>NW_006239064.1:945055-983146 GCF_000226075.1 Solanum tuberosum
GTTTATATATATATATATATATATATATATATATATAACCAAAATTTAACCTCTATATACAATGTAATTTTCCGACGAAGGAGTGTCGCTTGACACCCTTGGATAAGGGTGGATCTGCCCCTACATAACACTTTCCTTTGAATGTTCAATAATAAATAGTGTGCTTAGTTAAAACCTTACTATAAAAAAATCAGTGAAAAAAATTCAAGTGAAGAAAAAAAGAGTGCATGTAACTAATAATTTGCATTACTAGTTATTTGATTAAAAATCTTACTAGAAAAACTCAATAGAAAAAACCTTGATAATCCCTAGCCACCGGATGTCCCTAATGGTCATTTTTTTTCTTGTCCGCCATAAGTTTTGTAGGAATTAAGTTACTCAGTATAATCATATCTAATTCGATCGGCATAAGCTTAGATTTTTTTTGCCTCACTCGGTATAAGTTTGTAGGAATAGGTTGTCCCTTCTTGCATGTCTTCTCATTACCCAACAACCCCGGACGGACACGGCAGAAATAACGTTTACTGGTCACTTTTCTTTTTTTTAAAAAGTAGTTAATGTCTTAGAGTTTCAGATCCCACGTATGAGTGAAACTTTGAAATTTCATGATAACGACTATGTTTTTTGGTTATATGAGTTGAAATGTGGTTAGTTGTTGGTACATCCCTTCTTGCCCACTACCCAACAATCACAAGCAAATTGATGCAATAAAAATAGTGTTCATTGGTCACTTTTTGGTCATTTTAAAAAAAAATAATAGCAAATTAATGTTATTGAGTTTCAAATTTCACACGTAAAACTACATGATAAAATTAATCCTGGAGTTGCACTTATATATGGAATTCGACACTCTAGGTCATCGACTATTTTTCAATTATATGAATGAAGAAGCGGATATTTGTAAATTTTTCCCACGGATGCAAGTCATGCTTTGATTTCGACTAGACTACATAGTCTACAACGTTTTTTATTGCATCACATTAAATCCTCTTTCTCGAGTGATAATTGCTTGTTGACAAAATGTCTTGATGCATGCATCTAATTTGTTGTGTGACAATGAGTGCGCAAACATAAGGTGTGTATTTCGTTACACACTTTTGAAAGATTATTCGACCATATATAAGTATTAGGGTTTAAAGTACGCGTACATGTCACAAAAATACTAGAATGTATAGTCATATGTCACATCTACATACTTAAAATCTTGAATTCACATCTATCCAAAACCATCATCATGTCCTTCTAGTTTATATATAGACATTTTCTAAGTCTAGCTAGGCAAAAAACATAATTTGAGATTTGAGAGTGCAATAAAGCTAACTTAACCACCCCATTTAGGTGCACAAATAATCACTTTGTTGAATAGAAAAAATTACATTTGTAATCATATCAAGTCAATTAAGTGCTATTTTGATCCATTAAAATTGCACGTGGAATAGTAGTTTTGCAATTGGAAAATAAAATGTGTATTAATATGAATGGTTTCATTTTTTTTGTGTGTATTTCCCAAAAGTTTGAAAATATTTATATGCAAGTTAATATGGTAAGAGACAAGTGTTCAATGATGCTAATAGTTTCTTTATGATCTAATTTGCCAAGTTGTAGAAGAAAATGGGGCGGCAACAGAAAGGAGGATGTAGTAGATACGAGCAGAGACAAATTTAAGATTTTTAATATTGAAACACAGGCCAAAATTGAGGGTCAAAATCAACGGATAATCTCAATTTTCTAACATTAACCGATGGACTAGACTGTGTTTGGAAATGATGGGTCAATTTTATTTTTTTTTCTTTTAAAAAATAAGGCTAAATATGTAGCTAACAAATTATAAGAAAATAAATAAAGAAATTAAAATTGAAAATAGTTGAACGGGTTAAATTATAATTCATTATTTGCAGTGACCAAACGCGAACAAGAAAGTACGTACAAGGGCAATCTGGTTCGTGTACTTTCTTGTTTACGTTTGCTCCAGAAAGCTAACAAGCACGCACAGGAGAGCCCCCTGTGTACTCAGTAAAGTCATCTAACAACATAACTAATGTAACGATCTGTTTGAAAAACTAAAACAAAACAACAGCCATCAAAGTAAAAATAAGGTTTAATTTTCGTACATAATACAGCTTATAAGCCAAGTGTACTTACAATTACACCTCATACAATTAAAAAAAAAAACTTTTCATCATCCAGTACAATTAAGACAACATAAAAGAGTATACAAGTGTGCCACGACCATTAAGTCTTCGGAAAAGCTGTTTAACACATTATATACTTGCATGAAGATCTTCATAAACCAGTTATGTTGTTTGAATGAGGCGGAGATGAGAATGTTGTGATGGATGTATGAGTATCCTAGGAGAAATATAAGAGTTAAAAATGAGGATATATGAGACAAGTTAGAGATGACTTCTATTGAAGACAAGATGCAAAAATCGAGGTTGTGATGGTTTTGGTCCAATATGCTAATACTATCTATCTATTGTACTTTCATTCCGTCTTTCCAATATGCAAAAATTATCTGTGGGACTACACTGAGTATGTTGTTGTTGAGTTAGATCTTCCTAAAATTAGAAAATTCGACTTCAAAAGTACTTTGCCTACCAACATTATTCAGCATTGGCCACAAGATACTACTCAGCACACACTACCTCCAACAGTTAAATGGGCAGATGGCATGCAGTCTTGAAATTTCTAACTTATGGCTTATTTTTAGCACTTTCTTAAATTTACCCAAACACTCCACAAGTGATTTACAACTATTTTAGCTTAACAACACTTAAAATAAGCCAAATCCAAACAGGCTCTATAATTGGTTGAGATCTAGGCAGCTCTAGGAAGTCAAAAAAACTCAGGCTTTGTATCCTAGCAAGCCCCATAGATCTCTAACAAGCACACACCATAATCTGAAGGAAGTCAAAAAATTCAAGAATCTACCTTATAAAGAAGTCAGTAGATAAGTTATACGAGTCTGAGTACCAGACATCTAAGAAACCAATCTTACAAAAGATACATGAAAGAACTCCAAAGTTGGGTTCTAGCTAATTCATAGTTCACGAAAAGAGAAAATGCTTTAACTATAGGCCCACAATGGTAAAAGAAGGAAAAGACTAAGGTCCTTCCAATCTTCTAGATGTTGACTCCTTGCTAGCGCTCCTATATCTACTCAACTCTGAGCCAAAGAGCATCTAAATGCAACACCTAGAAAATGCTTAAGAAAATCTACCTTACATAGGGGTGGTAGCGGCCACTGCCACCACTGTTACCAAATTCACCAGCACCAAAGTCTCCATATCTACCACCACCATATCCATAGTCACCAAACCTACCACTCATACCTCCAGAAGACCTATACGAAGCAGAGCCAAAACCCCCACCACTGCCAAAATTGTTATAGGAATCGCCAAAGCCTCCATCATAACTATATATTATTGTATGCACGTCCCCTAGACTCACTGCCATATGCAGGACCAGATGCTGGGCGTGATGGTTTCTTTGGTTCTGCCTTCTTGATCTCAACCTACAATAAAGAAACATGTTAACCTAGAAGATTACCTATGCAATAGCTTGACACAACTGAGCCCTGAAAGAAGCACACTAAATGAATCCTACATACTTAAACCACGACACGTGAGAGACATTGTACGAAAAGCTGAACAAATAATACTGAAAATTGTAGCATAAAAATAAAGAAAAATCTTGACCATACACTATTTCAAAGACAGTTACATCCAACGCATCTGACATCTTGGACAACAAATTATCAACTACTTGTTCCTCATCAAACTCAATAAATCTAAAGCCTCGAGACCGCTTAGACACATGGTCCCGTATGATCTCGCAGTCGGTCACCTTCCCATATATACTTGGAGAAGAAGCCCTTGAATTCATCTAACCACGAAGAAAAAGAGTAACAATTAAATACATGAGAAACTAGATAAAATATGGCACAAAACTACAGTATAAAACACATGGTATTTGTAATATTTCTTGAAAAAAGAAAAATATGTGATGTTTCACCTTCATCCATAGTAGTAGGAATGCCACCAACAAAAACCTTCTTTGTTCTAAAATTCTTTGATTCAGCAGATCCTTTAGGAATGGTTCTCTTGATCTCAACCTGACAAAATGTAATCAAGTAAGTCTCAAAACCAAAATGCATGCCACCTTACAACAGTATTTTACTAAAAAAAAGATGCTTGTACTTGGAGAATATGGTTTCACTAGAACCTCACAACACCAGGTATATTATGACCTTTAGTTACAAATATACATTACCCACAATATGGTTTCTACCAGAAATCTCACAATACCAGGAATACTATGAACTACAGTACAAATATACGATACCAACCAGACTCATTATCTCAAAAAAAAATTATGAGTTAACATAAATTGATGGTTCGTTAGAAATGACCACAAAAAAGGAAATTTTCTCATGACAAACATACATAAAATTTCTTGTAGTTCCTTTCTCCAACCATATTTGACAATACTCAAATATAGAATTAATATATACATTGAAAGTGAAGCTAAACCACTCACTTGTTTGTCATTGATGTTATGAGTTTCGGCAATAACAGTGTCAACGACAGAGGGATCAACATAAGTGATGAACCCAAAACCTCTAGGTCTACCAGTATGTCGGTCCTTCATAATCACCAAGTCTATTACCTCACCATACTTCTCAAAGTATTTCACAAATTGCTATACAAACCCAAATTAGAAGAACAATTAGAAACTTTAGAATATCCAGTCAGCAAGGAATAATAAAATGAAAAAACACAAAGCTCAGCTCATCCATAATGACAAATTAACAATATGCAAACATGTAGCAGAGTTTAAAAACTAACCTAAAGTTGTCTCTTTCGCAAGACCTCCAATGAAGATTTTTCTGTTCCATAGAGAGGACAAAAATCCAAAATTAATACACATCACAATCACAAAGAAAATAACTTTTTCGAAAGCAAAACAAGAAAACACCTAGTGAACACAAATTGGGCAGATATTTTTGCAAAAATGTGCACTTGCTCTAGGAAAATAGTGTTTTCTTTATTCTTTTGAAACCAATCATTGAAATCACAAGTGTTGTAGCTATTTTTTGTCTAAAAACTCATCTTCCATTTGTAGAAGGTGAAAAATATTTGAATAGTTCTAGTTATTTTATGAAGATTTGAGAGATCCTGTGAGAAAAAAAACATAATCTATTTGAAAAAAGTATATTGGAGAAACAAAACATCCAAATTCCAAGTTCTAAAAACAGCAAGAGAATCCCCAAAAAAAGGCATTGAAAATCATATGTTGGACAAAGCCAACAACTAGACTTAATTCGATGAAGTAAAAATATGCTCAAAAATAGATATCGAGAGTAGAAAAAAAAGCCCTAGACTATACAATTTGTGCATATTTGTTTGCAGAAAAGGTGACTTTGTTTTACGAAAATAATATTTTTTTTTAAAAATGAAATTTTAAAATTGAAGAAGTACTCAGGAGCTTCTTTTTCATCTGAAAAATCTTCTTCCATTCCCAAAACACTCACAAATATTTTCGATTACAAACCTTACGGGGGGAAATAGTTTGTAGAAGTTATATTTGGTTAGTTTCTACTTATTTTGCAAATATTTGAGACCTAATTTGTGATACAAAATAATATATTTTGAACAACAAATGTTGGAAAAAGAAACACTCCTAAATCCCAACTTGTAAAAACAGTAAAAACAAATGCTTCGAAAAGTTCAAAAATTAGACTTATAATTTAATAAACATTAAAGATATGCTCATAAATCCTCTCGATTACAAACCTTTAGGGGGGAAATAGTTTGTAGAAGCTATATTTGGTAAGTTCTAGTTATTTTATGAAGATCTGTAAGAAAAAAAAATCTTTCTGAAAAAAGATATGGGAAAAAAAACACCCTAAATCCCAACTTCTAAAAACAACAGAGAAAGCTTCAATTTTGGAAAAAACACACCCTCTATATATCAACTTCTAAAAAGAACAAAATAAATTATTCAATTGTTGGAGAAAAGAAACACCCATAAATCCCAACTTCCAAAAAGCAGCAAAAAAATGCTTCAATTGTTGGAAAAATACATACCCCTATATCCCAACATCTAAAAACAGCAACAAAAAAATCCTTCAAAGGCTGGAACATACCCCAAATTCTAACTTCTAAAAACATCAACAAAAAAAAATGCTTCAATGGCTGGAAAAATAGATAGACCTAAATCCCAACTTCTAAAAACAACAAAAAAAAATGTTTCAATTGTTGGAAAAACACATATCCCTACATCCCAACATTTAAAAACAACAACAACGAAAATGTTTTAATGGTTAGAACATACCCCTAATCTCAACTTCTCAAATTATTAAAAAAAAAAAAAACTTCAATGACAGGAAAAACACATAGACCTACATCTCAACTTCTAAATTCAACAAAAAAAATGCTTCAATTGCTGGAAAAACACACCCTCCCCCAAATCACAACTTTTAAAAACAAAAAAAAAAAGCTTCAATTGTTGTAAAAACTCATAATCCTAATCCTAACTTCTAAAAGCAACAACAAAAACTTCAATGGATGGAAAAACACATAGACCTAAATCCCAACTTCTAAAATCAATAAAAAAAAAATACTTCAATTGCTGGAAAAGAAAAACCCCACCCATCCCCATCTCTAAATTCCACTTCTAAAAACAACAAAAAAAAAATGCTTCAATCGTCGTAAAAAACATACACCCTCAAATCCCAACTTTAAAAAAACTACAAAAGAAACTTCCATTGTTGGGGAAAAGCACACACCTACATCCCAACTTCTAAAAACAGCAACAACATCAAAAAGTAAAAAAAAAATATAGACGTACAATTCAATAAAATTCAAGAATAAAAGGTCATAAAACAAGCAAGGAAACGATACCCTAGGCTAGCTCCATCGTCGAAATCGTTCCTTCTGGAACCCATACAGTCAAATCCGACAGATCGAAGAGAATTAGGGTTTACAATTTGATTTTCTCGAAGCACAAACTGGAGAGAAAAATAAAATTCACCTCTTTTGATGCTTTATATAAAGATTAAAACAAAGTGTTGATACTCTATACTTTCTTTTTTCGTTAAGTTTTCAATTTGTTGTTCAATATGTACATGGGCTTTGCTTCTAAACTTATATTTGGGCTATCACACTAATAATTGGTCCAATTTTTTGTTCAGCTTTCAAAAAATATAATTTGTATATATATCTATATATATAGAGACTAGTATATAATTGATGTACTAAGTATATTGCTTTAAATTTTTTATTTACGAAAGAATAAAAGTTGTGTGTAGTGTTATTTACGATTTGTTTGATAAGTTATTTTAGAAATTTGGTCCATTACAGAGCTATTTGTAGGATACTCTGTAATTAAGTTGTTTACAAAGCTAGTTACAGGATACTCTGTAATTAAGTTGGTTGCAAAGCTACTGTAAAATAAGTTGTTTATAAAGTTACTTGCAGGATACTCTATAGTTAATCTGCTTTAGAAAGTGGCTTACAATGTTAATAAGTTGTTTGTAGGCTACTCTGTAATTAAATAGCTTTAGAAAGTTGCTTATAGTGCTAATTGCAGGATACTCTGTAATTAAATTGCTTATAATGCTAATTGCAGGTTACTTTGCAATTAAGGTACTTTAGGAAGTTACTTGAAGGCTACTTTGTAGTTAAGTTGCTCTAGAAAGTTGCTTATAATACTAATCGCAGGTTACTCTATAATTAAGCTAATTTAGAAAGCTACTTGTAGGCTACTCTAATTGAATTGCATTAGAAAGATGCGGATAATGCTAATTGCAGGTTACTCTGTAATTAAGTACTTGCAGGCTACTCTATAATGAAGATGCTTTAGAAAGTTGCTTATAATGCTAATTGCAGGTTACTCTGTAATTAAACTACTTTAGGAAGCATCTTGCGGGTTGCATTAGAAAGTTGCTTCAAATGTTAATTGCATGTTACACTATAATTAAACAACTTTAGAAGGTTACTCTGTAATTAAGTTGCTTTAGAAAGTTGTCCATAAAGTTACTCGTAGATTACTCTGTAATTAAGCTACTTCAGGAAGCTACTTGCTAGCGACTCTGTAATTAAGCTGCTTTAAGAATCTACTTGCACACTACTTTGTGATTAAGTTGCTTATAATGTTGATCGTAGGATACTATGTAATTAAGCTACTTGCAGACTACTATGTAATTAAGATGCTTCAGGAAGCTACTCACAGACTACTCTATGATTAAGCTGCTTTAGAAAGTTTCTTATAATGCTCATTGTCGATTATTGTGTAATTAAGCTACTTGTAGGCTACTCTATAATTAAGATGGTTTATAAAGCTACCCACAAACTACTCTATGATTTAGCTGCTTTAGAAAGTTGCTTATAATGCTCAACGTAGGTTACTTTGTTATTAAACTACTTTAGGAAGCTACCCGCAGGCTACTTTATAATTAAGTTGCTTTAGATAGTTGCATGTAATGCTCATCGTAGGTTGCTCTGTAATTAAGCTATTTTAGGAAGCTACTCACATACTACTCTATAATTAAGTTGATTATAATGGTAATCCTAAGTTACTCTATAATTAAGCTATTTTAGGAAGTTATTTGCAGGCTACTGTGTCATTAAGTTGTTTTAGTAAGTTGCTTATAATGTCAACGATAGGTTATTATGTAATCAAGCTACTTTCAATAGCTACTTGCAGAGTACTATGTAATTAAGTTGCTTATAAAGTTACTGTATGTTACTCTGTAATTAAGCTACTTTAGGAAGCTGCTAGTAAATCTACTTATAAGCGTTTTGGGAAGCTAGTTGTAGAGCTACTTGTAAGATTCTTCAAGAATTTGTGGGAAAATTTGGTCCCTTGTTTTTTGTAGGAAGAGTTCCAGATTTTGTTAAGAAGCTATCTGACTCAACTCCAACATAAAATAAAGATTATCTTAACTATATATAACATAGATAGGTACATAGAGAGGCTGATATATTATTTTACTTCAAACTGATGTACAAAATCAAATGGTTGAATTTTTATTTATGGAAAGATAAAATGTTTTGTAAGTTGCTTGCAAGCTACTTCAATGAAGTTGCTCTATAAGTTATTTGTAAGTTATTGTCATTAAGGGGTGTCAATGGTTATAGTAAGAAATATAATTATGAGGTTAGTAGGACAAGAGCACATGACCTCAAGGAATTTTCACAACACCTTAACCACTTGACTAAACCTAACTTGGGTCAAGGGATGTCAATACTTATATATATATATATATATATATTAAAGTGAAATTTGACCTCTATATACAATGTAATTTTTCGACGAACGGGTGTCGCTTGACACTCCTTGGGTAAGGGTGGATCTTCCCCTACATAACACTTTCCTTTGAATGTCCAATAATAAATAATGTGCTTGGTTAAAACCTTAGTATAAAAAAAGTATAACTTACATAAATCCCATAGTGTAAAATCTAAATTACCTTGTATCCCTATTCTTTTTCTAATTACACAAATTCCATGTTTTTTAGGCATTTCGGATACATAAATTAGGATCCGGATACATTATGTATCAATCTGTTGCACTTATTAAGGAAAAAAAAATTGAAAATCAAATTAAGATCTCATAGTATCCATTTGTTACACTAATTAAGGGAAAAAACAGAAAATCAAATTAAGATCCCATAAATTACGCTATTCCGTTTCAAATTAGTGTCAAGAATTCAATCATATAGTGTAACAAACCAAAATATTCAAAAATTAAATTTCTTCTTTATGTTCATCGTTCTCTATGTTTCATCCATTAGTCGAAAATTCATACGATACATAAAACCCACGCTTTATGTAGGACCAAACTTCAAAGAGTGAGTTTGAATTTGTTTGATCACATACTTCAAAGACGGTAATGGACAAAAAATGACAAACAGTTAAATATGATACAAAAACAATATGTTAATAATGATACAAAAATAACAAACAGTTACACATGATACACAATAAAACAAACAGGAACAAATTATACAAAATTCCCCAATATTTAGGCATGATACACTAATTGCCAACAGTTTAATTTGATACAAAAATTACCCAACACTTACACATGATACAAAATAGTGTCCAACATTTAATAGTGATACAAACAATGACAAACAGATAAATTAGTAACTTGTAATGTATCTTATGTATAAATCGGGTACATTTCAATAAAATTTTGAATCAAGTACTTTTTAAAACCATTTATGATGTATCTTATACACATTGACTAATAGAATTTAACTGACACACAAATTAGATGAACACAATCCGTACCTGCATGTTATATTTGACGAGATCGAGTGGAGTGACAGCCATGTGAGTGAGACCACAACTGAGGATACCACCGAAGGTACATGCAGCGTAGAATTGCGGGGAGTACATCTCGATCTTACCAGGTTCGGTAGGTGCTGGAATAAGGAAGTTGTTGTTGGCAGGAGGCAAAACATTGGTTGTTTTTGGAACAGCAAGGGTTTTGGGCGTTAAAGAATAAAAAGAAGATGTTGGGGAGTAGAGAAAGCTTGGAAGAAGAGACTGACGGCGGGAGTTCTCCATTGACAAAGATCGAGATCGGAGAAGGCAAATGAAGAAACCTGAAAATCTCGTCTCGCTCTCTGGATACCTCCTTTTTCTATGAAACTAATGTATCAGATACACACATGGATAAAAATTATGAATTACTTGGGTTCTTTGAGAAAAGTTGTGGAGCGATCTTACTGAAAGGAGAGAGAACAAATCTGAAAATTAAAAAATGAAGAAAGTAAAGATTGAGGGAGTAAAAATACGAAGATATTGATTTAGTTAAAATAGGAAGAGATTGAAGGAGTGAAATAGGGAATAAAAATTGGAAGAGAAACGTGTACAACTTTATGTATCCAGAACAATGGGGTTTGAAAGGAAAAAGAGAGATTTTAGAAATATATTAAAATGGTAGGGAATAATAGAAATTATGGAAAATAAAGATGCGTATATAGATAATTTATCCATAAAAAAATCAGTGAAAAAAATTCAAGTGAAGAAAAAAGAGTGCATGTAACTAATAATATGCATTACTAGTTATTTGATTAAAAATCTTACTAGAAAGATTCAATAGAAAAAACCTTGATAATCCCTAGCCACCTAATGTCCCTAATGGTCAAATTTTTTTTCCTGTCCGTCATATGTTTTGTAGGAATTAAGTTATTAGGTATAATTTATGTAGTCATATCTAATTCGATCTTCATAAGTTTAGAATTTTTTTGCCTCACTCGGCATAAGTTTTGTAGGAATAAGGTTATGCCTTTTACGGCATTACTTGGGAATACTGAAATTAAATTTTTGGCTCGCTTGACATAAATTTTATAGGAACTATATTAAGCCTTTTACAACATAATTTATGGATTCTGAGCTAAACTTTTACCTTGACCGGCAGGGGCTGATCTATGTCATAAGGGGTGTCACGCCACCCAATAATCTCGGTTGAAATTTTATATATACATATATATTTGTATATATATTTATAAGAAAATGTATAAATATTAAGCGTGACATACTTAGAAACAATGAGGCTTGTGGTGCAAGTGGTTAAAGCTCATGGTTACTACCTTAGGGATACAAGTACGATCTTTGATGTGTGGGTTGTATTTTCTTAAAACTTATTTTTAACATCCGCCCGCCGGCATTAGAGTTGTCAAAAAGGGTCAACCCATACCCATCCGGTCCAAGCCTTGCGGGCCAAGAAATTTGATGGGCAAGGGCGGGCTGGCCCTTCACTTGGAAGGACTTGAAAATGTTCAACCAAACCCAACCCTAGAAGGGCTGCGGGTCGGGGTGGGCTAGCCCCTTTTTTTTCAAACTTAAAATTCTATGACATCAAGAAAATGAAAAGATTTTCAAATCAAATATGATAAATAATGGCGTTGTTTCAATAACACTAGCAAAAAAATCTAGTGTGATTAGCATGTATCTAGGATACTAGATACGCGAGATACATGTATCTGGTGTGATGCATCCCAAATACACTAGCGAGATAAGAGAGTGGAAAGCGAGATGGAAGGGAGGCGAGGGCGTGGGATTTGTCAATGTATCCTAAATACATGCGGGCCTATTTGGATAGAGTGCATCTAGAACAAATTACACTTAATTTTGAGTCCATATATCATGAGATATATGTATCTGGACACACAAAAATCTGGTAAGATTCGTACTATTACAACATAGCGTGCATCTAAGTAATTAACTTATACACTAGTGAATTTTCTGTAAGTTATCCTTAAATAAATAGTTTTGACCCATGGGCCGACCCCGGCCCTACTCCAATCAAGCCTCAAAGGCCAAGGGCTTATATTGATTGGGCTTATAAGCCCTAGTTTTAAATGGGCTTGAAAAATTCTATCCCAACCCTACTCCAATAACGGGTTGGGTTGGGCAGGCCCCTTGGGCTAAACCCATTTTGACGGCTCTAGCCGACATAAATTTTCTAAATATTAAGCGGAATAACTTGTATTATATTATGATATGAACATATAAACTTACTTTAAATGAAAATTATTTATTGTTTAATCAAATCGTTCCTTTCATATCAATTTTATCAAAGGACAAAATAACAAAACCTTTCCGTAACAGTTTTATACTTTGTGTTTACCCCGTCAATTGTTAACCTATGATAGTTTTAAAAAAAATTGAATAAAATATTTTGTAAAAAGTTATTGACAAATAACAATAATAGATTATACGTTTTTTTATTAGAAAACTATTAAATACGATTTTCGAAAAAAAAATTATATAAAAGAAAAAAAAATATTAGAAGTTTGATATATCTTGAATACTATGTCGCAAGAAAAATTAAATGCATTGGTTATATAAATTATTGATTGAAAAAACAATTATTAAAAGAAACCCTTTATAAAAAAAATATGCAATTTTGCATCTCATAAAAAGTACGTTTACTCTATTTCGTAAAAGAAATTAAAAGATTATATATACTCGTGTTGTTAATTGTTTTGAATAATGGATTATTTAGGCTAAAACTTCATATTATCTGAATAAGATAAATTTGCTATGTCCACTTTCATATAGGCATCCAACTATCTAAGTTTGTGTGTACTTACTATACGAGCAACTCCTTTTTGTCCTAATTCTAAGATTGCATTGGCATGACGTCCGTTTTTATTTTTGAAATACAACTTGAAGAAGAATCAGGTCATGTGTTCCTCTTTATAATCTTCCCTCGCGTCAACTTTTGTTGTTCGGACGAATATTATTGGATGATCCGACACCAGGTGGCCCCAATATTTTTGTAGAGTCTGAGTAACATAAATATAAGGGCCAAGACGCTTTCACACCCACATAACTTACCCATAGAATGAGAACCTTAGTTAGCTTGAACACCACGGTCATAAAAAAAAAGGTTCCATTATAAGTTGTTTATGATTTTAGGGGGGCTGTTCAATGTAATGGTATCGGGATCATCTGAACCCTGTACTTTTGATGTCGAACATAAATTTTATGTGTAAAAATTTACTTACATTGCAACAAATAGTAGATATGAACCCATAACTTTTGGGTTCGATACCGAGGATTTTATGGATTTAATAATAAAATTTAAATCCTAGATCCGCCTCTAATTTTGGGGGTAAACAAACACATTTTGCTGCATATATAGTAGAATGGCATCTGCCATGCTTGACATACAAACAACTTGCAAACAACAAACTTTGGCCGGCCTCTATGTGCCAAATTCTTAGGATTCATCTAATGAATATTACAACATATTTCTTAGTAAGAAAATATAAGCATAATGACATCCTTGATATCATCAAACCTTTAGAAATGCAAACTATAAGGACAAATCAATCTCATAGTCTAATGCCTCTAGCATACGGTGTTGGAATTCACACTATTTCAATCCTCCCTTAAGATGTTAAACAAACTCTTTGGTGGCAAGAAACGGACCTCGGCGGCCAAGGGGAGAACTAACCCTTCCCCTGGCCGCCATGGTCGGCCCAAGTACGCCTCATTCTGCATGTTAGAACGGTCAAATAACCCTCCTCTAGGTCGTGCCGGTCCGCATAAGTCAATATCGTTCTCCATGCCAGAACGGTCGGACAACCCTCCTCTAGTCCGCCACGGTCCAGCTAAGTTGACCTCGTTCTCCGTGCCAAAACGGTCGGACAATCATCCTCTCGGTAGCCATTGTCTGCCTGAGTCGGCCTCGTTCTCCGTTCCGGGACGGTTGAATAATCCTCCTCTCGATCGCCACGGTCCACATGAGCCGGCCTTCGTGCCAGGACGGTCGGATAATTCTATGCTCGGCCGTCACGGTCCACCTAAGTCGGCCTCGTTCTCTGTACCGGGACGGTCGGAGATCCGATCGGCGGCCTTGAAGATCATCCATGTAGGTGGGATTGCTGAATACTACTACATGGCAACCCCTGCATCCAGGATTCTTGACAAATACCCATCTTTCATACTAGCCAAGCCTGAGGTATTCAGAAAACCATGGGATTCAGTAGTCCACAAAGATGAAATCCTTATCCCTGGCCAAAAATACTATGTTATCCCACAATGTACTTTAAAGAAACTAAGGAGAAGAATCAAGAAAAACAATCATTCATTCACTTCACAATCCTCACAAGATTCAACTAAGTCACAACACATTATAAGTATTATCAAGACTAAGACATCTAGTGATAAAAATAATGCGCGAAATCGTCGTGTGAGGTTCTTTGGGATTGATTGTAACCAAGATTCATCATGTTCAGTCTCATTAGAGATGATCAACAAGGAAAATGAAGAGGAACATCATGGGAAAATTAGGGCTAATAGGACTGTATCAACATGGAAGCCAACACTTACTATGATAAATGAGAAGTGACAAGTACTATACATACTAATGAATAAAAAGACTTGGTTTTAAGTTGTAGTTTTTGTTTGACGTATAGGTCGCAGGTTCGAGCCGTTGAAGCAACTACTAATATTTGCATTAAGCAGTCTGTCTACATCACACCCCTTGAGATGTGACCCTTCCTCAGACTCTACATGAACGCCTTTGTGCACCACATTAACCAACCTCAGAGATTATTATGATCAACTCTGTTTATTGATGTAGTTCATATGTGAAATAATCTTGATTTTGAACTTTAGTGCATAAATTGTTTTAAGTAGTACTTGCTGACAGATAATGCATATTATCATAAACTTATATTAAGTGGCAATTTCAGATTTTGTAATTGGGAATGATAAGGAGAGAAAATGAGCAAGCATTATTCTTTACGATTTGAATAGAAGAAAATAATTCTACAAAGATCTCTTAGGTATGAATATAAAAATCTCTTGTAAAATAACATTTAGTGAGTTGAATTTCGGAATTTGAGGGTCAAACATATAATTCGGAGTTCAACTTAGAAAAAAAATGAATTTTTTAATGGTCAAATGCCTCCTTAATTTACGTGTTGCAGACATATAAAGATTGTCTAAACTACAATAATTATTATCATGATTGTATAACTATTTAAGTTTATGCATCGATGTGTATATATATGAGTACATACGATTATTAAGAAAAAAAAACTTTTTAACATGGGAAATCGTTATCTATTTTGACTTTATATTTGGGAAAACCGCCTAATTAGATAAATATCCCTTACCATATCTACTAAATATTCCTATACTTTCTAGATATAATTACATATATTATAGAATAACTACATAATTTGTCCTCCCCGTTCTCTCTCCCTCTCCCAATCTTTCTCTCCCCCTCGCTCTACCTCTCTATGCACATATGTTGTTGTGAATCAAGTAGACTTTGTACAGGCTTATGTGTTAGAAGTGGTGAATGGGGCTGATTTAGATGGGATTATTGTGCCGAGTAAAATACTAGAGGGTTTTATTTGGGATCCAGGCCCAATTATCAATAGTTAAATAGGAATAGAGATTAGACATAAGAGTTATGCATATTATGAAGAAATCGTATGTTCCTCTCATCTGCTTTCTAGAGTCTTAACTTCTCATCTTCATTCTTATCTCTATCTCTAGTTACTTGATATTTCAATACTTGTACTTATAATTCAAGTGTTGTTATTGTAATTTGGCTATCTTATTATATAATGTTTGGATATTTGTGTTGAGAATTTGACTTTGTTTCATATGCACTAAATATTTGATACTAAATACACTGATGAAATTGATATCAGCTACACTAGATGAAATTGATTTTAGATATACAAATACATGAAGCTTTGGATATTAAATACACAGATACATAAATATTGTGAAACTCAAATACATTTTAAAATACAGATACATAAAGAGAGATGTTAGTGAGAGAGTTTAGTGTATCCAAATACATGTCAATCACATTTTGATACAATGTATCTAATACACCTAATCAAACAAAAAGTGGTACAAAAAATAATTTGTTGAATTATTGTATTCAGACGTAATTATGACCTAAAGTAGCGAGATTTATATTATTTCCTCTTTATTTCAATTTTCATGATTCATTTATCCACCCCCATCCCCACCCCAAAGGACAAATTGGCTAATAATGAAATGTTTAAGGACAGACTTTACAATCCCAAACATGAAATTGCCCAATTAGACAAATAACTCAGCAATTTTGTCTGCATATTCATGACACTAATTTCCTATCACTAAAATATTCAGTAAAAGCAACCAAAATGCGCCAAGTGCGTATAACACCAAAATCCAATTAATCTAACGGTCTAAATTAGATTTTACTAGTAGGACATCACGTGCGCATTTTAGCAAGCACCCTTGTAGTCACTCATTATGAATCCTTTGCATTTGACTCCAGAAAATAAGGAAATCAAGAACCTGTCTTCCTCTTTTTTTGTAGGGAAAAAGGTGGAGAAATAATGGTAGAATCCATTTTGAGCTAAAAGGGGTTCATAATCAAGATTCATGATTTATGAGGTAATTAAAATAAACAAGTTTTTGTATGTATAGATTTTTCATCATTTCACCATTAACAAAGCTGACCCTTAATTCAAGATTCATTCAGATCTGTGAATTGTTGGCTTTATTTTGTTAAATGAAACATTTTTCAAACACCCTTTGCTTCTGTTTGTGGAGTTTTGTTCATATTTTTTTTTTTAAATTGTGTCTTTGTGTTTTAGGATTTGGAGGTTTTTGTGAATTGCTTGTGGTGATAGTGATTGGAGAATGGTTGACTTTGTTTTGTCAAATGTGGCATTTTTCGAGCACCCTTTGCTTCTGTTTGTGGAGTTTTGTTCATATTTTTTTTTTTAAATTGTGTCTTTGTGTTTTAGGATTTGGAGGTTTTTGTGAATTGCTTGTGGTGATAGTGATTGGAGAATGGTTGACTTTGTTTTGTCAAATGTGGCATTTTTCGAGCACCCTTTGCTTCTGCTTGATGAGTTCTACTTTCATATGTTACATTTTTTTTTTTAAAAAGTTTGTGTCTTTGTGTTTTAGGATTTAGAGTGTTTTTTTTGTGAATTGCTTGTGGTGATAGTGATTGGAATTGATGGCTTTGTTTTATCAACTATAACATCTTTTGAGCACCCTTTGGTTGTATTTGTTGAGTTCTACTCTCATATGTTACATATTTTGAAGATTTTTATGTGTTTGTGTTACAGGATTTAGAGGTTTTGTGAATTTCTTGTGGTGATAGCGATTGGGATTATTGGCTTTATTTTGTCAAATGTGGCATTTTTCGAGCACCCTTTGCTTCTAGTTGCTGAGTTCTACTCTCATATGTTACATATTATTTTTTTTAAATTGTCTTGTGTTTTAGGATTTAGAGTTTTTTTTTTGAATTGCTTGTGGTGATAGTGATTGGAGAATGGTTGGCTTTGTTTTATCAACTATAACATTTTTTTAGCACCCTTTGCTTATGTTTGTTGAGTTCTACTCTCATATGTTACATATTTTAATGATTTTTGTGTTGTAGGATTTAGAGGTTTTTGTGGATTTCTTTTGGGGATAGTGATTGGAATTATTGGCTTTATTTTGTCAAATGAGACATTTTCCGAGCACCCTTTGCTTCTGTTTCTGGAGTTCTATCTCATATGATTAAAAAAAAATATGTGTTTTTGTGTTTAAGATTTAGAGATTTTCGTGAATTTCTTGTGGTGATAGTGATCGAAATGTTGGCATTATTTTGCCAAAGGTAACATTTTTCAAGCACCCTTTACTTCTCTTTGTGGAGTTCTGCCCTTATATGTTACATATTTTGAAGATTTTTGTGTCTTTGTGTTTCAGGCCTTAGAGATTTTTGTGTATTTCTTGTGGTGGTAGTGATTGGAAGGAGTAGGAACAATGGGTCGATCGCCAAGTTTGCTGTCCCGGAATGGAAGTTTTAGGCCAGAAAATCTGGGGCAAAATGCATTGGCAGTGATAGGGAATCTCTGTTTCACTATATTTGTTGTTGGAGTTTTGATTTTTACTATAATGGCTGCAACTTATGAGCCTGAAGATCCTTTATTCCATCCTTCGACAAAAATCACTAATTTCCTTACGTCTAAATCCGATGCCACGTTTAAAGCTGATGACACTGTTATGAAGACTGGTGAGGACTTTATTGGTGCAAATCAGAAAGCATTTTCTACCTTTATAAACCTAACAGATGTGGACGTTTCGGTGTCAGCTACAGACAGTGGCACTGAGAGTGATCCTGATTGTCATGGGAAAACTGATGAACCAATTGATTGTAATGATCCAGATGTGTTTCATTTGTTGATGAGAGTAGCTATTGAGAAGTTCAAGGATATACATTTTTACAGATTTGGGAAGTCAGTCCGTGGATCGAATGATAGTTCGTGCCACATGGCTTGGCGGTTTAGGCCTAAGGATGGAAAAACTGCTGCATTTTACAAGGATTACCGCGAGTTTGTGGTTTCTAGGTCGGACAACTGTACACTTAGTGTGGTGAGCATTGGAGAGTATCATACTGGTGGAAATGCTCGGAAAAGGAAGAGAAAGAGCAAGGACAGAATTTCAGGAAAGTCAGACGAGGGGTTTGAGAAAGTTGCGAAAACAGGGGGACAAAATGTTGCTCTGCCTGAGGTTGGTGAAGCTGTGAATGACTCACTTCCTGTGGTGGAATCAGAGAGTTCTTTCAAGCGCGGGAAGTATTTGGTATATCATGGAGGTGGAGATAGGTGCAAGAGCATGAACCATTATCTCTGGAGCTTTATGTGTGCATTAGGCGAGGCACAATACTTGAACAGGACATTGATAATGGACTTAAGTATTTGTTTATCCAAGATATACACTTCATCCGGTGTAGACGAAGAAGGAAAGGATTTCAGGTTTTACTTCGACTTTGAGCATTTAAAGGATTCAGCATCAGTTCTTGATCAGGAACAGTTTTGGGCTGATTGGGAAAAATGGCACCAAAAAGATGGACTATCTCTCCATCTTGTTGAAGACTTTAGAGTTAATCCAATGAAGTTATCTGGACTGAAGGATACTTTAATCGTGAGGAAATTTGGTAACGTGGAGCCAGATAATTACTGGTACAGAGTATGTGAGGGTGAGACAGAATCTGTTGTTCAACGGCCATGGCATTTGGTATGGAAGTCAAGACGTTTGATGGACATTGTCTCGGCTATTGCCTCTAGGTTGAACTGGGATTATGACTCAGTTCATGTTGTGAGAGGCGAGAAGGCAAGGAACCGTGAAATGTGGCCACATCTTGCTGAAGATACTTCTCCAGATGCTCTTCTATCTAGTTTGCAAGACAAGATAGATGATGGAAGGAACCTATATATCGCGACAAATGAACAAGAGACATCTTTTTTCAATCCTTTAAAGGATAAGTACTCTACACATTTCCTCAGTGACTATAGGGATCTTTGGGATGAAGGCAGTGAATGGTATTTAGACACAGCAAAACTTCACAACGGAAGTCCTGTCGAATTTGATGGTTACATGAGAGTTTCAGTTGACACTGAAGTTTTCTTGAGAGGTAAAAAGCAAATCGAGACATTTAACGATCTCACTAAAGACTGCAAGGATGGTATCAATACCTGCACTTCTTCCAGCTAATCTATGTACTCGCAAAGGTTTACCACTACCGCGTTGGGATAAATCTTCCGATATATAGGAAAATTTTTTGATCATCAAGATTTCTGTTAGTTTCTCTTCTGGAAAGTAAAAATATGTTTCATTAGTTAGTACATTCTCAGTTTTGTTATAGGCGTTTGATTCGCGCTTGTATTTCCTTCATTTTGGTAATTTTATTCAAATTTTTATGTTTGTTCCTTTCTTGGAATGCTTTGTTTGAACCATGAAACTGTTGAAAAGTAGCACTGGAAATGCTTGAAGTGTTATTGAGATAGGTAGATCTTAAGTCCCACATCGACCCGATGAGGAAAAATCGATCTTTTTATATGATTTTGGGCAATTGTCACCTCTTAACCTAGTATCTAAGGTTGCGTTAGGTTTAAGATTAACAGTTAAATTGGCCTATCCAAGCTCACTATGAGCTCTCAAACCTTTTTTTTAATATATATATATATATATTAGGGGTAAGGAAAGGGGAAATGGGGGAGCGGATTACAAGATGGAATCAAACCCTCACCAACAAAGTGAAAGTTCAATAGCCAACCAATTGAGCAAAGAAGATTTCCGTGTGAGCTCAAAGCTTTGCTTCATTCCAGAGGAAACCTCAATTTGTCTAGTTAACCAACCAATTGAGCTATGAAGCTTTGCTTCATTTTAGAGGAAACCTCAATTTGTCTAGGTAATCAACCAATTGAGCTACGAAGATCTCCATGTGAACTATCCCGAAATGAGTCATCCTAAATTTAAGTCTCTCTCTCATATGCTTCATTTTCGAGGAAACCTAAATTTCTACTATGCCACAGGCCGAAACAAGTCACTCCTAAATTTTATAAGTCTCAAAGTTTATTGCTATCTCCACCTCCTCCAACATAGTAAGTTATTTTCATAAATCATACAATAATTATGTCACGATTCAAAATAAGTTACGGTTAATTATATGAGTTTTTGCTATTTATATTAGTTCATTTTTAAGTAATGTGTATACTTAGAATAAACACGATCCAACATATTTTATATCGTAAAGATTCAAATTAACTAATTTATACCAATCATAACCTACTACATCCCCCAACCCCACCCCTCAGCTATTCAAACTTGAGATCAACAATGTGAGCAAAGCTTGTTCCGATGGAATTTGTCTGCCTAAATATATCAGCACTTCTATTAGTTTGTGTAACATTTATAACACTTATATATAATTCGATCTAGTCTGACATTAAATAAAGAAACAAAAAACCATTTCTTCTAAAAATATATATAATGTATTCTAAACACTTACATATAAACTTTTTTCCTTAAATAAACTTTGCAAATTTAAAGGGTACAATTTAATGCTACAAGATGATAATAATAATAATAATAATAATAATAATAATAATAATAATAATAATAATAATAATAATAATAATAATAATAATAATAATAATAATAATAATAATAATAATAATAATAATAATAATAATAATAATAATAATAATAATAATAATAATAATAATAATAATAATAATAATAATAATAATAATAATAATAATAATAATAATAATAATAATAATAATAATAATAATAATAATAATAATAATAATAATAATAATAATAATAATAATAATAATAATAATAATAATAATAATAATAATAATAATAATAATAATAATAATAATAATAATAATAATAATAATAATAATAATAATAATAATAATAATAATAATAATAATAATAATAATAATAATAATAATAATAATAATAATAATAATAATAATAATAATAATAATAATAATAATAATAATAATAATAATAATAATAATAATAATAATAATAATAATAATAATAATAATAATAATAATAATAATAATAATAATAATAATAATAATAATAATAATAATAATAATAATAATAATAATAATAATAATAATAAACAAACAAACAAATAAATAATAAGAGTAAAAATAGAAAAATAGTGGTGTAGAAAAAAGGAAAGAGATAAACCTCAAATCTAAAACTAAGAAAGAGTCAAATACAGAAAAAAAGTTATTTTTTTTTAATTTCTTTTTTTGAGATTAATTAACCAAAAATAAATAAATTAAACAATGCAAAACATTTCTCTCTTTCATAAATAATATTTACTCATCTACTTTTAACCCCTTTTGCATCTATATCAACTATTATCCAGTCTTTGCAATTTTTTCAGGTATTAAGTTTATCTTCTTTTTATGTTTTAGGATTCCAATTTTATGTGTTGGTCTTTTAGTTTTTTTTTTAAATAAAAAAATTGTTATTAAATTTATTTTCGTTTAATCAATTCCAACTTGCTTGAAACAGAGGCATAATTGTTATTGTTAATTGTTATGAAGATGGAAGTTGGGGATCTTTATAAGAAGATTTGAATGTCATTTATGATCAATGATGTTCTTCATATTTTTAGCATAATTTTTTCATATTTTTTTCTTTTAAAAAAAAAAAAAATACATTTCGAGATGGGATTTAGTATTTTGATGAATTCAATTGATTTTGTTGTTCCAAAAGCCATACACTTCTCGTGTTTCTAGCGCGTTTTCGTTTCTAAAGTAAAGACGAGAGGTATTCTAGGGCGACTACTACGACTACATGCCCATAGAGTTGACCCATGCACCTTTTCATGGGGCGAGCAAAAAGCCTTTTCCTGAATCCTGATATGAACTCAACAAAAAGCGGCATTTACCCGTCCGTCATCTCTTAACACAAAAAAGGGCATTTACCTGTCCGTCGTCTCTTATTTTGAGACATTCTTTATTTCTGTGGCGATTCTTTATTTCTGTGGCGAAGCCAGGATTTTCACTAAAAAAATTCAAAATATGATAGAGTAAATACACAAAAAAGCAAAGGAGTTCAACATATACTATATATATTATATACATAAAACAATTAACTTTATCCATAGTATAAACAATGTAATTTTCCACTCCCCTCGATCCTACCTGGCTTCGCCCCAGCCTAACTTTGGTGTGCATAAAGTGTGAGACCCAATGAACTAGGATGTTTGATTCAAGAATCAAGATTCCACCTCATATTATCTAAACAAAACTTCTTATACTTCATATCAATTGATTTCTTCTTTAGGATGGAACCACAACCAGCTATGGCTCAACAATCAATTGACATTGCAGAAACTAGCAAGAAAAAGTTAAATCTACCACATATATGTCTAGAAGCAATGAAGAGCTCACCACCATTGTCATCCTCCACGCCTTCTACGCCGACAGTCTTAAGGAAGACATCAAGTGTAAAGTACAGCTGCTTGTGTTCACCAACAACACATGCTGGTTCATTCAGGTGCAGATACCACAGGAACTCCGGCCTGACTCGCACCAGCATGTCCGTTGGCTCGAAACTCTCTGAACTTGCTGCTGGAAAGTGACTTTAACTAACTTTCTGAATTCATAGAGCATAGCTTCATGAACAGTTAAGGCTGTTTTCAGATATGAAAGTATTAACCATACAATAATAGTTATTTCATAATCATTTATCTTTTTATACTTGATCATAAGAACTGTGTTAATTGATAAGTGAGGTTGTAAATTTATGAAGGATGATCATAGGTAAATGTTGCACATCTTTCGCGGAGCAACCCTTGTCACCCTTCACTAGGAAGTTACACCGTGTAGATAAGTAAAATTTTTCTTTCTGTGTTTACATCTTTATATTTGACTATCCTTAGTGCAAATCCTGGCTATGTTGCTTCAGCCCCCACACCCCACCTCCTCTCTTGGTGTATGCAGTTGTCAACAATAACAACATACCCAGTCTAGTCCGACAAAGTGGGGTCTTGGAAAGGTAGAGCATACGCAAACCTTAGCCCTACCTAGACCTACCTCAGAGATAGAGAGGTTGTTTCTGACAGACCCACCCTCGACTCAAGGAAAAACAGCCCAGAAAAAGAATAGATGGAAGTGAAAGCATAACAAAGCATTCTGAACAATTTAAGATAAGAAAATAGGAAGCAACTTTGTTAGAACATATTACAAAAAGGAAGTTTGAGAGAAGAACTATCTTTTATGACCAAACTGAATATGCAAAGAAGAGTTCTCTTGTATCTTTCACATCATTCAGCTTTATTCTATTACAGAGTAAACTTCTGTTTTCTTTTGTTCCTTTCTTCATTCCCTCTTATTTACTCTTAAACAAAATTCTTTCACTGCTCTCACACAAGAACCACTTTTTTCGGTTAAAACTAATCTAAATAGAAAGGAATGTTCGAAAGCAATCTCTCTGTCTTCACAAGGTGGGGGTAAGGCAACATACAAACCCCACTTTTGGGATTACACCGAGTATGTTGTTGAAAGCATATGTTCAAGTTCGTAGTTGCAATATGTTTTCTTCTTTTCATTAAGATTTTAGGACTCCTTGTTCCAACTTCAATCTTGGAAGAAGGTGAGTGGGCTAGGATCGGGATCGGACCAACCTCTGTCTCAGTAGTTGCCCGAGAAAGGACCACTCAATCCATACTTGAACCTGAACTTTCTTTTACAACCTTCTTCAGCACTTTTTTCTGGTGATTTATCATATAAGGAACATAAGAGAAAGCTTTGGGTAATATGTACAACAATGTCTAAGTTCTTGGGTCATGCCAAAAGAGAGCCGTCACTTGGAGAGGACGAAAAGCATTAATAAGCTACAGGACTACACCATGTACTATAATGTACAAGTTTTTGGTCACACGAAAGAGACCCATCACTCTGAGAGGACGCAAAGTTTTACAAACACAACAAGCTACAGGACTAAATCATGCACAACAAGGTATTAAGTTTTTTGGTCACACGAAAGAGACCCGTCACTCTGAGAGGACGCAAAGCATCACAAATATGACAAGCTAACAGACTACATCACATCAAAGATCAAGCATCCACATACTCAGCCTGTACACTACTAAGCTGTATATGATAACATCATCAAATGGATGAAGTGGCACCGTAAAACGTTTAATCTCACATTGGACACGTCTCGTCCTCTTCTTGTTGAGACATCAAGTAATTTCTGCAAAGAGGACAAGTTACATGCCAATACCTGAGCCACTTCTCTAGACACAGCTTATGGAAAACGTGACCGCATGAGAGACTGTTTACCCCTGCATCAGGCTCGAATTTTGTCAGGCACACAGAGCATTCTTGTTCAGGGTGGTTAGAGATACATAGCGAGTCATAACGAAATGCAGGTGTTCGGTTTCTGAACTCCTCCATGTATGACTCTGGTGGGCTTCCACGGCATTCAAGTGAGTCCAAGGGTCCTTCAACAGAATAGTCTTCCCATGATGCGATACGGATGCCAATCACACGAAGGATCGATCGGAGTATCTCCTTGATAATGGAGATGGATATGGCTGTGTTTACTAGAATCACACCAAGTACTCCTGCATCTGCTGGAGTTGGATATTGTGAGAGGCCCATAATGGATTGGAACCTAGACAATGAATGAATATAAACACCATTAGAGAAGAAACATAGCACTTCAAGGAAGATTAAAATGATATAATAGTGTAAACACCATCGGAAAAACTCATTTTTTATAAAGGTAGAAGATATAAACCAAATTTTTCCATCTGCCTAAGCCTTGGTTGATAGAATTTCCCAGTCCTGTGCTGGTGAGATTCAGCAGCTACTTGGCGGAATAGTCAATGTGCGCACAAATGGCCCCGCACACCATTATAAAAGAATCATTTTTCAGAATTTTTCTCTAAATATATGACACTAGGTAATTTCTTCTCATTTGCCTTGATACCTACGCTGGTGGAAGGTAGTAGGTATCCCGTGGAATAGTCGAGGTGCGGACAAGATAAACCGAGCACCAACATCATCAAAAAAAAGAAATTTGACATTTTCCAGGAGCACGTAAAACGATTTCTTGATTTCCTACTACAATTAAAATGGATAAGTAATTGGCTCAGAGGTAGTAGTTGGTTTGGTTGTGATACAATCTTTGAGGTAGCAAAATTGGTATTTACTATCACATTACTATAAATCATGTCCAATTCTTTTCAAGATTGTCCATCATTTTAGAGCCTCAACACATTAACTTAAGTAATCAAAGAGAAAATTAGACAAACATAAAATCAATGACTGAATAACCTCTCTTGGCAATCAAAATCCAAGTGATTGACACAAAAGTTTACCTTATGTTGAAATGATGATTATATCTTCAAAAACTTTTGAAAGAGCTCAATATACTGGATCTGCATAGAACAAAGAAACAACACATTAATCACTTAAAAGCAAAGAGTCAGTAAAACAACAATAAGAAACATAATCCAAGTTATGAAATGAAAACTGAAAATACATAAACTTAACTCATATCAAACAGAAGAATCCCAATTTATCCAAAACCTCCACCTTTTTTTTAACAAAGATTCCAACTTTATGCCATTTCACAATTAAAAAAAAAAACTGATTTTTATCAATACACAGCTCAAAACACTAAAAGATGGAAAACCAACCTCTGCCAAGGGGGGTAGGGGGGTAGACATCAGGTTTCTTAACAGCATAAGTTCAAAAAACTAAAAAAGGAGAAATCTTTTTCTGGGGTTAAGACTTCTAGACATTTTCTTGATTTTTTCACTTACAAATATGTAATCACAGCAATATATGAACAAAATGTAAAGATCCAACATAGTATCAGTCATTTCTAAGTTCCAAGAACCATCATTTATCATCTTAGAAGTAGAAAAACAGAAAAATAAGGAGAGCCCAAAATCAAATGAAAGCATAATCAGATAAAAAAAAAGGGACAAAACCAGAAGATTCATAGCAAATCTTGAAACTTAAGATCTGTTTACAACTCATACTCAACTTTCAACCATAAACAAGTGAAAAAGATTGCATTTTTTTGTAAAAAAGTAAGATTATGAACCAAAAAAAGAGGAAACATAAGCTCATAATTGAAAGAAAGTAAGAAAGGGTACCTAATAATATGAAAACTTCAAACTTTTTGTTTACAATTATTATTATTTTTGTAATATTGCAAGAGAAAATAGGATTTCAAGATTTTGGAAGAGAAATTTTTCTTTTTTAAGGGTTGATGTGTTGAAGGAGATTCATAGGGTCCTAATTGGGACGGTGTTTGATAAAGCTAATGATGTTCACCTCCAAACACCCCTTCTTCTATTTATACACAAAAAAATCGAACCTTGTGATCCAACACCAGTTGTTTGTCTGTTTGCTTCCCTCCATGTTTTCTTGACGTAATACGTAAATATGTCATTAAATTTGTATAAAATTGAACAAGTAGAGTAGGATGTTGTGTTGGATGTGAATTGTTTCATCAAACGTCAAATAGGACGCATGTGTCTAATTATTCAACTTTATACAAGTTTTAATGTCTATTTGTGCATACATAAAGTTCGAGGGTGTAAATGTCATATGAAGACATTCAAAAAAGCATAGTTATGTATCATGTCTTTTTTCTTCTTTCCTTCAATATTAG
Source organism: Solanum tuberosum (assembly GCF_000226075.1). Classification (NCBI taxonomy): domain Eukaryota; kingdom Viridiplantae; phylum Streptophyta; class Magnoliopsida; order Solanales; family Solanaceae; genus Solanum; species Solanum tuberosum. The sequence goes on from NW_006239064.1 coordinate 972,559, forward strand.
TGATATAATATTTTGTTTTTTACTTTCTAATATAATCGAGACGTTGAAACATATTTAAGACTATAAGTTCAAAACGTATTTTTAGTACATGTGGCTAATTTATATTTATATTTCAGTTCATGAAAGCTCCATACATAAGTTAATTTCGTTACGTTTTGTTCCTCTAGCGATTATCTAACTTGATTTCGATATTTACTAGTTGCTATTATAGATAAGAAAAAAAAAGTACGTAGAAGAATACAAAAAAGTACTACTAATTTTACCCCTAAACTATCAAATATATTCTACGTGCACTCTAATGTATCAATCAAATCAAATTAAATTTCTGCGATAAGAAATTATGAGCAGAAAGATATATATCTAAAACGAAAGATAATTATGTGAACTTTCATATGTTCAATAAGTATATGATAAAAATATACAATAAATCACAAACATTATGAATATACTTAGATCTTTTATTTTTTCTTTTAAATAAATAAATAACAACTCAATCAAATATTATCATCTCATATAAAATAAAACAAAGATATTTACAATCAACATCACTCAAATTCTTGAATTTGTTAATTGGAAACGAAGATGTGGTCTTTCTCTTTTATTTGTAATTTTTAATATAAATATAAATATAATCTCTTTAGTCCTTTTGGTTTTTTCCACATCATTTTCCACTTAAGTGTTATGCTTTTTCTTTTTTCCTTCCCTTTTTTTGGTCAAATAACAAAAAAATATTAAAAAATATTAAAATTAGACCAAACTCACTTTTGATAAAATTATTTTTCAACCATTAGACTTGACTTGTTGAGCACTAAGCAAAAGTTTCATTGGCTTATAGACTTATCTTTACAATTTGCATTATTGCTCATTGTTTTGAGAATTTATTTAATAATTGGAACTTTATTTTAATTTAATAATAAATTGTCCATTTTTTAGAATCAAATTGGTAAGTTGCCTTCTATTATTCATTTCTAAACTTTGATAAGGAAATTATTTTTTAATTCTTGAATTAGAAACTATGTTGACTTTGGGAATGCTAACAATACTTCATGATAACAAATTCATTGAATCTTACCTAATATTTAAAAGGTTTTAAATAGGAATATTTAATTTACAGCAAGCATGAGTTAACAATTTTATTAAATAAATATTCAAGCATACGATGTTATTATAAAATTTTGGCTATAATTAGCAGTTATCAAGAGATTATTCCTCCAAAGATTTTTAAAAAAAGATCATTTTGGATCATATCTTCATCAAGAGCTATTTTGTTAAATCCACAAATAATGTTTGCTTATTTTTGGGTATCTAGCTTTGGTCTTTTAAAATATGGTCTATAAAAATATAATTAAATTTATTATTACAAGAAAATCTTAACAAGGGAGCTTCTATAAGGAGGTATAATATGATATCCTAGAAAAATTTCACATCAATAAGATACGAAATAAGTGTGAAACCATAGTAGGTCGAAAACAAATTATATTAATCACAAATGAGTCTGATTTTAATTATTCCTATAAATAAATAAATAAAAAATCTTTTGATAAGAAAGCATGTTAAGTACTCTCTTTAATAGGCCTACATGAAATATGTTAGAATTAATTGAATCAATAAATTTCAGAATATGAATATCTTTTTTTTCTTTCAAAAGATTTTGTTTCAGAATTGTGTCTTTGAGAGGGATGTTGTCAATCTTATCGAAGACTTTATAAATTTCTTTTTCGAGAAGCGAGAGAACTGAAAGTTCAGGTACACATCTTCTTTCTGACGGGGTTCAGAAGCTTAGGCCCAAGTGATACTCCCTCCGTCCCTATTTAGTTGTCCATATTTTCTTTTTTAGTTGTCCCTATTTAGTTGTCCATTTTGACAAATCAAGAAAGGACAACAAATTTTTTCCTATTATACCCTTATTTACACTTCTTGAAAATTGTAAAAGTGTATGTTGTTTCCCTCCAATTTATTTCACTTGAAGTGGTTGTAATTTTGAAGTGAAAAGTTGTCATAAGGGTAAAATTGTAACTTCACTGTGCTTAATCATTATTGCCTTAATCTGTGTGCCATTTCTAAAGTGGAACAACTAAAAAGGGATGGAGGGAGTAGTAATTTTCTAATTGAAATTAGCACACGTAAATCCTACATAATATGTTGTTTGGCACATCTGGTAACACATTTCACTAGCTGATCCATAGCAAGCAAGAAAGCTCAGAGCCAGTAGTAAAATCCAGAGTATGTCTAAAGTAAAAAAAAAAAACCTATATATAAGTGTCAAAACCAAACTATATATGCCCACCCCACCCCCACCACCTTTTCTCTTTGCTTCTTAGTGCAACATTTGGAGTACTATTTGGTCCATTTTAATTTGTCACCAATTATAGCATGGGGGTCCATTACCTTTGTTCTAGTCACCAACTACGTGTCTATTTTCGAAAGAAATCTTCACATAATGTTTATATATATATATTTATATATATTAGAAGAGAGTTTCAAATGTTTCAACATGTCAGCTTGGTGACATTAGAAGAAAGCATAAGGGTATAATAGTATTTTCCTAGATCAATTTGCTTAAAAGGGATTGTATTGTCTGCTTTATTCTTTAGACCATATCAACAGGTCCATAAAAGATCCATCACTTTCTCTTAAATTACAATTGATGTCATCCACTAAAATATCATTAAATGTGATTGGGACCCATTGAACTATACTTGAGGAGTTGTGTCAGTCAGTGTTCCCTCAACTTTTGCCTTATTTATTTTTCTAATAAAACATTTTAGCCATTTTATTTATGAAATGTTCATTGATGAGTTTGGAATTGGTTCTAAATAAAAAAAAATTTAAAATGAAGTATTATTAATTCAGATTGAAAATGTATATATTAAATAATAATTTTTCTGAAGTGTTATATTACATTAAAAAAGTTATGAATATTAAAAATTTAATAAATGGCCTTATATATGATTTATGATATGTTAATTACAAATATTATATAATAAAAATAATAATAAAATAATCAAAAAGTAAAATAGAGAGTACGAATAATAATTCTTCAATCATCTCTTCAAATGATGAATAGAGAGTGAAATAGAGAATGAATGAAGAAAGCATTCTTTATTTTACTCTCCGAATATAGAGTAAAATAAAGGTAGATCGGAGACAGTTGTACAGATTTTTTGTTTCCAAGATATTCATAATTGATAAATATGATCTTTAAAATCAATTATGATTAAATATAAATAATAAATTTTAGAAAAATTTAAAAAATATCATATAAAATAAAATGAAAAAGTCAATACACTCCTTACGCTTCGGAAATAATTTAGTGATTGAAAAACATCCTCTTCTACTATATTATAATTTTAGATAATTGAGATTTATTAATTAGAATATCAATAGTATATAGAATTTATAATTATGCATAATTTTATCCTAATATTTTGTATATAAATATAATGTTGGGCCCGTGCTGACACGGGTCATTTTTACTAGTATCTATATATATAACTATTCACTTCTTTCACTATCTTTTTTCCAAGTGGCAACAAAATGAAAATATGGAGAAATCATTTTCGAAAATATTCACATTCACTTCTTTTAGATTCTATATTCTCCAATGATTTCCAATAAAGAAAAATTAGTATAGTGGAAGATAATGTTCGATTTCGAGTTTTGAATATGATATTTTTTAATAGAGTGTTTTTTTGAATAAATTCTACATAAACAGACTTCAATATCAAAAGATGGTAAAAGATAATATTTTATCCTATCGGAAGATGTTTTTATTTTTATTCGGTGTTCGATATCCACATTAGAGCCTAACTAAGTCAGATTTATGTTAGGTAGGACTCACTCAAAAGGCAACACTTTTTTTATACTAAACCCTCAAAATTAATACCTCTAATTAAAAGAAAAACAACTTTATCCATTGATTAGACAAACCTCATCCATTATACCATGATGTACCAAAAAAATGCTACTTACTATGGTATGTGATCAAATAAATTAGCTTATCTCATATTTATTATAACTTACAAAATATTATTTGACTTTCAAAATACAACAACAAGATCTTTACATAATATACATACAAGTACTTTCAATTAAATTAGAGATTTTGAAGATCTTCTCTTTCTTCTATTTTTTCTCTTTATCACTTTTTCATTGAAAAATTACTGAAGCTGACGTATATATATATTGTTGTTATTTTTTCGTTGGAGCTATAAAATAAAAATTAACAACGAATAAAATTTTATATCTAAACAGTAAAAATCTCATACTAATTCTATTTAGCTATAGATTAGCATTGAATTATAAGAAAATTCAATTAATTAAAAGCTATTTAGCAATCGATTAGCTGAAATTATCGAAACATATTATGTAGCTAGTTCAATATTGTAATATTGTCTAATAGTGATCCTCAACGTTTTTTTTCTTCATTACATTTTTCTTTTTTCACATATTATAATACTTAGTCCTATACGTATAATATACTATATATCTCCTCAATAAACACAAAAGATATTAATCAATTTCTAGCATTTAAACCAAAGGGACCCAATATTTCTTTGTTTCTTCCATCTTGTTATAAAAGATTACGTGTCAATTTTAGAAAGAAAAAAAATTCCACATAATTATTTTTCCATAGAGGACCCCCATACCCCTCTTCACTATCTTTTATACAAGTGGCAACAAGAAAAATATTACTTTTTCCTTAAAAATAATAATGAAAATATGGAAAATGATAAACATCAGTCATTTCATCATTATAGATATAAAAAAAGAACACAACAAGTCATGTCTTTTTTTTTTTTTTTTCAATAAGAGTCTGGAGCCTTCATTAAAATCTCGACTAAATTATGATCGCACACTTCAAGGTTTATTTAGGATTCATGATGCTCTCAACAAAAATTTCTTCATATTTAAGAATCAGACTCGAGATCTTTGATTGAGGGTAAAGCAGTTTCATCACTGTATCAGAATCCGTTTGGACAACATGTCAAGTCTCTATCAACTCTTTAGGGTTCAAAAGGGTGGAGGGGGAAATAATTATTGTTATCTACAAAACTTTCACATCTTTTAGATTCTTTATTCTCCAATGATTCCAATTAAGAAATGAACATGTATAGTTGAAGATAAGATAATGTTTTATCTTTTTTTTACCAAAAGATGGTATCTAGTCCCTATTTTATACTAGGGGAGTAGGGGGTGTCACACTACTAAAAATAAAGCAAAAAATTAACAAACGTTCATCGATTATACCCTAACATTTAATAAAACTAAATGGATCGTCCAAATATTTCGGAAAATAATGGTGTCTCGATTAATATGAGCAAATATCGACAGAATTTTATTTTTTTGTATACTGATTTTTCAGTAAAAACTTATATTTGTTTATTTTATATAATTGATGGGCATCCTCAATTTCATTTCTTTAAATACATTTTTTTTATAGTTTTACTCATCTTTACGTGAAAAATAAAATTTTAAAATTATATTGACAAATCGACATAATCGCTTAGTTTTTTTTTGCAATTTTTAGTAGTGTTATTATTTGAGAGTCAAATAAGTTTTTAAAATTATAATTTTCTCAATTTAATAAATTATTTATAATCAGTAATTATGTTGTCTCGTGTTTTTCATGTAATTTTTAAATATATAGTTTTTGTTTTTATTTTTGAAAATAATACGTGTTCATATAAATGCATAATTAAAATTAAATGTTTTGATCTTTCAACTTCTAATTTCTTCACAAAAATTGGAACTTAGGAGTAGTATATATGTGGACAAACTTTAGCTCATCCCAATAAGTATTGGTACTATTATTATTAATTTATATATGGTGAGAATAAAGAAATATATCTTTTAGTACAACAATATACTAGGAGGACCAAGATAGCTTTGTAAATTAAATAAAATATGGTTTTATTGGATACCAATTCGATATTACCACTTTGTAAATTGAAGGACAAGATGAATCGATTGCAATCGAGATCTCTCTATTCTTAATTAGAAGTTTTAAGTTCGAATCTTTTTAAATAAGAAAATCTTGTTGGAAATGAATTAATCAGTCAGTCCTAATATAAATATTGATCATCGAATAAAAAGAAAAATAAATAAAAATTAAATTCGAACTATCATATAATTACATTACAATAAAAGAGACATTTAAGTGGCAACAAATTATTTTTTTAGGTAATATATATTATCGCAAAAATATTTAGTGAAATTGAGTCAATATCATTACATTTAAAATCGCTAAAGTCTTTAGTACATTTATTTGAGTGTTTGTTATAAATAAATCATATTATATCATTACTACTAAATATAACATAAAAATTATATCATTATCTCTAATAATTACCACAAAATTCTTTAGCTATTATGTGAAAACAAATTTGATTACTTTTTTTATTTATACAAGAACGTAATAGATTTGACCTCAACTGTCAATCGAAGATAAATTTAAGCTATTTCACAAAGTGAAATTTGAACGTTTTCCCAAAAAAAGAAGTTGAAATTATATAATATAAAATAGGAGTTAATAAAACTTTTACATCAGCATGATGATGACTCATAAATATCTTATCGTTCTTGGAACTCTCTAGAATAATTCAAGAAGCCTATTAAATTATTGAATATATATTTTTAAATTTAAAATTGAATATGATTCTAAATTGTGGTTAGAGATTATAATTTCAGAATATCAGAAAATAAAAAATTCCAAAGGGATAATCCACAAATTTTCAAGGATATGAATTTCTAAAATCAAACCAAATAACAGTATAAAGATATATGAATGATATTTAACGGCTTTATTTGAGAAAATGAATCAAAATAGTAGATATAAATTGTGACCGCTTCATAAGTAACTTAAAGACAACAATTAAATTGATATTAATAATAATTTGAGAGTTCTAATGAACCTTTATTATTCTTACTTTGAAAATTTAGAATTCTAAAAAGTCGAGTCATCAGCGATAGAGAGTATTTTGCCTTTTAATATGAATTTTTTTTATTAAAATTCAAATTAATCAAATATCAAAATATATACTATTAAATATAGAACAAAATTGATTTTTTTTTTGTTTTTTTTTTGTTGGATAGTGAATACAAACTCAGTCTTCACGTGGCCAAATATTAAATGAAATGAAGATTATTATTTTTTACCCAAAAAAAATAAATTAGGAAAAAGCATACATACATACTTTTCATATGATATTCACGTGTCTTTACCTCGTAATTTTGGCCAAATTTGTTACTTTATAAAAGCTACATATTTGTCCTCATCTGCCCATAATAATAAAAATAATAAAGGGTGAAAATGTTTTTTTTTTAAATAATACAACTTGAATTTAAAAAGATACTTAATTAGACGCATCTTTGGACTTCTTTTTGTCGATTTGGGGTTCTGATGAAAAATATTATTGAGATTATTCATATAAAACAAACATGAGACAGTGGATATCGAAATTGAAAAAAGAAAAAATTTTACAATTTCAAAATAACTTATTTACGTAGAAAAAATAATTTTTAATTTTTTTTTATCAAACAAACATAAAATTATTTAAAAAATTCCTATGTGAGATTAGTCATACCTATCATATGAGATAGGGTTGTTCATAGTTATGGTTAAAAAATCAAATCGAATCGCGATCCGAATAAAATCAATTAAAATAACCGAAATTTGGTTTGATTTGGTTAGGTTTGATTTTAAATTTTGAAAAATCGTTACTATTTGATTTGGTTTTGATTTTACTAAAAAATAATCAAATCGAACCGATAAATTATATATATAAATTTTATAATTATTTATATATCATTCATAAATAAAATATAAATATTTTGTTAAATTTTAAGTAACTTTAGTCTTTAACTTTACCATTTTATCAAGTCCAACAGTTAAATTTTAATCCATCTATTACAATCATAAGTCCAAGTCCATCAAAATTCATTATTTTAGTACCTTCTCTTAATTGAATCACTTTGTTCGTGTAATGATAACTTTAGTATTGTTTAATTGCTTAATTGAACCGACAATAGATTTTCAGTGGATTGCTCATGTACTAGGTGTTTGTGTCTATTAAGATACTTATGTCCTCAAAAATTTATTACTTTCAAACTGAAAAAACCAGAAAAACCAAACCAAACCGTCAACAACCAAACCGATGGTTATTTTTTTCGTCTGGTTTGGTTTGGTTTTGGTTTTAACCAATAACCGATCCAAACTAAACGATGAACACCCCTAAATTATGAGATCGATAAACAAAGAACATAAAATTTTGATAATGTCATTTTTTTTTGTTAAAATTGATTGAGTTATAAACTAAGCTAATGTTGGTATATAAATTAGTTGCTTTATATCATGTTTGATTTTTGGTGCAGATTTTGATATCGAAAATTAACGTTATGTTATTGGTGCATGTATAAGTTATTGAAAATTTATATATTATTTTATATATTTATGTAATAGAAGGTAGACTAAATATAATACATGCACTAGCAATATGTAGATGATAAATAAAAATGCATAATTCCTAAAATTCAATTCACGTATTATCTATATTAGTCGTATAATAATTTTTATATTATATATTATATGCGAAATAATTCGTATTACTAATCTTCGTGCAACTAATTCATGTATCAAAATCAGAAAAGTTAAAATAAGAGGCAGGAACTATTTCTTCTGATTTATTTATTTTTCAAATTTGGTAAATATTGATTGATTGTATATTTCACTATAATTTTTTTAGTCAACGTTTAAATTTGATTCTATCCAATCTTTTGGTTAGCCTCAAGATTTCTTACTTGTTTGGTTGTTGCTGACCTGTTTCTAGTTAACGTTAAAATTTGATTCTATACAAATTTTTTGATGAGCAACTTTCACATATAATAAACACAAAATTCATATTTGTATGTTATAACAAAGTTTGCATAATTGCGCTCCATAGCAAATATATATGTATATTTCGCTATACATATACAAAAGAAAGCAGTTGTATAATCTGCTTTGGTATACATATACAAAAAGATTAATAGAGACGAGTGAGAGAGCGAGATCTGGAAGAGGGGAGGGAGGGGAACGAAAATATATGTATATATACATTTTTCACGCATTTTATACATTTGCGTTTTTGTATAAAGTGAGAGAGGCGAGTGAGAGAGCGAGATCTGGGAGAGTGGCGAGCGAGATCTGGGAGAGGGGAACGAAAATATATGTATATATACATTTTTCACGCATTTTATACATTTGCGTTTTTGTATAAAGTGAGAGAGGCGAGTGAGAGAGCGAGATCTGGGAGAGTGGCGAGCGAGATCTGGGAGAGGGGAACGAAAATATATGTATATATACATTTTTCACGCATTTTATACATTTGCGTTTTTGTATAAAGTGAGAGAGGCGAGTGAGAGAGCGAGATCTGGGAGAGTGGCGAGCGAGATCTGGGAGAGGGGAACGAAAATATATGTATATATATAATTTTCTCTCGCTTTATACAAACATAAACGCACTTTATACACTTGCGTTTGTATAAAAAACGAGAGAGGCGAGGGAGAGAACGAGAGTGGCGTGTGGAAATTCAGAGACTAGAATAGGAAAACTTTTTCTTGCCTTTCATTCATTTATCAATGGTGTATATATACAAAATATCTAGAAGAAGAAAACAAAATAACTCCTCTACGTGTATGAATTCTAATTGGCTATCACTACACTACAAAAATATACAGCTGTGTGTACTATTTCGTACGAGAAATGCACAAATCCGTTACATAGGAATCTGCATATTTCTTGCCTAATTTTCATCCATTTGTCCTCATTTATTTGTCCAAATCATCTCTCAAATAAGGCTGTCTGGAATTGAATTTTGGGCCTTCATTTGTTGTTGGGCTGAGACATTAACTTTTGGTTGAAAGTTTTGCATTTGGACCAGCTGAGATATAGACCCAATATTGTCTCTGAATTTCGTTTGATTGAGAAGCTTTCCAGTAGTCAGAACTTGAGCTTTCTTAGCTTCTTTCTCCTCTTCACTGACTTTCTTGATTTCAATTCCAACATGGTGAGCGAGATTCACCAGGAGAGAGGCGAAATAACCACAGTTTGCTATGAGGTACAATTAAATCAAACTATATTTATAGCATTTAATTTGAATTAATAGTTTGCTATTATATACAATTTTCCCTTTTTTGATTTATCTAAATAATCCTTACCTATGTGATTGTTGCTGAGCTGTTTCTGGATATTAAGCAAATTTCTTCAGAAGGTAATTCTAATGTCCCCAAATTTTCCTCTTTTGTCATCAGTTTTGTTATAGCATTCATCGTATTATTTACATCAAACCAAATGACCCCTATTGTAATCAAAATCTAAAATCTAAGGCTAACAGATATTTAAAAATAAAATTTTGAAATATTCACGGTCAAATAGTTGTTAAAAGGACATTGGACAATTTTTATTTAAGAATTATTGAAATTCCCATAGTATGACAAAATTTCATCTCAATAAATTCAAATCTTTTCTTCCAAATTTTTATAGAACAACTTCACCTAACAAGACTACAAATGATAGAAACTTGATTTAACCCCCCCCCCCCAACCAACC
>NW_006239064.1:983244-1014503 GCF_000226075.1 Solanum tuberosum
AAAACAATCCCTTCCCCCCCCCCCCCCCAAACAACAACAATAAATATATCAATTAAAGCGACTAAATCAAGAACTTCGCTAAGAATACCTAAAAATTCAAATGTAAATATAAGTCATATTTCATCTATATAATATAGATAATAAAAAAAAATATTCAATTGATCATCCTTCGACGTATGCAGCTACGCCCTAGGTCAATTTACAAAGCACTTCTTAATAGACGAAACAAACTTCAATGATAGTTCAACTATTTTTGAGAATAAACAGAATTTGTCATTGAATTTTTCGACTTCTGGTTGATCTGGAGAAGAATTTCCCAAAGAAAATTGTGGTGATGATGAAGTGTTTCCATCGTAAAAATCTGAATTTTTGAATTTTGGTATATGAATTGGTTGATTTTTCAGAAGGTCACTGAGGCTTACATACTTATATTCAGCCATGATTTCCTTGGAAATTTCTTTTGGGTGAAACTAGAACTTTAATTTTTTTAAAGAGTAAAGAAAAATAATGTTTGTGTATTGAAAAAAAAATATATGGGAGGATATATATATAGCACAAAGTACAATAATTATATAAGATGCTTGTAATATGAGTATAGATTATGTGACATCTTTTTTTCTTGGGATAGAAGTGGATTAATTAATTAATTATAAGTTTATAGGGATTAATGATGAAAGAAATAAAAATCCAGTCAAACTTCTTTATAATAATTTAGTTTATTCGAAACATTTGTTACATACATTGTATAGTGATGAATATTGTTATACACCTTAAAAACAATTAACATTTAAATCTTATTGGTTCTTATAGACGAAAAATACCCATAATTTTTTAAAATTTATGTTATAGAAGATTATTTATTATTTAATTTTATAATATATATCAAATGATAGTAATAATTCATTAATAAAAAATCTTAAAAACTAATAATAAATTTATAATGATAAATCTTTGACATTTGTTCACTTTCTAGTTCCTCGCATTATGCAATAAAATGGATTATTTTGGTCCTTTCCTCGAAAACGATTCCATTTGTTATCGTGAAATAATGTAATAAAAAATGGATGTTAACTTGTTATAAAGAGGTGTGATTGTCATGGCCACACAACGAGACTAATTTCAAGTACGATCAATAAACGGGTATAATCAAATGTGATACAACATCACTACTATGCATGACTAAAATTTTCTTGCTATTGACTTAAAACTCCCATGAAAAATGAGTCATTAGCGGTGTATACTCAGTATATAACATGTATGTAACAAATATATTATCAGCATATAATGTTTGCGGTGTATACTCAGTGTATAACATGTATATAACAAATATATTATCAGCATATAATGTATACACATTGGTTATACTAGCTAAAACAATTTAGTTTTAACAAAAAAGAGTATTTGTTGTTGCGACTTTGTTGGGCTACTGTGTAAAAATCTCATATAACTATAGTAAGTAATTAGAAACTTGTAAGTTGTAATGCACTATCAAATATATGGCATATATAATTGGATTTCAAGAGACAATAAGATAAAAAGAGCAGTCTGATGCATAAAGCATCTCGCGTTCACGTATGATTTGAAAAAGGATAACACTCCAGAAGTATTAATGACTGTTTTCATGTTTCAAACACATAAAAACTTATTTACGTAGAAAAAATAATTTTTAACCAAATAAACCTGAAAATATTTTAAAAATTCCTATCTGAGATTAGTCATACCTATCATATGAGATCGATAAACAAAGCACATAAATTTTTGATAATTTCATTATTTTCTATTCAAATTGATTAAGTTATAAACTAAGCTAATGTTGGTAGATAAATTAGTTGATTTATATCATGTTTGATTTTTGGTGCAGATTTTGATATCGAAAATTAACGTTATGTTACTGATGCATGTATAAGTTATTAAAAATTTATACATTATTTTATATATATGTAATAGAAGGTAGACTATATATAATACATGTACTAGCAATATGTAGATACGAGTATCTAAAGATATATATAAAATGCATAATTCCTCAAAATCAATTCACGTATTATCTATTAGTCGTATAATAATTTTTATATTATATATCATTTGCGAAATAATTCGTATTACTAATCTTCATACAACTAATTCACGCATCAAAATCAGAAAAATTAAAATAAGAGGCATGAACTATTTCTTCTAATTTATTTATTTTTCAAATTTGGTAAATATTGGTTGATTATATATTTCACTATAATTTTTTTAGTCAACGTTTAAATTTGGTTCTATCAAATCTTTTGGTTAGCCTCAATATTTCTTACTTGTTTGACTGTTGCTGAATTGTTTCTAGTCAACGTTAAAATTTGATTTCATCCAAAAAAAATGGGTTGACCTAAATATTCCTTACTTGTTTGAGTGTTGCTGAGTTGTTTCTGGATATTAAGCAAATTTCTTTAGAAGGTAATTCTAAAGTTCCCAATTTTTCCTCTTTTGTCATCAGTTTCGTTATGGCATATGTCGTATTATTTACATCAAACCAAATGACCCTTACTGTAATCAAGTTCTAAAATCTAAGGCCAACAAATATTTGAAAATAAAATTTTGAAATATTCACAGTCAAATAGTAGTTAAAAGGACATTGGACGATTTTTATTTAAGAATTATTGAAATTCCCATACTCAGTGTATAACATGTATATAAAAAATATATTATCAGCATATAATGTATACACATTGGTTATACTAGCTAAAACAATTTAGTTAAAAAAAAGTATTTGTTGTTGTGACTTTGTTGGGCTACTGTGTAAAAATCTCATATAACCATAGCAAGTAATTAGAAACTTGCAGTGCACTATCAAATATATGGCATATATAATTGGATTTCAAGAGACAATAAGATAAAAAGAGCAGTCCGATGCACAAAGCATCTCACGTTCACGTATGATTCGAAAAAGGATCACACCCCAGACAACCTCCTCTAATGTAAGCATTAGTGACTATTTTCACGTCTCAAACACATAGAAGAGACAATAAGATGATAATACATATTCCAATTGATGTCCACAGTACCAAAAACTACAATTTGTGTTATTACAGAGTGATAATATTATTAGCCCTCTCAAAACTCTGCTACACAATTTAACGGTCGATTTACGCAAATAGCCATTTTACAGCCTTGTACATAGAAGATGACAATTTTTTCGAAACTAGACCAGTGGTCTGAAGTTTATAATCCAAAACTACTATTCAAACCACGGGTCTAATTTCGAAAAAATGGCCAACTTCTAAATACAACGCGACAAAAGTGGCCACCTGATGTAAACATCACCATTTTATCTTACAACATAAATGAACTGGTTTACAAAAGCAAGCTTTCGTCTCTCTCGATAGCTCATTATAGCATTTAAATTCTACACACTGATCATAATATACATGATATGTTAACATAAAAGCCGAGGAATTCACAATCTCCGGACCTAAGTAAACGTGCAGCTAAGTTCATGAGTACTTCAAATGTGTGAAGTCACCTAGTTAGAGTTGCAAGAACAGAAGCAGAGAAAGTTCAGCGTACTCGTGGTGAATCTTGATCACTCTCCAGAAAGAAGACTGATCATGTGCTCCAGAAATGACGAACTCTCACTTCTCTGCAGCATTCTTTAGTTGACAAATTGAGGCACGACGTATCTGCTTTGAGCTTCGTTGCTCAGAAACAACGTGATCCCCTGAGACACAATCATACAATTTGTCATTGCAATTACAAATATGGTATTCTTTCATCCATTTGGAGGAAAACTCAAATCATTTGGTCCCAATTTAAAACGGATTGTTTGTTTACCATATATGATAACAAGTTTACCATCAATAGCTTCTGGTCGGGAGAGGATCATAGTCGTAAGCATCACCAGCCTTGATAAACCGTCCCTTCACACGCCTTCTGACATCAGCTCTTGCCTTACGGGAAACATATCTCACTCGCTTGTCAAATCTATTACATTATAAAAAGACTATTAAAAGGTATTGATAACCTACTCTGGAATCATGGTGCACATAAGCTAAATAAACAAGGTATCTCAACCAGTTCTAAGGAACTAAAGACTCTTATTAAGAGTGGTACCATTTCTCGGTTTCAATGTGATACGATGACGCAACTGAACAAAACTTGAGATGATACTGACATGTGCATGACTAATGACATATCAACGATTAGTAAACAAGAACTTACTTCCTTGTCTTCTTTTTTTCCTTGTAGCGCAACACAGCATTGCTCCTGCTAGTCGATGTTGATGAAATTTCAGTACATGGAGGACACCATGGTGGCTCGCCCATTAGGAGCATCGGGGAGACTCCACAGTCTTGGTGATCTCCAGCACTGCATTCTCCACCAGTTTGGTTGGAAACTGAGAGACTAGATTGTCTAGCAAAGTAAAGGATAGAATCCGTCTTGCAGCTCATCATGGAATCTGCAGATGCTGCATCGCTACATGTTGGCTGCACTGTATTCACACGCCAATTTGATGACCCCTGGTAAAGTATTAACAGATTTAGGTTCATCCACATTTAGTATGACTGGCGTAAGACTTACCCGGCAAGATCAAAGAATAATCACAGACGACATGATAAAGAGCACCAGAATACAATACGACGAATATAGAGATATACCATTCACAAACATAAAGATGTAGGGAAGTAAAAGAGAGAAAATAGACGTGCTGCACTACAGGAAGGAATCAATAATTTGTTTTGGTATCTAGTACTAGATCGTTGAGGGTCTATCAGAAACAACCTCTCTACCAAGGTAGGGGTAAAGGTTGCATATACACCACCCTCCTAGAACCCACTTGTGGGATTACACGGGGTATGTTGTTTTTGTCATATCTAGTACTAGATCCTGCTAAAGGTTGGCAAACCAAAAGAGATATGTCATGTTATGCAGCAGAAGGAATGTGTTGCAATTAAGAGGTCAGATTACCAGCAAGAAAACCTTACTACTCTTCAATTGTCAAGCAAATCCAGATGAAAAATTACAAATCTTCAACAACGTAAAGTGGGGTCTAGAGAGGGTAGAGTATACACAGACCTTACCCCGACCTCATGGAGGTAGAGAGGTTGTTTTCAGAAAGACCCTTGGCTCAAGTGCATCAAATCAAAATAGTTGTGAGCGAAGAAATACGGCAATGAAGAAAACATGACAACTAATATGGAAAGCAAAAAAGGAACAGGAACTGATATGATAACAGATATCAAAAAGCAAGAAACTACACGAATAAGGCTAATACTACGACACACACAGTGCTCCAGACTACCACCAAACCTAATCCCACCAAAAAGCACGACAACAGTAAACAACCTATTAACCTTCTACCCGAATCTGTGGCCTTAATATCCTCCTAATAAAGTCAATTACTAAAAAAGTGATTATCTCCACTCCAGAAATTGGTGGTCGGAAATCCTTCAAATAAATAATTTAGGTCTGTTGATGATGGCTAGTCCAATGTAAACATATCAGTTTGGGTCTAGCTCATACTCCATATAGGCAAGAGCAACAACAAGTCAACAACTATGTCTCAACCCAAGCTAGTCTGGGTGGTAGCTGCTTTGGGACATAAAGCGCCAAGAACGTAATAGAAATCGGGTTAAGAACTAGCCTCAGGCATAGTATGGAATATGCATGGATTTTATGCTGCATACTAGTTCTGTTTGTAGCCGAGGGTCTATTGGAAACAACCTCTCTACCTCACAAGGTAGGGGTAAGATCTGCGTACACTCTACCCTCCCGAGACCTTACTTGTGGATCACACTGGGTATGTTGTTGTATTAGTACAGTCTGTGCCAGCTCTGACTACAGAAATCTGAACATCGTAATAACTTCAGAGTAGACATTTTCTAAACATCATGCCAATGTTATTAATTCAAAAAAAAAAATAGCAATGATGAATGAACAGAAATACATATCCAAGATGGTCTTTCCTACCAATTCATTGTGGACCCTTACATGCTAATTCAGCAAGTTGTCTGTCTTCTGTTTCTCGACTGATTTCTAACCCCTTTCTCTTACTCCACCACCTCTCACAAACTAAATGAATTACCCACACAATAAAAACAGAAAAATACAGCTAAAATGCAATGCATTCTTCAAACACTGCACATAAACAACAAACGGTAGAATGTAAATGACAATATGTAATAATACTCTGAAATATTTCAAATGTTCTATTGACTTGTCTATGATAAAATAAAGGGAGCGGTTAGTGAAAAAATATAGCAGGAGCAGTCGTCACGCCTGCATGTGTACGATAGCTACAGGCCAGAATAAAATTTCAACATCTATAGATGATTTAACTGTTTAATATTTGTTGAAACAAAACTAATTTCCTTTTTTGTAACTGAGACACAAACCTATCACATACCGACACAGTGAATTCATTAAAAGCATCAAAACGCAGCATTTGACATCACATCCAAAAGTTTAAGAAAAACAGACATAGTCCAAAACCTGATACAACATATAGCATAATTGTCCAACCTACCATGATTGAAAAGAACCAATGAAACTAGTATTATGTAAAAGGAGTCCTACTATTAATAGTACACGGTTACGATAGATATAAGCTTCCAACTCCCTTTACCTGAAATCAGTGCTGGGACCATCAATTATCAAGAACTTAGAAGGAACCCTTAATCATGCGAAAATACTAGATTCCAGCACCTCAAACCAGATTGGTTATTTACTAATTGGTGCATCAGTCGCAGGTCCTAAAACTTTAGCTAAACTATAGGAAACTTTCCTCGTGCAACATACTACTGTTTTTTATTATTTTTATAAACCGTGGTGTCTGGTCAAGCTTGCGTGCACCTCGACTAATTCCACAGGATACCTATCACCTTCACCAGCAACAGGAACCCAATAACTCCTTAAGATACTACTGTTTTTCCCAGTCCAATAAAGGTTGAAAAGCTAGAAGTATTCCTTCTGCTACATGCAACGGGTACTATTAATGTCAATTGCTTGAATGGGAATTGATCCATTTAAGTTGCAAATACCGATCAAGTGACAAATATCAGAACTAGCAGAAAACTCAAAAGAATCTATCTACCTCTTATCTTTGTATTGTACTTTTTCCAGCTAAATTTATAATAATTCAGCCACCAGAACCACATTCCATTCGGGCTTTGACTCACTATTCAGAGGTTTGAGTCCTTCCATCCCAGATCAATTTCTCTCACTTCAACCTAATGTTGACAGCGGATACTCAAGTTTATTGGAAGTATCCCAATGGTGTAATGCCTTGAAAACTCACAAGAGCACTGAGATCTTCACCTTAGCTCCAAAAGGTAATTTACGACTACCAGTCATACAATGAAACAACATGTTTATTGCTGCTGGGTGACTAGGGATGAGACCAGATTGACCATCGTATGGGTACACCGGTGATTAGACTAGCGCTCTCCCCCTTTAAGAAATATTTTAAATGGTTCATGCTATAAACTAATGAAGACACCCCAGCCCCTGACAGTTGAGTGAGGCATTCTCTCTTTCCTTTTCTTTACAAACAAAAGAAGGCACAAACTAGAAAACTACAAAAGAACATTACACATTTGGTGGACATCCTTCAACATGAAGAGAAATGTTTCTGATAAGTAGTGTCAAACTGTAAATGAAGAGAAATGATTATACTAACTAGACATGACGAGAGAAAAAGTCAAGTAATTCATAGGTTCTTGATCTAGCTAACAGTAATAGTAATGGCATGCCATCACTGTGAAAAAACTAATAGTCAACGAAAATTATATGGCAGTTGAAGTATATGCAACAGTGTTAACATGATACAGTTAATCCTCAGACCCACCTCGGCAGCATTGACACCACGGTAGCTGTAGTCGGCACCTTTTATGTCCTTCATCCCAAAGAAGCTATCCAAATTTTCATTCTCAAATAGCTCATCCGGATAATTGAGAGAATCACCAAATAGCTCTTCATAATTCTCAATACTCAAGTCCACCGCATCCATAATGAGATTATCACAATAAGGATCCTCCTCAATTAAACTAGAGCCCTTTGCTCCCATATAGCAGCCCTGAAAGTCGATAAAGATAATAGCTCAAGAAAATTCTCAAAAGTGACAAAAGGAGAGACAATCATGCTTCAAGCACAGACATTTTCAGTCAACCATTTCCTCTCCTCCCCCCAACCCCACCAAGCCGTCGGGATTCGGGAATCAGGAGCAGAGTTGCTAAGCATTTGGCAAAATGATGTACGACATATCGACAAGATAAAAACAGAAAAATGTGGAAAAAGATCATTTCAAAAAAAAGTTATCATCAATATAAAACAGTCCAAACTCACATATAACAAACTAGCCAAGAAACATTTTAACAGGGAACAAATCCAGGACTACAAGTCTCTGAAGAATGGCACTTCTCAATTTAGAGGAACTGGACCTACCACAGACCGATTTCAAGAGAAACAAGGTGAACACATGCTAAATAACCAACTCAACCTTTACCAGATACTAGGATGTAAATGCAATCAAATGCTAAATAAAGAATATGGAGTTCTTCTGAAGATAGAAGAGAACGTCAGAAATTAGAGTTTGTCTTTCCTCAATCATTTTGACACTCTTAGAACTCCACTAATTTCCTGTGAAGTGTAATAAAAGAACAATGCACTGTCAAATCCAAAATCAAGTTTGTTAGGCCATCCCTGAAGAATAGTTGTTGCAAGACAACCTTGGGTTTAAGGAACCAGCAGCTAACAAAAGTGGGGCATTTTTATATCTACAGTCAATTGTCATAGCTTCATCAAGGACACGACACTAATGTCTTCCAAAAACATGGGAATCAGTTCCACAAAGTTCCATTCAGTATCAGGACAAAAAATATCAGGCAAAAGTTATTCACTTCTACCAAAACATCAACTTAGATTACCTTCGACGAAGATCCAATAGGTGGTTCCACATTATGCAGCTTGTTGTCAAAAGTAGGCATAGATGATTCCACTAAAAGATTCGATTTTTCTGAAATATTCATGTCGTTCACTTCGACTGCAGCACACACATTTTGTGAGTTGTCCTTTCCTTGAGTATCTTGACCATCCCTAGGACGGTTATCATTGATGCTCATTGAACCCATTCTCTGTTCACAAGTATCACCAATTGAAGGGTCATCTAATAAAAATGACCAGATATTAGAAAGTTCAGCAGCGGAAGGACATCCCGTATAACAACTAAGTGCTTGTCTCTTGTGCATTGATGAACCTGAACTAGAACTAGCATGACCTGACCAATCACAGTTCTGGCAAAGAGATGTTCTCTCCTCAACACATCTAACAACAGCTGGTTGTGAATTACATCTTTCACATATAAGTGTCCTGGAATGACGTTGTGAAAGGGCATTTGCAGAATGGACATTTCGATCACACGACAAACATAAACAAGCTGCATCAGACCGGCAATATACAATTGATCTTTGCTCTCCACAGTATTCACATATATAACCCATAACTTTTTTTTTCTCAGTTATTCTAGACCAGAATCAATGTATAGATCTTTAACCTTCAAGCAGAAAGTTTACAACTTTTCGTGACAGAAGATGATATGCTCAACTGATTTCGCACTCTTCTGCAATAAGGAACAAGAATCTGCATTATCAAAAGCTAATGAGTAAAAAAGATGCAATCTTTAATATAGTACAAGTCTATCCTTCATATTCTGATATCTTTTCCCATCCAAAATAAGAAAACTTACCTTCTTTCATGAATTCAAATTGAGATCTTGGTCAACAAAATAATACTTTTAAATTCAACTTAAAAGATAATAGAAAAGGAAAAATCAACTATGCCACTATAGTCAATAAAGGGAAAAAAAGTGCTACAAACTAATTGAGAATCAATCATCCAGACAAACAGTGTAGAACTTTCACAGTCACAACTTCCTTTCTTTCTAAGCATCATTAATATCTACCACAAAAAAACAAAAAAAAATTACAATTTTTTCCTTATTAAATTATCTTAAGCTAGAGGGGATAAAAATTTGAACAACAAGGTAAAAGGAATCATCAACAAAAGACATCAAAAACAAAGAGATTGAGCTCAAGAGAAGCATATAGAGAGATCTAAACAATGGAAATTTGAGAAACTTCAAAATTATCAGCAATCTACAAACAGATCAAACAAGAAACACCAAGCAACCTCATAAAAGATTCAAGAAAAACAACCTCAATGAACTCAAAAAAAAAAAAACTTTTTTAACAAACCATTAAAAAAAAAACAGAACCCCATGTCAAAAGTAAGACTTACAAGCAATTTCAAACAATGGAAATTTGAGCAACATCAAAATTATCAGCAACTCCAACAAAGATTCAAGAGAAGCAACCTCAATGAACTCAAAAAATAAATAAAAATCAAAACTTTACAAAAAAATTCAAGAAAGTAACTAACTTTACCTGTTATAACCTTGAAGCTGACCAAAAAAATCAACACAACAAAAGGGAAACAAAGTACAGATAACCCCTTTTACAGCAGCTTTTTTTTTCTTTTCAAAGGTTAGAAGAAAACTCCTATCAAGAAAGATGACCTTTCTAAAATATCTTTCTCTATTTGTGTGTGGGGGTTGTTTATGGAAAAAAAGATTATATTTTTTGGTATGTATATGCTGATGAACTGTTGAGTTGTGATAATATCTACAAATAAAATAGTATTAAAGTTGATAAAAAAGTGCAGGAGAGAGAAAGAGGGAAGGGGGGTGTCATGTGGGTCCCTGTCCTTTTCATGAAAAGGAAAAGTTAGGCCCTCCCCCCACCCCCACCCCAATTTGGTGAAAACTGTGTGAGGTGGAACATTGTCTTTCCTTGATATTTTTAGTCTTATAAAAAAGCAAAAGAAAAGCATTTTGGCAGATGTCATGAATAATTTAGATATTTTAGAGGGAGTGATCGGACTTGGAGTAACTGATAAAGTTATTATCACATGATGAAAAGGCCACAGGTTCAAGTCTTGGGAATAGTCTCTTACAGAAATGCAAGATAAGGTTGCCTACAGGCTACACATAGGCTCATGTGGTTTGGTCCAACCCTTTTTGAATCTTGTGTATAGCGAGAGTTTTAGTGCATCGGATAGTCCTTAGAAGAAGTGATCGGGAATAATCTCTTTTAGATTACTTACTAACGGAATAAAAGAAGATATTTTTTTTAAAATTTTATTTGTAAAAAATGAAGATCCCTTATGTTTTAAGTAACAAAATAATAGCTAAAACAGATCTAACGCGTAATAACAAATATTTTTACGGAACATAAGTTCATATTTCTCGAGTATAATTTTCCACAAGTTATGTTGTAAAAGGCATAACAAGTTAGCGTGTCTACATAACTTCAATTCTACAAAATTTATGGAGAACGAAATAAATATTCAATTTAATAGCCCACAAATTATACTAAAAAAGTCATACCTTAATTTCTATCAAACTTATGATAAAAATTCTCTAATTATGTGCACTAAATAATTAAGTATAAAGAATAAAGTTTATTTGTTATATATGTGTGACTAATTTTACATGATACATGTTATTTTTCATTAGCACAAATATAAGATAATTCTATACATCAAAATTTAGATAATTACGAAGAAATCACCTATTCATTACTAAGTTACACATTTCATATATTTTACTTTAAATATGTTAGAGTACTTGTTAATTATCATTTATATAAGAATATTCAAAAGAATTTAAATTATTCTATATGCTTAGATTATGTAATCACTTTATAATTGTTTTAGCCGCTTAACCAATCAAATGAATCCACGTGACCTCCATCATGTCAAAGTATTTTTTTTCTTTTTACCAAACTATCCCTTTCAAATACCCCTCATGATTTAATTTGATTTTTTTTGTTTTAACAATTTAAGAAATTAAATAGTATTTTTTATTATTATTTTGTGATCTTAAAATAAATATATCTAAAATGTATCAAAATATTTTTAATTTTTTGGTCTTAAATATATCGTGAGGAGAGTTAAAATTAAAAAGTTGTCGAAAATAAAGAGACATTCTTTTTTTAAACGAATTAAAAGGAAAAATGAAACGAACAAATTGAAACAGAGAAAGTAGAAGATTTAGAATTTGTTTAAATTTAGAGAAAATTAGTTCTTTTTATTAAAGCAAGAGATAAAATAAAAATAAAAATAAAAATAAAAATAAAAAGAGAAAAAGGTTAGTTTAATAATGCCTTATTTCTTTCAAAAAATAAGAAAGATATTGCTCATAATTAAACCGTTAATCTGTCTATAATGTAAGTATCGAACACAGGAAACCAAAAAGAAAAAAAGTTAAAACCATATAAGAAAGAGAGTAACAATTGAGGAAGGAAAAAGGGTAAAGAATAGAATTTACAAAAATTCAAATATTATTAATACTACTATAAAAATAGTGATAGTACAAATTGTAATTAGTTTATAGAAATGTTTTTTTTTTTTTTTTTTGGATAAGGTATTTAAAGTAGTCCAATTTAACATGACAGTACATATAGGGAACAATGATAAGACTAATTGATGAAAATTGAACCCAACCAAAAAGGTCCCCTTCTCTATTAAGCAATATGTCACCATTTCCTTGTCATGTTTGGACTTGAAACAAAAAATGTTTTTTTTTTTTTTTTTTTGGATAAGGTATTTAAAGTAGTCCAATTTAACATGACAGTACATATAGGGAACAATGATAAGACTAATTGATGAAAATTGAACCCAACCAAAAAGGTCCCCTTCTCTATTAAGCAATATGTCACCATTTCCTTGTCATGTTTGGACTTGAAACAAAATTTGAAAAATCAAATCAAATCAAATCTCATATTTTTAAAATTAAAACACATATATGTCAAAATGTCTTTTAATCTATAAATTGTTAATAACTAGGACAAATATAAAATGCCTCGTTAACAACAAAATAAATACTCTCTTCGTTCACTTTTACTTGTCACATTTTGATTTGACACATCAATTAAGAAAATAATTATTGATATACGTATTTTTACCAAACTATCCCTATTAAATGATGTTTAGTACTCCCTTCATCCAACAATAGTTGTCCACTATACTATTTTGAGATGTCCAAGTCCAACAATACTCTCCACTTTATGAAATCAATGGGTAATTTTACACTTAGTTCCTAATTTACCCTTGTCATTAATAATTGTTATTTCTCTATTACATTTTTCAAGACATTGTATTTATTATATTCAAAGGGTGATATAGTAAAATTAGTCATTTATTTATAGTTTCTTAAGAAGTGTGCAAAGTTAATAGTGAACAAGTATTGTTGGACAGAGGGATGAGTATTAAGTCTTGGAAAATGATTTGAAGAAAGAGTATTTAATGTCGAGGGTAAACATGAAAAAATATAATTATCTTTTCTTGATATATCAAAAATGACAAGTAAAAATGAAAATCTATTTTAGAAAAAAGTGACAAGTAAAAGTGAATGGAGGAAGTATATGAAAACAAATATATAAGGCATAATACATATATAAATGTGTCATTTAACTTGATTTCATTTCACATTTATGTCATCCAACTTTGGTTGTGCACAAGTAGACACTTAAACTTGTATAAAATTGAACAAGTAAACACATGAGTCCTACGTGACATAATACACGTAGGACACAAACTTCTATGTATGATGCGTGTGTCTATTTGTTCAACTTTATAAAAAATTAAGTGTCTACTTGTGCAGATATAAAGTTGAAGGGCATAAATATGAATTGAGATCATGTTAAAGAGCATATTATGCATTATGCCAATGTAAAATGAAACGCGAGATTGAATTATTCATAGTATAAATTTAAATATTTTTCTTGAAAATATTAAATTTTATACTATGACAGTAAAAATATATATATTTTACAACCAATTCAATAAAGAATTATTTACAAGGAAACAAAATTATTTGTCGTATAAGTAGGAATCGGTACTAATGGTGTAACTACTATCCCATTAAGAATTGTCATTTTATATCGTTTAATATTTTCTTAGTTATATTTCTCTCAAATACTGACTTAAAATTTTATTATTACAACTCTATTTATAAGGTAGTCTTCTTCTCAAATTTTTAGGATTGCAAATCCAATGCTTTAATTGAGTACCTAAAAAAATTTATAGTTTTGCCCGACACTTGAATCAAAAAATGTCAAAGCACAATATAACAATAAAAAAAAATTATAACTAAAAGGCGGCGTGTATGTAATTTTACTCTTAACTTGTGAAAGCAGAGTGATCGTTTTTGATAAATCTTTGACTCAAGTGAATAATAAATATGTAAAACAATAGTAATAGACAAGGCATGTTGACCAACGAAGGTCGTGATGGAGTGGTAAGTACTTATTTATTTTTAACCAGAGATTCCAGGTTCCACTCCCCCCAAGTAAAGAGTCACCTATGTTATGGAGCGTTTCGATGCGAATCCAAATTTAATTGAGTTTCAATACGGATATCAGAATTAAAAAAATCAAAAATAGAAAAGAAAAGAAGGCATGCTAAAACAATGAAAGTGAGTCTTATGGCAAGAATAATCAATGGATAATCCTAAAATTAAAGTGGATGATCTTAGTGTTAACAAATATACTTAATTAACAATCCAAAGTGCTAATCTATAATATTTTATTGTTTGGTATAAGGTATTTTTAGTATTTTTAATGAGGTGGTCCACTTGAGGAAACAATGATTTAGACTTGTGAGTGAGATTGATCACAACAAAAGGTCCTCATATCTAATTACCATTTAGTCCTTCTGTCATCACAAAATATCATGGGACTTTTCCATTTTGAGTCACAAGGGCAACAATTAAAATAATACAATTAGTTATTTTTTTTATTCTCCCTTTTCAAATGATAAAAAAGGATAAGATTTTTGGTGAGAGATTTAAACTAAATTAAATGAAAATAAGGTTTATTGTGAATTAAGTTAAGCAACTCCTAAAATGATGTATTAATAAAGTTATAAGTGTTTGGAACACAGTGATCTGATTAATTTAGATATTGGATATATATAATAATTTAAGAAAAATGTTTATTCGTATCAAGATTTTTTCCTTTTGTCAAGATTAGAACCCGCAATTCCATCATATTCTTTGATGGTGATGTGTAAGTATAATTGCAAGTAGTTGATATTGGCAAAAGATATTTGAAAAACTGCATATTATCTTACAAATTAATGTGTACTAATATATTTATGTTTTCAATTAATTAATTATTACAAATTCATAAGATTGTTTAACACCTTGTTTGGATGGTTGTTATATGTTGTATTGTATTGTTAGCTTGAATAATTATTTAATAGTGTCGTTTTATCCTTTACCCTATCTTTTCATAGTGATTCTATCACGTACCATTTTTTTCTTATAAGTTTATCATTCAAATTATTGATGTGTGACATGAAGGAATGATGGAGAACGATACAATCTATTCAAGTATTGTATTTATTAAAATAATATAATACAATCATAATACAATACATTATGATAAATTATGAAACAATATGTAACAATTATTCAAACAGATTGTAACAGACTATTGGATTGATTCATATATTTGCTTGGCCCAACTACCTTTTCAGCATTCTAGCCCAATAGAATGTTCAGTATTGGGCTTGTTAACCAGTTTTTAATAGGGAAAATTGTATGAAATAGCCCATTCGATATACATATGTGTTGTATATATGTAGTAATTTTGTTTATATATAATTATTGTGTTTTAGTTTGTAAATCGTAATATACAAATACAGATTTTTATGTATATGTATACCGAAATATACAGATTAATAGCCATAACAAACATAAAATTTGCTATGAAGCGCAATTATACAAACTATAGCTATAACATACAAATATGATTTTTATGTTTGCTAAACCTAAAATTACTCTTTTTAATATTAAAATCAAACAACTTTTTCATTTTTTATGACGCGATAAATTAACGGGATGGGATATCTATCACCTCACATCACTAATAGATTTTCAAATAACTTTGTCCATCGAATACCAGTCACCTCCCACCAACAACAAATATCAGATAACTCTGTCCACCAAAGTTAGAACAAATGGAAAGAAATCATCTAGTCTAGGTTTTTTTGTCACTTACTGAGTTTTGAACATAAGACCTTACCGTTTTCAACCACTTCATTGACTACTATGACACACATTTGAGTGCATAAAGTAACTTTTTAATTATAAAAATAATTTAATAAGTTTTAGTACAATAAATTTAAGAAAAACACAATTAAAAAATCACTATTTTTCAACTGAAAAATGTTTTTAGCAATTATTCCCATTTATATATTTAGACTGAATCAATGAAAAAAAGAAAAAAAATAATGTTATCATATAGAAAAATTTAAAAGCTTCACACTTTTCCAATCAGAATCTGTTTCCGGCATGCATTTTCTCAATAAGCTAGTTCGATGAGAAATAGTGGAAAAATCAGGTTCTATACCACAAATTTCTCATTGATTCAGAATTCACAATTGAAAAAACTTTTATCGTTAATAACGAAAGGGTTTAAAATAGTCGTGAACTATTCAAAATATATCAACTTAAACTCTCATTTACGTTTTTGGTTCAAAAATGAAAAATTAAAAAGTTTCACACTATTTCACTAAGAATCTGTTTCCGCCATACATTTTCTCAATAAGCTAGTTCAATGAGAAATAAGTGTAAAAATCATGTTCTATACCACAAATTTCTCACCGATTCAGAATTCACAATGAAAAAAACTTGTATCCTTAATAACGAAAGGGTTAAAAATAATCGTGAATTATTCAAAATATATCAACTTTAACTCTCGTTTACGTTTTTGGTTAAAAAATGTGCTCGTCATTATATTTTAGCTCAAAAATACACATTAATTATCCAAATATACCAAAAATACCCTTGGGGTTAAACATTAGATCCCTTCACTCTGTTTCTGCCATAGCCAAAATCTCAGAAAAAAAGAGAGAAATTCCCAATTTGTGAAGAAAGGAAGAAGAATAATTATGCATAAAACAGCACAATCATGGTTTACTGGAGGACCAAGTAACGATCTGGAGAAGACCCCATCGTCTCTGTTAGCTGATTGGAATGCTTATGCTGCTACACAAGATGAAGGTTCATCATCTGATCTTGGGTTTGATCTTGAAGCTGCTGTTAGAACGGCTAATGATAAATTTTCCGGCACATTTAACGTGTAAGTGTGTAATTTTGTTAGTATTTGAAAATGGAAATGAAATTGAAGATATTTGGATTAAACCCAGTTCGGTTTTCGGTTTTTTTTGAGGGGTTATGATGTTTGCTTGAAGAATTCGATGTGAATATAACTGAAAATGGAAATATATGGAAATTCAAGTATTTGAATGAAAACCCAGTTCAATTTTTGAATTTTTTGAGGTGTTATTATGTTTGCTTGAAGAATTTGCCATTAGTGTATCTGAAAATGGAAATGTAATTCAAATATTGGATGTAAACCTAGTTCAAGTTTCAATTTTTATGATGTTTGTTTGAAGAATTCCCCATTAATATCTGAAAAGATGGGAATTCAAATATTTGGACTGGAACCCAGTTCAAAATTCAAACTTTTTGAGGCATAATGATATCTGCTTGAAGAATTCGGTCGTGGTGAGATATCCCATTCAATTTATTTCGTCTCAGTTTTTACTCCCTTGTTTGATAAGAATGGCGGGTTTTGAGTATCAGACCGAATGAACGTAAAGTTTTGATGTACATTGGAATGTAGATCTTTTGAACAGGAGGGGGGCAGCTTAATTTTCAATTTTAAACTTGTAATACTTAATACAAAGCAAATGAAAGTGATCTAATAACTTCCAATGAGTTTAGCTTTTTCGATTGTGCAACCCCATTTTGATGTGGGGTGTATGGACAAGACATTTGAGACTCAATACCTTGTCGAGGTGTGTGTGTGTGCGCGTGTTAGAACAAGGATGATAACAAAGTCCAATTTGAATTCATGCAGAGGCATTTAACTATAGAAGCTATTCATCTCGTAAGGAGATTGGTAAAGCAGTATAGGGAGAGGAAGAGAGACTTACAGATGGTGTTCATCAACCTAGAAAAAGTATACAACAAAGTCCTTAGAGGTCCCGTGGAGATGGTTGGTGGCTAAAAATGTACTTGTATCTTACACTAGTGAATTAAAGACATTTATGATGGAGTCAAGACCCGAGTGAGGAGAGTGAGAGGAGACTTGGAGAACTTCCCAGTCGGGATGAAGTTGCACCGGGGATCAATTTTTAGCCCATTTCTATTTGCCTCTCGGTGATGGATGAACTGATATGTCATATCCAAGGGAAGGTGCCATGGTGTGTGCTATTTGCATATAACATAATATTGTTTGGTGAGAGTCGAGACACACGATGGAGTTAACAATCAGGGGTGAATTTATAAGCACAAATTGGGGCGCGTGAACCCATGGTTTCTTCGTAAAACTAGGTATTCTATTCTTGTAATAAATCTCGATTGGAGTGTGTTCACCCTTGATAGATTTACTGACACCTTTCTGTAAAGGAGGATGCAATTAAATTCTCTTAATAAATTTATAGACTAGTTGATCAGAGTATGTGAAGTCACCGTTGATGAATTCAATTCGCTAAGTGCGAAAAGATGGCCTCTTCAATAAGATATTAACAGAAAAATCTTAAATTACTTAAGGATTCAAGGCACATGGTCGTAAGGTGTCAAATGATTTTGATTTTCGTGGAGCATAGTGAGTTCGTGGGGTATTATCTACTTCATTCAATGAACTTGCTTAGTTCAAGATTCGTTCACAAAGTAAATTTGAAAAGTCTTCATTAATTAATGGAGCAAGTCTCTCCCATTTCGCTTTCACAGATTTATTGAAAAAAATAAATAGGAGTAAGATTGTGATACATTCACTAAAGAAATCCCTTTGTAGCCAACAATTTACCAAATAGTTATGAATTATCTCAGGCTAGGATAAAGGAGGAGGGTATTTTAGTTGATGATCAGGGTGAAATACTCAAATAATGATTAATCAGATATTGAAGGGTATAGCCGTCTTCAACTAGTTTGGTATTTAGCTGCAGCGACATATTTGATTGATTCACGTGTAATGATGTTTGCTGGCTGTATTCACTCGTAATATTTCCCACTCAGTTGTGTGAACTCTGAGATTGTTAATTGGCTGGGATATTTCATAATTGACTTCCATGGACCTAGTGGTTTGATAATTTGGGTATATTCATGCACCAGGTAGTACCCTTGTAGGAATTTAGGCCAGGCGTAAGATGTTGCAATTAAAGAAGTAATGAATTTTGTTTGTCTTGAGTGTTCCAATTTAATTAAAGTAGGTGAATCCTCCAGGAGTTTGGGTTTTATTGCTCACTTGCTAATGATATTTGTTAACTTTTTCTTTTTCTGCACAGGGTTACTAAAGGAGTAAGAGATTTACCAGGAAGCTTCCAATTTGCAACCAGCAATGTTCCTTCTGGGAAGTCCCTTATGTACTTTGGCTTATTTCTTGCAGCTGGTGTTTTCTTCATCTTCATTGCATTCACTATGTTCCTCCCTGTCATGGTGCTGATGCCTCAGAAATTTGCTATCTGCTTCACAATTGGTTGTGCATTCATTATTGGCTCGTTCTTTGCCCTCAAAGGTCCAAAGAATCAGCTTACACACATGACATCAAAAGAGGTACTTTATCATCCTCAGTCTTGGTTTGCCTTCTTTTATGTCTAACTTGTTGGTTTGTCAAAATAGATAAAAGCACCTTTCCCGTCCATTGTAATAGCTCAGTTTTCTGCAATCTCATTATTCATCTTTCGTGTCCAGAGACTTCCTTTTACAGCGCTTTTTATCGGCAGCATGGTAGGGACTATTTATGTCTCTATGGTGCTTCACAGTTACATTCTTTCTGTGCTCTTCTCAGTGATACAGGTATTGGATTTCTGGCCCCTTTCTCTTTGGTTTTAATGCTAGTGCTACTTTTAATTAGCTAGTAATATGGCCATGATAAGTTCTTTTGTTAGCCTCTATAGATGGGAAATGCGACAAACACTTTTAAGCTTGCTAGTTAATATTTCCAGGGCACATTGCCCGGAAAAATCAAAAAGGTTCTAGGACAAATAATATGCTACTATGAGCTTTCCAACTTATCAAGTCTTCACTCATTAAAAGTTCTATTCCGGACCATGGTTTTGTTTTGTCTTTAGTAGCCATTTTGCCATTTTTTTCTTTGGGAAGTGCATTCATGCCTAAAGCTACATTTTCTAGCCACTTCCTGGGGGTACCGACTCATTCAACTAGAAGTTTATCTAGTTTTTCCTTGATTCATGAGCTGTACTATTTGGTCTTTTGTTTTGGTACCAAACAGTTCAAGCTTGGGGGTTGTCATGCCTGCAGGTGGCGTTATTTACTTTGACCACCCTGACTATCTGAAGTTTGCTATTCCTACTTCTTATGTACTAGTTCATATTGCATAGATTATTTTAGCTTTCTTGGCCTTATTTGGTAATTAAAGAAAGTTTTTTTGTCGACATGCACCGATGTGCGGTAAAAACTAAAAGCAAAGTATTAGCTTGCATTTTCTGAATGCACGGAGTGATTATATTATTTCAAGGCAACCCAAGGGATGGGTTACAAGTATCTGAGTACAAGACTTCACAATATAGTGGAAACTTGTGTCTTGCCTGAATATAAGCATGGATTTTTTGGACCTGTCAAAATTACATCGTGGTACTGCAAGGAAGCTTTTTATACTGGAGCTTCTCCTTTTACAGAATAACTTTCAGAAGTCTCAAATCAATTTAGTCTAATAAGTTTTATGTGTTGAAATACTCGACATTCTGAGTGTTCTAATAAAAGAAATTTGATTGCAATTTCGCTCTATGATTAGTTGGATATCTATCCTAGATCCCACTTGTGGGACTACACTAGGTATGTTGTTGTTGATTAGTTGGATATCTAGAAGATCCTTCATGTAAATAACATCATAGACACCAAGTAACGTGGAATATTTTCCTTTTAGGATGTGAGCTAACTTTCCCAAGTCTGCTTTTCGTAAATGTTCCCTACCAAATGGGTTTTAGCTATGATAGCTTAGTAAGTGGATAGATGAGTGGTAGGAGTTGCTATAAAACTGAATGATTTAGAAGGTGACGAAATAAGTGGAGTTCTGAGTCAAAGTAGGAACGACTGTGGTGAAAATCTGCATCATTTTTATATAAAGTATGTTGACTCCATCCCCTTGTTTTATCTACTTTTCAAGTGTGAATATCAATCTAGGGAAGGTCCAAAAGCACAACTTTTAGAACCATCTGAGAGGACGGAAGATGTTATCCCTCTTGACCTGAATCGATTCACATTCTACTGTATAGAATTGTTAGATAAGTGACTTGACAACTACCCGTACCCTCCTATCCCTCTAAATCTTAGAGAAAGGTGAAAAGAAAGAACAAAACTTGCCAAGGGTGTGGGCCGTGTGGCCTTGTGGTTAATGAAGTGAGTTGAGAACCATGAGGTCTCATAATCAAATCCCAGCGGGAGACAAAGGCACTTGGTGATTTCTTCCTATTTGTCCAAAGCTTTGGTGGATAGAGTTACCTGGTGCATGTGCTAGTGAGAGGTAGTAGGTACCCCGTGAAATTAGTCGAGGTGCACGTTAGCTGGTTGGACACGACAATAATCAAAAAGAGAAAGAACAGAACATATGGAAATTAAGGAACTACTAAAAAGTGGCCACACCTAAACACAACCAACTCACTCAAAAATGGTAATTGTATGGTCTGAGAGCAGTTGCTTACATGCGTTTAGCTTCGACATTTTATCAAAAATCTTCCAGATAACCGTCTTCAACAGTAAAAGAGACTGAAGTTAACCCCAACACTTCACAGGATCACTGGTGTAAGAACATATGGTACATCTGTTAAAGAAATAGTATGCTGTTTCTACTAGTTTTAAACAAAAGAATAGGTTTATTTTAACAACATTATCGCGTTCTCTCAGTTTAATGGATGTTACTATCTTTCAATAAATCGATCAGTTGTAATACATACATAACTTATGTGCTTGACAATTCTGTTTTTGCCAGGTCCTTGCTCTATCTTATTATGTTATCTCCTACTTCCCCGGAGGTTCAGTTGGGATGAGATTTCTTTCTTCAACCCTTACATCCTCTATTTTCAGATGTTTTGGAAGGTGACAACGTTACAACACCGTCCTCACAAATTTCCCCTACTTTTCGAGAATAGCGTAAGTCTGATAACATTATGTACTCTTGACGAATTGATTGAATGATAAATGATGAGAAGGGAATCAAGATTCCGTTTTTTGGTACATGTTCTTGCCTTGTTTTCGCATTTGAACTCGATTGGTTTGTAGTTGGATTAGTTGTTAATATTGTTGAGTTGTTATGATGTTTGTAAGACCAAAGTTTAGATGTATTGCGTTTTGGAGGGAAGAAATAGAAATTGATTTTGCATTTTGCATCCATAGAGTGGGTGAAAATCACGGGAGTTCAAACCCACCACAAAAAGTGATTTATTCGAATCTACGAGTTATCTGATACCTATGCCTGGTGGAAGTGACTAGTTGGCCAAACAGAGCGAGTCATGAATCAATAGATCATTTTCATTTGGCACAATATATACACGTGTCTTTTAACTTGGTTTATGATATCTATGCCTTCCAATTTTGAGCAGGTATAAGTAGACACTTAAACTGTCATAAAGTTGAATAAGTAGACACACACTATTTGTCATGTAGGATCCACGTGTCTACTTGTACATACCCAAAGTTGGAAGCATAGATGTCAATTGAGGCCAAGTTAAAGGACATGTTTATGTATGGCGGTATTTCATTGAACCTATTGACTCTAAACCCTAAATCCACCTCCGATATTGAGAATAATTTGCGTAATAGTCGCACCAATTTTCCTTCTCGAATGTTTTGCCCATTCTCCTACACTCCATCTATATTTTGTCTCTTCATCGTTGCACATTGACAAAAGCGGATCTAACTTATAACTTTTGGTTCACGTGGATTCAATTTAATAACTTTTATCCAAACCTTATCGCATGTATTAACACCTGTTGTTAAAATCTATAAAACTTCAAATTCTAAATTCGTCGGCGATGACATTGATGTTAATATCTCAATCTTTTAAGCTTCCACCATTCTTGTTTACCAAGAAACCAACAAGGATTGCTTCTAGATTGGCTTGAAAATATCATATACCTAATTTAGTGCAAATATAGTGTAAAATACATGTTTTTCATGCCTTGAAAACAAGAAAACATGATGCACCTAATTGTTTGGTTTCAAATAGTTGAAAAAGGCAATGTAAGGAATTAAAAGGACCATGCTAACATCTAGAAAAACTTTTGAAATATGATGTTTTGCCTAATTTCCTGTCAAATATATTATAGAAAAATTTATAATATGTTTTCTCCACAAGTGGGTTATGTTTATGTCATTTTAAGTAAAATAACATGAAGGAAGTTAAAAAAGACTATTGGATTTAAAAATAAAAAAAAGGAACCTAAAAAGGGTGGGGCCCCGACTTGCACTTTTGCCCTGTTTGGTGCTGGTCTTTAATTTATGTTCCTCGTAACAAATAAATTTTTTGTGGGGTATAAGTGCAATTTTAGACTAACAAATCGTATATACTTATATATATCAAATTATTTTAAAAACCAAATCAATAAATTAAAATTAATACTTAACGTGATCATACATATTATTAATCATGGTTTAGTGATCTATAATTAGGAAAATGTCTAGGAAGTCGATATGTTCCTATTTGTTAGGCAATTATACCACTTGTTGTTTTATTTAGTTGCACATGAAATTCAGAGGTTTATGTTTGGCTTGGCCTAATAATTTGGCAAGCCATGGAGTACGGAACGTACTCGGTAAGTATCATCGATCGTTTCTAACAAAATAATAACGAAAGTCAATATATAAGTATAATTTCCAAAAAAAACAACCGTGCAAATAATAAATTCAATAATAATGGACGCAAAACATTATAACGATATAAATATACGTAACATGATAATAAGTAGAACATATAATAATATGCAATAATCCAACATTTAACAAAAAGCACAATCAAGACTATATATATAGTGATATGCATGATAAAAATTCAAACTTTATCGTTATTGATTGGATTATTAGTTGATCAGTATTATATTGAGATATACTTGATTAAACTATAAATTACCCCCTCCCCCCACTTTTACTTTTAAAGTCGTCTTCCCACAACCCCTCATGGAAGTACTTATTTATAATTCAAACTCATTGATAGAGGCTTTGTAACTCCGTTGTTGACATGAAACTACCTAGTTCTCACATTTGAAGTAATCAAGAAAAAAAGTGTCTTTTGTCTCTCCAAAGAAGAACACAAGCTTTCAAGAACTCTTTGAGTTGTCGAATCGAGAGTTTGTGTCTTGTGTGTTTTAACTTGTATGATCTGTTCCTAATCTATAAAGGAATAAATCATGTCGTTTTATTGCCAGCCAACAATGAGCATAGTTAGAGTTAACTGTGTAGTATATAATTGAAGTCTATATTAACTAGAGTTAGTTGATATAGTGGGCAATAGAGTTATTGTTTTGATTCTTTCCGTAATAAAGGTGTTACATGTTGTAGGATTTTTAATCCTTGTATGATTGTTGGAGTCTGTATTCACTTGTTACTTGAACATAATGAAAAACAGTTGGAAAATCTTACTGAACATATCATGTTTTTTCCTCCCTTGAGCAAGTAAAAAATCTTCTTGTTCTTATTCTGTACTTTAGTTTTTACTGCATTAAAGTGTGATAATAACCTGGTCCTATGACATGTAGTGGACACATATAACTTATCATGCTTAATCAAAATTTTGAGTTTATGAAATCTATATAAAATTAATTTGTTGGATTTTATTTAAATTATTTATATACAAAGATAGAGTTTGAATTAAAGCAATTGAGGAAAAAAAAAATCATTCAAACATAGAGGAAGAGTGATAATTAATGGCTATGAAATTTCATAACATTAGTACTTAATTTAATTGATTTTATTAAAATAATAATACTATTATAAGTTGTTTTGCCACAAAACATCATATCCTATTTCTTCCATAGGAATTGAAGAAGAACAAAAATGAGAAAAATCAAACTCTAATTCTCCCACATCGAAAATCTCGTTTACTCCCTCGTGGGAGACAATTGTATCTGACAATTCCATCATTTCTAGCCACTCGAAATCTTCGATTACAAGCTCCTCCTCCTCCTCCCTCTCCTCCTCGATTTTCGAGAAATTCGGAGCCATATCAACCACCATTGGTTGTATTACACAATCTTGGACAATATTAATATTGTCATAATTTGGTTGTAATTCTTCTTCAAATAATAATTTTCTTAGTGTGTCTTCATCAAATTGTGTCACTTCCAAATCTTCAAATTCATCAATATTATTGTTAGGACTCAATATAGGAATTTGTGTATCCATCTTATCTTTAAGATAATAATAAAAAGGGAAGAAAGAGAGAAAATGCTAATATTTTTGAAAAAATAACTTTATGACTAAAAAGCTTAAGAAGAGAAGGCTTTAAATAGGCCCAATAAAATTTAAAAGAATTTTATTGAAAATGTCATATACCTAATATTTGCTGAAAAATAATTAGTACCTTGTCATGAGAAACTTCTGCTTGGTTTTGGAAATAATGAGAAACTTCTGCTTATTTTATTTTTTGTGGAAAATTAAATGGTCATAATAATAGGCATGTACGGATTTAATCGAACCTAATAGCTTTAGTTAATATTTTATAATTATATTATGAATTTTATTAAATATGTACACAAATTAAATTCGAAATCAACTTTTTCTGAATAACATTTCACTTTATTTGAAAATTAGTGTCTGATCATGAAAATTTTTAATTCAACTTGAAGGTAGATTCCGAATTTTAAAAATGACTTATAATTTGTTTTCCTCTATCTTTATAAATTCAAAGAAAATGCTCTCTTCTCAAAAGTATAACTAGACGCAACTATAACTTCTACTACAATTTCAAATAAAATAAAAAATATTTTATTTTTATGATTAAATGCCTACTTTAAATTCGTAAAGTTCAAATTCTATTTCCCCCTCCACAAAATAATATATATATATTTTTGGAATCCCAAAATAATCTGCAGCCGCTGTAATCTCTGCCTTTCGGATGAACACTCTACGATGAGCACTATGTGCATACTATGTAAATCCCCCAACTGTGTAATTACCTACACAAAAGATATATCCCACTAGGAAAGCTCTATTACAACAAGCTCAATTCAGAAGATATTAAGGAGGGATCGATTCCGAATCATCTATGCGGATAATCGTCCTCTAAACTAACTGAGCCATTCCGTAGGACAGGATAATAATAATATATATATACACCCTTTATTTCCTTTGTCAGCAAAAGTGATGTTGCTTTTTTGGAAAAGTGGGGTATGCTTATCCCTTTTTTTTGGATAAATTGTGAAAGGGAAATGTTTGGTATATAATAATTTCAGTTGCGTTTGAGGATAGGATATTATTGAGTGCAATATTACAACTTGGTTAACACCATTTACAGCTCATCATTTTTATTTTTATTTTTTAATTTAATTTAATACAACATGACAATGTAAATAATTTTTAAATTATTAAATCACGTAAAAAAAGTAGTTTTTATTTTAAACTTATACATATTAGAATAGAAAATTAACGTTTATATCAAATACTCATATTGAAGGCCCTAAGTAGGAGATAAAAAGGATGGTGCATGCCATAACAGGTAAATTAAATTACTTCTACGTTATTCATAATATGAGAAAGTATTGATATAATTTTATATAGTTATTCCGTTTGATAATATAAATCTTAAATTGATGCGATAGATAAATATAAAGCGATCATCCGTGAAATTATTCGAGATGCATGATTGGTTCATTTCAAATTGGAGATTCCATATGGCCAAACCAAGATATGCCATATTTAAATATTAGTTAACACACATGGTTTGCCTCCAATAATTTCTAAACATATTAATTACTTGTAGTATTATTTAGTTTCTTCTCATAACTAAAAGTTAGGTTTTGGAGAATAAAATGACTCATTAAAATTTGTGTTAGCTTTTCAAGTACATGATGGGTACATTTGTTGCGACTTGTGAACATGATAATAGTTTTTTCTTTTTGACTAATTTAGTTCATAGATATGAATAGAAATAAGTTTAGAATAAGATTAAAAATTAATTTTTAAATCTGTGACGATCATCTCATTTAAAAAGTATATATAAGTTGCCTGGTCATAAATCATTAATTTAGGAGCATAACATAAAAAATATTTTTTAACGGTAATTAATTAACGACAATAATTTAATTATCGTTTAATATGTTTTTTGAGGCAATTGACACTTTATATAAATGTTCCTAAAGTCTATACCGATATTGAATTTAATGAAAATTAATTAATACCAATAAAGACGTTAATACTCTTGTTAATGTGTGTATTGCCGCTAAAAGTTATTTTTTTATATAGTAGAGCCCTTGAAAGCATTAAGCTACGAAATTGACATATACTTGTCCCTAAGTGAAGCATCATCAGAAAAAGTCATTGGCCACATTAAAATTACCTTCTAGGACATAGTCGAATTTCAACAAAGGGATAAAACAAAAAAGAAAAAGAAAAGAGAACACGATATTATTTCAACAAAGTTTGATGATGTATTTGAACTTTTTCCTTTTATTTAATTATGTATTCGATACGCTTCTTCACATACATGAATAATTATTGTTTTTCTTAAGCCAAATATGTGAAAATCTTTTTAAAATCAATTGGTGGTGGTGCATGAGCGGTGACACTTAGAAGTCAAAACAGTTGTTTGTTCCGTTACTATACTTTAGGCTGGACATAAAATATCGAAAATCAAATTATCAAAACGAATTGAATTTTGTAATAATTTGATATTCAGTAATTGGATATTTGGTATGGTATTTGGAAGTAAAATTTTGAAATCATGGTATTCGGGTTTAGGTTTAGGTTTGGTATTTGGTATTTTCCGAATACCGCACTATTTACTTAATGAAGATCATGTATCAACATGTCCATTACTCATTAATACAAGTCCAAAGAAGAAAGTTAAAGAATAAACATAAATAACCCATATACATGTCTTTTAGTTGTATCAATTTGTTTTTCTTAGTATCTTCTTACTTATTAATCTTCTATTATACTGTGCCTCCACATAAAAAATAGAAATAATTGGAAAATAGTATTAACTTTGTAATACAATCGGCTACAACTTCAATACAGTATTACCGTATACCATACCAAATTGAAACTTAATTTACCGATTATCAAAATCGAAATTTAAAATTTTGAAATTTGATATCTATTTTTAACTATCAATTACCGAATTACCGAATGCGAAATTTAATAATATCAAATGCTCAGTCCTAACTATATTGTATGGTTATCTTATTTAGAAATTTAAATTATTTAGAGAAATATTTATTAATTTGATTAGATTGTCGATAATTAAATGAAGAGTAAATATAAAACAAAGATAAGATAAAGATATAGAAAAAGGACAAAAAAAAGTGTTTGCAATTGATGAATTCATTTGGTTTCATTGTAACCCCACTTTTATCTCTTTCATATGAATGGTTTTCCTTTGCCCACGTATTATATTTAGCGTTGTTTGTGCTCAAATTTTGGTTTGTGAAAAATAACAAGATTTTACTTAATTACAAAATGTAAAAAGATATTTTAATTTCAAAATATAGTGAAATATATTATATTCGTCCACATAGTAAATTAGTAATGATGAAATAGATTATATTCACGTATATGTAATAACATTCAGAAAGTAGTATAAATTCTACTATTAAGATAGGTTTAAAAAATGATTGATATTTTTTTATTTTTAATTCTAATCTTGAAATTTTTAATAAATAATGTACTTTTAGTCTATTTGAATAATTTTTACCATTACTTGTTCACTATCACTAACCAATAACCATCTTTGCTATTACAACTACTATCATCACTCTCAATCACCATCATATCAACAATAACTATAGTATCAAAGCTAATAGTTCTGTGAGACAAGTGAAGATGACAGAGTGATGGCATAAGAGTGTGGTTGTAAGGCCTTCGCCCGTCGTCTATTGGGTGGTGCATTACCTTTACCCATAAATTGAAGACACTTACCCAACAAAGTAGCAACAAACTTTGTTGGCTATAAATATTCGGAGGATAATGTGGGTAACACATAATTAATCTCCAAATTAATCCATAAATGATTGATATATATTGTTAAACTTTGTTTTTGGGTGAGATTGTTTGGTGTACAAACTAATTTTCACATCGAAAGTTGAAAAAAAAAGGAACCTACGTATAAGTGGTAGGATTCTCTTAATAGTATGAGGCCTTTTGGAAAAATCGTACGGACATGACCCAAACAGGTAATATCACACTATGTAAACTGTGTAAGAGTATCGTGCGGATCACCACCTCTGCCACCTTTGCCATAATTACAATTAGACATAATACATAAAAATATCTCTTAATTTGACCTTACTTGATATCTATGTCCTCCGAGTTTGCGTGTGCATAAATATATACTTTAATTTGTAGAACGTTGAACAAGCAGACACACATCATATTCGAATATCTTAATTTTAATGCAAACATATAAAACTTAAGTCAATTTATTCGGTGCGAAATCAAATTAGTCATACCAATATATCTCGAATATAGAATAATTAAATTTTTGACAAAATAAAAGGCAAATTGAAAATGAAATAGAAGTTGAAAGACAAATAATGAATTAATGAGTTGAGTGATTCTTTTCTCCATTATGTTGGATGTGGAAAAGATGAAAACTTGTACATCGATTGTGAGAGGCTTTTTATCAACTTATATTATTTTGAGACAAGAAGACATAACACGTACTACAATATATATGATGGTCTATTTTTCTTGACACTTACTTATACCTAATTTTTGTGACAATAATTAATGCAACAAAAAGTATTAAGGAGATAAAAGAAGTTGTTTATGTTAAGATCATCATATAGGTCTTAAGTCACCATTAAAGCAGTATCGGAATCAAATTTTTTAAGAGTTGAAATACGAAAAAGTAAATACACGAAGAAGTTAAATAAATTTTAACATTTATATATTAATGGATTCAAGAATTAAAGTTTATCGATTTTAATGATCCTTTACTTGCCAACGAATCCACAATTCATTGATATACTAATTAAGTTCACAATTTATTATTCGTACATATTTTGATTTTTTTTTATATATGTATATGGTATCATTAATTTGAACCTAACAATAATAATTTATAATTAATAAATGCAGAAACTTAATTGGTTGGGTTCAAATTTGTACAAAAAATGTAGCTACAAGGACTAGCTAGCACTTCACATTTTATTGAACTATAGAAAAAGACAAAAAACTGGGTTGGAAGGTATTTTATTAAAGATATTTTAATTCTCAAATCAATAAAATAAATATAAATTAATAGATTAGCCTCAAGATTTTGGTCTAGTGATAAGAGCATAACACCATGACTCATGACAAGTGGATTGTGCATACATTATGAATTCGAACATGTGAGTCGATTCAATATTAAGATAAATTTTTTTATTAAGATAAAAAAAATTTAGGAAGGAAATTCAAAATATAAATAAGTAAACATTTAAAAAAATATAAAAAGTTCAATATATATATATAAAAATAATAATCTATGCAATGTAATTTTGCTATGAAAGATTGTTAATTGATACCTCTTAGACAAGAACAACCCTGCTAGTGATTGAGTTAGTATTTTTATCAAAAAGATTTTAAATATATAAAAGTAAATATGTAAAAAAGTCAAAGTACAAAAACTTAATATCTATTATATATACATAAAAAATAATTTTGATCCATACTTCTGCCCATGAGCTTTGCTAGTGTAACACTTGGATATATTGTTAAGGTGAGATAGGTAGGAATATGAATCATATGATGGGAACTTTACACAAATTAAAGTGGAAAAGTGTAGGGCTTTTTTTAGGTAAAAAGTAAAAGTAAATGTATATCACATTCAACCCATTTTCAAAATTAAGACAAGTCCATGGATATTGGCTAGCTCCATTTTTCTCTTGAATTACCACTTTGTAGTTTTTTGATATTCAATATTCGATATTCGAAATTTACTAGATAAGCTAAATTTGAATTAACATCAGATAAGCTTATTAAGGGGGCGGGGGGGGGGGGGGGA
>NW_006239064.1:1014877-1077401 GCF_000226075.1 Solanum tuberosum
GGTGCTGGTGGGGGTGATTAAACACCTTTTATCAGAAATTCTTCATTTTCATATTTAAAAAATAAAATATGTAATTAAAGATTGAGGAATCTCGACCATTTTACTGCACCTTCTTGGTCGTCACTAGGGGTATGCCAAATTAGGGGATTA
Organism: Solanum tuberosum; assembly: GCF_000226075.1. Classification (NCBI taxonomy): domain Eukaryota; kingdom Viridiplantae; phylum Streptophyta; class Magnoliopsida; order Solanales; family Solanaceae; genus Solanum; species Solanum tuberosum. The sequence continues at coordinate 1,015,028 of NW_006239064.1, forward strand.
GGTTGAATTTGGATGAATCAAGATAAACTAAGTTAATAAATAGATGAGTCATTAATCCCCCCTAAAAGTTATTTAAGCTGAGATGAGTTAGGTCAAGATGGACTAAATAGTGGATCACAATCCAACTATCAGACTCTTACCAAGTTTTAATTTCTTTATTTTGTCTCTTTATAATTTATTCAATCATCTAATAATTTCTTCTCTTTATTATGACTATATACAAATATTAAAATTTAAAAAAGTTGATAAATTTTCTCATGGATCAATTTAAGCTATATATTAGCCAACTTTGATATGATTTGAACTGAAAGTGTCAAAATATGTTAGAATAAAATAAATGAGTCATTTAGCTCATCCAAACTTTGACGAATTAGACCGATCATATTTGTATGGACTAATTTTATCATCTCCACATATGTCTTTACATTTTCCCACTAGAAAATGGATAACTAATCCATAGTCAAATCTTAACATTTAGTCTCAAGTCCAACCAAATATTTAGGCACAATTAATGTGAATAAATAATTGAGGAAACAAAAGAGCATTCTGTTATTTGTTGAGATCAAATTGAAAATAACAAATACCTAACTTACATATTGCTAGCACAAAAACAAATTTATCAAATGGCCTAAAAGAAGATTCATAGGCAAATTCATGTTAGATATGTATGGCTAAATTTGTAATGTTAGTGAAACATGTGATGTTTTTTTGTCCTTTTTTTAATATACATAATTTAGGTACTATAGTTGGATGGTATTATACAACTATTTAGGGGTGCAATATATAATGTTAGAAATTTTTAATAAGTAACAAAAAGTATAACACTTATCACCATATTTTATAAAAGGGTCAATAACATTTGGTTAGTTATTAATACTAAATTCTGATTTTAGTTTCTATGATACCTGATTAAGCATATTTAATCTTTAATTAATTGAAATGTTCACTTTTGATTTCTTTACTCGTGAATATTCACAAAATTATCATAATTATTAACAGTTTTAACGCTTGACTACTCGAATATTATGTTAAACTTGTATTATTACTTCATATGTAACTGTATATTGTTATAAAGGTAGTTCGCAACATATAATAAAATTACTATATAGAAAGATAAAAATGTACATTTTAATTTGTTGAAGGTTAGACATGCATAATCAAATATAAAAGGATCAAAACTATAATTATTACTTATAATTATGTATTTCACATACATATATACATGAGAAATACATAAATATACATCCTATTAACTAAGCTTCTATGTCAAAAAGAAAAAAAAGGGATATGACTACACACTATGCTTTCTATAACAACCTAATATCTTAAAATGCGGTGGTCGATTAGATATAAACATATTATCAAAGCAAGTAAAATATTAAGTGCTAAAATACGTTTCATTATTTCTCCATTATCAATAAAAAAAATTTTAACGTGCTTGTCAGAAAATAAAAATCAAATTCATACGTACGTGATCATACATGTTGTTCACCCAAGAAGCTCAAATTATTTCAAAATTTTGTAACTTTTTTTTTAATACATACATGTTCATGAAAGAAGCTAATAATCCATCATTGATCACTTCCTTTTGGAAATTATGTAGATAATCTTAAAATAGGACTACACACCATGCTTCATATAACAACTTCATTTCTTAGATGAGAAGTTCTTTTGATTAGACAATTCAACATACTATCAGAACTAGCAGAATGCTATAACAACTAGAAACACGTCTCACTGCTATCCATTATCAATAAAAAGGATTTCAACGTGCTTGTCCAGATAAACAGAATCAGGTCTACACGTGAGGAAGCGTATGACGTAGACATAAGTAATTAAACTATATACTATTTCTAAATTTTGTAACTTGAACACATACATATTGTTCATTCAAGAAGCTCATAATCCATCATTGATCACTTCCTTTTGGAAATGATGTAAATCATCTTTTTGAAGCTTTCAACTTGACATAAAATCCTTAAGGTTCCATCTTGATTGTAGCCAAGCTCATTAGCAGAAAAATCAAGCAAAGTTACAACATAAGGATGCTTAATCAACTTCATGGGAATCAGGATTTTCTCCACTAATTCTTCATGATTTCCAACAACAATAGGGACATACCCTTTTCTAATTGCTTGATCATTTTCATGAATCTCATAATCACTTCTTAATCTCACATAATTAAAAGAACATGTGAGTTTCTTAACTCTCATTAGTCCTACTAATCTCATACTCACAACTTTTATGGCCATTGATAATTGGCTTGTAACTCAAGCTTTTGTTGTTTTTTGTTTGGTTGTGTGGTTATATTCCAATATAACATAAGATCTATAATCTATTTATACCTTCTTTTTGCATATAAAGATGGGAATGTGAAGTTAATATTTTTCCTTGACTAACACATAATTTAATTAATCAATTAAGTGACTCTAGCATCGACTCCTATATTATATGTCTATATGACGACTTTGTTAATTATATTTTAATTTATTTTATTTTTTCAATTGGTCTTTGAATCAACTACGTCAACATATTCCGTGTAATCTCATAAGTGGGGTCTGAAAAGAATAGAGTATACGTAGATCTTATCTTTACCTCATAAAGATAGAGAGGTGGTTTCCGAAAGACCCTCAGCTCAAGTAAAGTAAATCAAAATAAATATTCACGTAAAAGGAAAGACGAAAAATGAAGAAAGACATGTTAAATAATAAGAAAAGCAATATCTTCGAACCAACTATGTCCAACAAACCTTGATAGGTTATTAATAAACTTATAAAATACAAAGCTTTTACTAATTGTTAAAAAAGAGGGCGGTTTTGATGAATCATCAATATTCGATGGATCAATCACTTAATTAATATGAGAGTTTTGAAGCATTTTTTAAATTTTACAATTTCTCTTGGATCAATTATATATATCCAACAAACCTTGATAGGTAATTAATAAACTTATAAAATACAAAGCATTGAATTGTTAAAAAAAAAAAAAGAAGTTTTGGTGAATCATCAAAGCTTGATATATACATTACTTAGTATATGAATTTCTTAAACAATTACAAATCATTGAAGAGAGAATTAAGATTAAAAACTCAAATAGTTTTATTATTGCCACTCATTATATTATGGAATTGCTTTGATTAAATTATTTTAATTGGACACATGGATCAGAACGAAAAATTATAAGCCATAGTATTTTTTTTGTTTGTTGTATTATAACCTATCTGGTATCAATACTCAATGGAATTGTTAATTCAGATTTGAGTCGTGTAAGGCCTATTAAGAGGAAATAGCTCCTTAGTCCTTAATGGGGGTTTGTCCGATCTATTCTGAAGGTTGGAATTCGAAGTCACTGATTAAGGGCGGGAAGATCCTATCCGATACACCACATCCCTCCATGATGAAAGCTATAGTGTTTGACGACTACATGAAGTATAACAACAACAATAACCAACTCGGTGTATGTAATTACACAAGTAAGGATTGAACTCCTGAAAAGGATAAGATGTATGCGACTTTACTTTTATTTTATGAAGTAAAGAAACTATTTTTAATTGACCCTCGATAAACCTCCTCCTTTTTTATTGGATTTTAAGTTGACAATGTGAAAGAGCTCCTGCGAACTAAATTATTATGATAGTCTTCTAACTTGAAGCTTATTTCAGTCTTTCAAAATAATCTTTGAAAAAGCAATAATCTCACCTGATTGGCGTAATTATATAATATAAGTTATTTGGTTAACCAATCTAAAGCTCTTATATTATGTTTCTGTCATGTGTAGGTGTCAATCATCTCTATTCTCTACTATCTATACTTTTCTACTTAGCTTTATATTTAATCTTTTGACTATAGTACTATTCTTATATTTAATCTTTGGGCAAAATTATTGTACTAAAAAAATTATCAAGTTTTATATTTATGGATAACTTCCATGAACTAGATATATAATGGGAAACTTTTCAAAATGTCAATATTTTAGCATTTAATAGGATCCCTTAGCCATACTTTCAATATTTATTAAAAATGTCAATATTTTAGTTTGTTATATTGTTGATTTTTTTTTCTTTGATTTAACTTTAAAAAATACAACTAAGCAAATAACAATATGAATTATGTGACTAGCTTGCTAATTTTCCATATATAATTACTATAATAATAGTAATTTGAATTATGTAACCACCTAATTCTAAAGCAATATAGAACACAACAAGATGAAAATATAATGAGAATAATTAGAAAAGATCATAATTAATGACACCAATTTTATATGTGAAAGTGAATAAATTTTGAGAAATTTATGCTCATTTAGTTTAAATATTTGATCAAGCATGTTTAATGACCTAAAATATTTTACTCATTAGAATTGACATCAAACTTTAAGTTTGTATTATTATTGCACTAAACATGATGGATTATCATGTATTGAAATTTTGATAAGAAGCAATTTATGTGCCTTCACTATTATTATGAATTATTAATTTCTACGCTTATTTTAAATATATAGGGAAAGGTCAAGGTTTAAGTGTCCCTTATAACTTGCCAAACAACACTTAAACAAACAGAGGCACACGAAAGCAAGATGTATCAATTGTTCATTCCAATATACATATAGAAAAAAAAACTCTTTTTTTTGTCTTAAATTTTACATCAATTTTGAAAATCTTGGTACGTTGATTATAATGAGTTCCCCACCTCGCCTGCTTTAGAGCCTGTTTTTAAGTCAAAATAAAAAGTAGGGAGAGGTCTACTTTTAATTTTTAACTTATTTTAAGTTATTTTTATATTTACCAAACATTTCCAAAAGTTAAAAACTGACTTAAAAGTCTGTTTGACCAACTTTTAAGTCAATCCAAATACCCTATTAGTCTCAAATAAGGCACAAATTAAGGTGAACAGACTGAACCGAGCCTCCTTATGTCAAGACTCAAGAGCACTAGGTCTAACACCATAAGACTGCACCCCTATTTAGTTATTATTTGTATAAAAATTAGACTACCTAATTAGGCCCTAAGGTACTAATACTAACTCCAGAACTCAAACACATTACATTGTATAGAACGGCAGTAAACTTACAATTTCATTCAAAAGGTTTTACCAAGATTTCATTCAGAAATGAAGCAAACATATGAATTTGACTGCGTAAAACAGTTTAGTCTGAGAAGCAAATCAAGCTCAAAGGGAGGCAAAAATCAAGAGATAAAACATGAATGTGTTTTCTAAATGATGGAAACGAAACAAAACGAGACTGAATGAGAAATTTCAATCAGAGATGATGATTAGCGCACTTGGGATGTAGCAGTATTTGATTCCTCAGCTTCATGAACAGCAATTGGTGTCGTCCCACTGTGTTGTGTCCTGTAAATCAGATAAACAACCTCAGGATTGATTCAGAAATATACTGAATTTTTATCTAACATCAATCTCGTTGGGACATAATGAAGACTGATAAACAAAAGAGCACATATAAGTTTCACTTATTAGGCATACACTCGTAGAATAGTGCGCGAAATATAGACATCAAAGAAGCAAAGAATACCTTTGTGAAATGTTAGTTTCTTCAGACAATGCCTTCTCTAGTCTCTCCTCAAATGGCGTTGCGTGCCAACTAACTTTTTGATCCTAAAGAAGTAACAAAATCATCAGTTTTTATTTGTCGAAATATATAGCTGAGAGTAAGTGAAATGAGTAAAGTAGAAAGCATGGCAAACCTCTTTGTACTTGTTAGTAGAATTCGGAATCCCATTTCCATCCCACCATTTAGGAGATATACGGGAAGTTTCATCGTCATTCCAATGAGCAGCAACCAACCCGATGATAGGTCTATCTCTAGGAGTTCTTCCGTAATGAACAGGACCAAGATGCTGCTTACTCTGCACTTGATTGATTGAAGGTGGTTTTGAGTCTTTATTAGCAGCACTTTCTCCAAATCCAGACATTCCTAGTTCTGAAATACGGGTTGCCTCTTCAGGCCTTTGATCAGAATCTGTCGTGTGACTGGAAAATAATCTAGAATTGGAATCTTGAGTAGAGAAAGAATCTTCATCTGACAATTCCTTCAACTGTGAAACATCATCCACGGGGTTTAGAACGGGATACACATACTGAGACCTGATCCGTGCAGTTTTAGCTATTCCCATGCGGTCCAAATATGCTGGAAAAACGGTTCCAGGTGTTTGCATCTCATCCGACAGCTTTAATGGGGTTGGATAGGGTGAATACTTTGATGCATTGTAGTTGCCTGATGATTCAGATTGTTCGGAGCTTTGACTTGTTTCAGATGAAATACATTTTGATGACATTGAAGACAGATCAGACTCGCTTTCAAAATGAACAGATCGGTATCTGTACTGGGCAGTTGGAGCAGTGATTGGTGAAGCTGCTGAAGCCTTGTTATCATTACGAGCCAGATTAGCTTTAACTTCAATGAATATCGGAGTGCTAGAATTCTCATTGCCATTGATGAAGCTTTTAGATAAACTTTGATCACTTTGTCCATCTGTTAAACAACTACATAAATATAACAACACATTAGATGGCCATTCATGTCTTTTACATTTGTGAAACATGAGATGTCAAATGACTAGGTGTATATATTCAGAGTGAAACACACCGGAATAACAAAAGGTGGATCAGTATATGCAATGCATTCTTTAGTAAATAAAAGCAATATTTCTTGCAAAATCAGAACACGAATTCAGTTCTAGAGATAGTATGTGAATAGGAGAGCTAGAAATAATGTCATTTTATACACAAAGTAATGCTACATTTAGTTTTAGAGAAGAAAATGGAAGGAACTGAATACTTGCATTTTCATTTGATAAGGTTCAGTAATATCTAAGAATATCATTTAATCAAACTTCTCTAGCCATGTTTTTGAGGTTAGAATTCCACCTGCTAGGCGTATGCACGAAGGAACCAGAATGCGTCTTTACTCCATCAATCTTGACAGGTGTAGGCTGATCAGATAACGAATTCAAGTTGAGCTTCTGATATGTTGTATCAGAGGGCCATGAATTGACTTTTAAAGGCTCAACTTCTTCCATTGGAGCTGACAGGTCTTTGCATTTCATTGAGAAGTTCCGAATTTCAGCAGGAGTCTCAGGTAAGGTTCCACAAGCTTTGAGAAACTTGGCCTGCAAAATTAAATTGGATAAACTATGTAAAGAGCAATTCTCAGAAATAGGAGCTGGCCACCTTAAGTTAACTTTAGAGAACTTGAAAGTTAATATCTTAAGAAAGAGGCATTAGCATTCACCTCCCAAAGCCAAAAGGAAAGTTTTCGAGGTCCTTGTACAAATAGAAACCACTAACAAATCAAAAAGAATAACTGTGGTACAATACACAGGCATTCAACTGACTTTTAGTAGCGTACTCCATGTTACATCTTGTTTCTTTCAGCAGAATAATCACAAGCCATTGATTTTCTCTAAATATTTAAATTCAACTTCCCTAAGTTGACATGATGAAGCTTAAACAACCAAATAAGCAGGTAAGGGAAATCGTACTAAGAGCCTGTTTGGATTGGCTTTTGGATTTTGACTTATAAGCCAAAAGCCATAAGTTAGAAATTCTAACCTATGACTCTTGGCTTTTTACCATTTTAGCTTAAAACTAAGTGCTTATAAGTTATAAGCACTTTTTTAAGTTACCTAAACATTCCAAAAGTGCTTGATAGCAGTTTTGGCTTAATTACCATTTTAGCTTAAAACTAAGTGCTTATAAGTTATAAGCACTTTTTTAAGTTACCTAAACATTCCAAAAGTGCTTAATAACAGTTTTGGCTTTAAAGCACTTAAAGTAAGCCAATCCAACAGGCTCTAAGCCTCAGTGTCAACATAATACGTCCAGCAGCTTAGTGAATTATCCAGGCCTCGTCAAACAGAAAAGTCCAACCTAACAAGAAACTGAGACTATTTTAACAAAGATTAAGAGTAAAGACCAAACTCATCATCTGCTAAGATAACTCAAATGCTTTCTTCTCTTTCCAGACATCTCCGCAAGTATTTCCAAGTGGAACTAACATATACTACATAACTTTGACCACAGCGGATTTATAGATGTTCTAAAGAGTGACAGCATATTTATTACTGAATTCTTGCTTCCAGAAGATCAATGGTGTAGGTTTCAATCAAAATAACTTTCGTGCAGGTGAAATGTTACTAAAAAAAATCTTTGCTTTGTAATTAGTGAAAATTATAGGATAAGGAAGAAATTGCTACGCCATGTTTTCCTGTTTTACATGGAGCAGAGATATGAAAGTAAGAAGTAAAAGATAAATTCAGGGATATCTAGATATACAGTAATGCAGTCAACATAGTTTCAGTTTCAATTGATATGAAAAATTACTAAAGGAGCTATAGTGCACTTCATCTTAAGATACAGTAAAACACAAAAGACAATCTGTACACATATTTCTTTATATGCTGCTAATATATTGAGTACCTCAATAATATCCTTTTTTTGCAGTTCAAATTCGAAATTTTAAGGCATTCATTGCTTCTGTCAAACATAACCTCCTTTTTGCACATCTCAAAATTTATAAATTTGTATCATAACCATAAAATTCCAAGAAAACTAACCTGATTCCTAAGGTCATTTGTGTCCAACTGTGGCATTGGTGTATCCAAACTCAGATTCTCCACTTCTTTGCATCCCAAAGTGTTGGTCTCCTCATTTTCTGAAATCAGCATTATGAAAAAAACATATGAACTTGAGTCTAACAACACTCTAATATAATTGATAAGTTGAAAAGCTACCTTCGGTAAAAAGTGAAGATAATGGACTTCTATTGCGAGACACCATAGGTTCCTGATAAGCAAAAAAAAAACAGTCAAAATATATAGGATAAGAATAAAATGGAAAACTGATGCTCGCCGCTTATTTTCTTCTTTCAGTAGAATTTGCAGGACAACATAAAATTGGAAAATGCAGATTTCACAAACATAAATAACACGAACTATCAGAAATATTTGAATCGTTAGTCATTACTATCTAGAAGACCAAATTATGTCTTCGAAATTAAGGAATAACTCCAGTATCTGATTCTTTATCTATAAACTACCTTAGTTCTTTGTACAGACTATAAATTAGGAACCTATTAATCAAATTTCACAGAGAACATGAGAAGTAACAGCAAATAGCTTCTTCATTCTCCTTTCTCTTACAGATTTCATCAGCAATAAAACATAGCTTCAAGCCAAACAGCAAAAACAAAAACAAAAAATTAAACAAATAAATACTCGTTAATAAGAATAAGAAAACAGCTAATCGAAATATTCCGTTGGAATTGATTAACACAGCTACTTCTTTGCTCTTTCACCGCTGATTGCTACTCCGAATTGATCAAAATATGAAGTAGTCCGAATGTCAAATGGTTATTTTCTGAATCATTTCAGAGTTCCTCAAATGATTAAACTACAAGTAATGCTATATTTGGTACTTTTGTCACTTTTAACTTGAATCGAACAGAATCAGAACCATAATACACACAGGAAATCAAAAAAGATTATATCATGAGAAAACCGTAGCAGGAGCAGATTAAACTTACAATTTATCCCTATATTTGTACCTTTTTCCACTTCATCAACAACCGAATAGAATCAGAACCAAATCACACACAGAAAATTCAAATTCAAATTCAAAAAAACAAATACAGCATGAGAAAACCTTAGCAGGCGTAGATTGCGAAACGCGATTCGACTCCGAGCTAGAACCAGGTGTAGCAGGAAGCGTAACATCCTTGATTTTGAAACAACCAAATAGACAAGCCATGACCTCCACAACCACCACCACTACCACTACCACCGCAGAGTTACAGCTAGAGAATCCACCATTAACTAGTATTAATAAACAAAAAATTCAAAATTCATCATCAATGATAATCCGAATAATCATCTGCATTGATTGATTGATTGCGATAACTGTAATTTGAAAATTTTTATCCCAAAATCTTAGCTAAGATTTCAATTCACATTGCTTGCGATTCAATTTAATTATTGGAGAGTTTTAAGGGGGAGAGGTGAGCTGTTACTGTATGTGAAAATTGGCTCTAATGGATTTTTTTGAAATTTTAAATCGGATTTTATAGGACACGTGTCGGTATGGGATTGGTAAGTTAGTTTAAAAACTTGACGCAAATGATTAGTTTCGTTCCTGAACTATTGACCGCCTAAGAAACACCTTTCTACTTGACTAACTAAACTTATAAGATACATCCTCAATATACCACATGACATAACAAGTGGTCTCACATTCTTATAGGAGCATGTAGTTTTTAATAAAAATCGAGAGAAGTGTTGAAAACACCCCTAAACTTTATGAGAATTTAGGGGTGTATTTTAGTAATGTTGTAAGATTGGGGGTATATTTAGCTCCAGTTAGTCAAGTAAATGAGTATTTTTAAGGCTGTCAATAGTTCGGGGATAAAACTAATAATTTGAGTTAAGTTTAGGGATGTTTTCGATACTTCTCTCTTATAATAATAACACTTTTGATCCCTTAATTATCCATAAATTTCAATATTGGTCTTTGTGGTATCCGTTTCAATGTTTTTGTCCTACTTTTTCTTTTAGTTTGGATCCATTGGACGGCAAGTAGCCACGGTGATTCCGGCTCCAACAGTGTATATTTAAGTTGTTGAAGTTAAAAAGCTTGTAGTTTTAAAAAAGGATATTTATTTATTTTTTGGTAATTTTTTAATTAAAATTTTTTATATGATATATTTAAAACCACAAGATTAAATGATAGTTTGTTACATTCTACTTATCTTTAATTTAAGATCATAAGATTCAAAAGTCTTGTTTATTTTCTTTAATTCCGTGTCAAGTCAAAATAACACAAGCAAATTGAAACAGAGAAAGTAATATAATTGAATACTTCTGCAACAAAAACATATCTAGTGTAATCTCATAAATGGTCATTTTGTATTTTTGAAACTTATAATATTTAAATATAGATAATAGTACAAACTTAATTTACATACTATTTGTTGTTGCTATTATTTCTTTTCTCCATGCTTTTATGTATTTTCTTTCCTAATGATTTTGAAATGCTTTAGTTGAATCGATGGTCTATCACAGCAACAACGTAACCTCACTATATTCACAAAATAAGGATAATTTTGTGTACACACCACCCTCTCTAGACCTTTGGATTAGAGTATGTTGTTGTTGTCACAACCAAAACGATCAAAAGTGGATATTTTAATTAATTAAAGGTTAAATAGGCTTAACAGATATTACTAAGATCAACTTCATAATTTGTCAATATTTAAGGGGTTAACATTAAAAATTCTCTCTTTTTAATTAAAAAATTTGCTGGATTAAGACAATCATTAATTGGTTTTGAATGTTTGTAACTGTAGATCCTCATGGCATGGAAAAATATAAAAAAAGAAAATTCAAATTTTAGGGGAGGGCAATACTCCTTGAATAATAAAAGAAGAACTGGTTTTTAAAAATAATTTTTATGTGAATTTGGATACTGTTTCTCAGCTTTTGAAGCAAATTAATAATAATATTACAAATCACACATTTTCCAAAAAAAAACAAACAATTGTCAGAAGTGACGCACCACCCATTAATAACTTTATATAACGCAAATTCAAATTAATCGAAACTCTAATATAAAATTAAATATTCACTGAATTAAAAACTAAAAATTTTGTCACGTCACATGACTAACATATCCAAAAATCGATGAAGGTGCAAAGAATGTTACACATTTGACAATAAAATGTCAAAGCTTATATTAAAAAAAATTAAGTAATGAACTTAAAAAGTTCAATCTTTACCTAATCCTTTTGAGCTTCATTCTTTGCGCCAGCTGACACATAGACTTTGGTGGTACCAATTATTTGAAAAAAAAACGACTTAAATACAATATTTATATCAAAACTTCGATTAATTTGGATTTACTGATATAAAATTCAAAGCAAAAATATTTCATATTATTAGTTTTGCTACTTTACTATTCAAACTTAGAACTTCTAATAAAAAATAGAAAAAATTATTTGTTTTACCACAACTCTTCAATGATACGATTTATTGAAAAAGAATCACTCAAAAATCATGATTATATCTTTGAAAAAAAGGGTCTTTTTATAATGAAAAGAGCCACATGCAAGACTATATAATAAAGAATAAATAAGAGAATATTATAAACACTATTGAAATGTGTGAACATACATCTACAAATTTAAATCATTATTATTTTTAATTCCTTTTCCACACATTGAAATGTGATATATTCCACGTAATAAAGAAAATCAAGGATAGGTTAAACGAAGTGAATCACATAGATAAATTTCTATCATAGAGGCGAATCCACATAGAAAGATGAGAGCGGGAGCAGTCTTCAAATTCGAACTATCTCTTGGACTAAGTCCTTTTGCCAGTATGTTGAACACGGGAGTGTGCTTGAATACGAGTCTGAACTATACTTTTTGCAACTTGACGTATGTAAAGTGATGTCCAAACCATTAGTATGCGAACAAACTTCATTCAATTATGTCATTTAATTTATATTTATATAGTACATAATTTCTATGAATATGTAATAAAAAATTTCAGATGTGGCAATATTGTTGCATGACATCGCTATGACCAATCTACATCTGTTTTTTATGGTGCTCACATTGTCTTCAAATCTTATAACCATCTCTATACTTAATTAAAAAATATCTGAACAATTGAAAATACCAATCTTAAAAGTCAAGAAAGTTTAAAATATACGAGGAGAGTCGACAAATTTCTCTTCATCCGCGAGGTCATAAATTCTCTCTTAGCTTTTTTCTCCCTCCCACTTGTTGTTGTCTATCTTAAATTTTTGTTTCCTTCCAATGATGGACCAAAACGAAAAAGTATTCCATGTTATTACAACTATAATTTTGACCTTAGGTTTATTAACAGCTAGATATAGAATATGCTATAGACTTTATGGTATGGAGAATTTGACTTGCTGAAATTAAATAAAAGGCTGAAAATAACGCACGTTTATAATTTAATAAAAAATAGAAGTACAAATACATTGTTAGTAACGTGTGATAATTTCCATCCTTTCATTCCACAATATAATTCATTTTTTAAAATTATATTATATTAAAAATAAAAATATAATAAAAATTAGGCAAGATTCCAACTTATATTATATTAAAAATAGTAATAATTACATAGAGATGACATAACTGTATATATTCTGAACGAGTGAAAAGGAAAAAAAATTATACTTAGTTCTTTTTCATGAAAAAAATAGAAATTTTTTCTCTCTCTATATATATATATAAAATATTGTGATATGATTTCATTTAATATAATTATTGGATAGGTATACTCTCTCAATATATAATTAGCAAAAACTATAAATTTATTAGTTGCTATTTACATCTAGCGCCTAACTAACTGCCTATATGATTTTAATTCAGTGATATTAAGAATATCAAAATAATATAATGACGGATAAAAAAATCACTTAATATTTTTGCTTTCATTAGAATATGATTCTAGGCGATTTTTTTATGATTCTGATCAATCCATTTTATTGATGAATTATCCATACGTACGGCAGTTATATAACTCAATTGTACATACAATAAAACATCTAATGACATTATTTTATTTGAACAACATTTTCTGACTATTATATCGAAATGTTATTATATAAATATATAATATAATATAACATGAAATTTTATTTTTTTTGGAAATAAAATTAATTATTATAGTGAAATAATATTATTATGAAGAGATTTGATTGTACATATCGCGAGGCAATGGCATAGATCAGTGATCGAAGAATTATACTCTATATATAAAAAAATTATACAAAATTTATTCATCAAAAATTACTTTTCATACATATATATTAAATTTTGAATATCTTTAACGGAATTTTTTATTTCGATACTGTGATAAGGTGAGTTGTCAACATCATTTTGCCTTTTTGAGATTATTCAAAGATTATAATAATTGCCTAGTCATTTTCAGTTTGGAATGAATTATTCAAGCCCCTTAATTGCACTGCCTTTTCCACTCTACTTTTATCTATTTAAATTTATTAAAAAAATATAATAAAAATAATATCCCGGCCGCAATTATTGTACCTAATCTTTATTATTTTCATTTTTTCGTTTTCTCTATTACTTGCATGGGATTTCTACGTAAGTTCATTCAAAAAGGGAGAAAATAAAAAATAGACATAGTGTGGTACTATATATTAAAAAATAAAGACACTTTTCACATTAATAAGTTTGTAGTAATTTCTTCGTTTAGTGTCATTTTATGTGTCCTCATTTGACTGATACACAATATTAAAAAAAAATATATATATCTTTTTAAAAATCTTGTAATGTAATTTTAAGCTAAATATATGAGTATATAAGATACCAAAATAAATGGTTATTAGATTTTGTGATCCTAAAATTATCATGAGATGCTAAAATATGAAAAGATAGTCTTAAACTGTGTAGTTTTAGTGCTAAAGTAAGTTATCCGATTAAGTTATTTGAATCTCTTTGAGTCATAATAGATTGATAATTTGAAATTTACGAGTTCTGATTCTTAATTTCTTAAATTAAAGTTATTTAATTTTAAATAAATAATTTTAAATGAATATAAAATTTGAAGTCAAAGTTATGAGATTTTGCCGAACCAGAACCTTCAACTCTACATACGTTTTTGCCCTTGGCTATAACATATAGTTTCTCCCTGTTGCCAACTTTTTTGACTTATTATTTTCTAATTTTTAACTTTTATATATATATTCATTTTGAAAGAATTGTTCAATTCCAACGAAAACATTTGTTGATTAATTGCTATGTTGCATTTGAATACCTATATTATATAGTTTCCCCTCTAACAATAAATCACATGTATTGTTTTTTATAATTTGTAACTTTATTCAACGAATTGAAATCCTAATTTAGATATATTTATTTTGTATTTGTTTTCAAAGTCCTCTAAGGGCAAACAACCAAAAATAAAAATAAAAATTAGAATGTCTTTCATTTTAGTATTTTATGTTTCACCAAACCTTATTAACGCGAAATATTTTTTGTACATCAGACTGGCCTTTCATTATATGGCATTTAAATATTTCTAATTAATTAGAATTCACATTGGATATATTCACCGAAAGAGTGAAGTGCGCGGTTCATAACTTCAATAAAAAACATGATTTTTTTAACGAAATTTTCATTAGAAATCACTCAGAAATTTGCTTGTTGAAAATGTTTTTGATAGGCTTTTCATAGGAAATCTCCTGATTTTTGACGAATTTCCAAAGGGAGTAGTTTTGTTCATTCTCAATATGTTATTATAACCCAAGCTCATGACACGTACTGTCCGCTTTGCCCCATCAAATCTCATAGATTTGCTCCCCTCGAGCTACACTATTCATTGAGTCTAAAACTGCTTGTACCGTGTGAACTTGTGCTATATCTAATAAGTTCTTCTTTTCGACCTGTTAATGAACCCGCTCTCTGTCATGAACATCACACAACATTTAAACATGACATCTTAAATATTAAGAATGAATAGATTTCTACCATCTTAATGTACAATTTGATACTAGCGAGCCCCCTCCTTCCAAAAATAAGTGTTACCCTTAGCAAAAATCACGTTCATTAAGAAATCAATAAACACAATGTATAGTTTACTAAACCGCCTTATTTAATAAATGTCTCTAAAAAGTTAAATATTTTTAAGCAGATGAAGTATATATAAAGATATAGCTAGAAAAATATATAAATAAATTTTTATCTTAAATTCCTAAAGACTTGTGTAGTAATAATTTCTTTTTATTAAAATAACACTTATTTTAAAATCGAGAAAATAGTAAAGAGAACAAATGTGAAACCAAATGTAAGTTTAATTAGTATTAAGTGGAACCTAAAAAACCTAGATACCCTTTATAGGGTAGACAATTATGCACTATATATATGAATATCAAGTGAACTTCTTCTTTCTTTTTTATTTATTTTTATTTTATATTCTTACTTTTAGCAAAATAAATAAATATAGATATAGTATATGTTGCTTTCATGAAATTCTAGGGTTACATTGAATTTGGTTTACTGTTGAAATTAAAACAAAAGTAGGCACCGCCTTTTTTTGACATGAGAATTTTGAGACTTTAGCTTAGGTTAAAAAAATAGTATTTAATAGGAAGAGAAAATATATAACACTTTTTTTCTTGGTTCAAACCTTTGACTTTCCATTTTTAAATTATTTAATTTAAAATTTATATATTAATATATACTCATCAATGAAAAAATAATTTCCGTTAGAGCAGAAAGTCGATCGAATATAGTTTTTCTATTGTATTTGTTTCTTAGATTTCATTTATAAAATCACACTGAAATTGATGTTATTGTTATTTTGATTATAATTTGTTGCTATATAAGATTTGTCACAAATTTTAACTCATTTTTTAGTAGTGCATCACTAATTCTTTAACGAATGACGATTAGTGATGAAATAACAAAAATGTTATGTTAGCTACGATTTATTTAACGAAAAATTAGCAATTTAAAAAAAAAAATATAGAACAGCAAAATTAGATGACACCAATTGTAGTTAGTTTTCTATATGCAATCATTTATTAATTATCGTGCCTAAACTGTACGATATACATTTAATATCGTAGCAATAGTTTTTATGGCATCAAACATAAATTATGGTTTTTTTAAAAAGAAAAAAGTTACACAAATTAATTAGACTATTAAAAGCAATCCTTAAATACCATATTTAAAGTTAGTGTATAGTTTGGGATATATGCCAATTGTAATTCTTAAATGTATAGGTTTATAGGGTTAAATTAGATATTTATTAAATTTATTTGACTAATTTCTTTTCGAGATCAAGAAAATTATGATTGCATTATAATTTTTATTTTACCTCTTGCGAAATAAGGTATAATATTACTTATCATATATTGTCATCGTAAAGAAATTTTTATATTGTTGACCGTGCAATTTAATTGAGTATATAAATATATATAGTAGGGTTTATACATATGAATCATCAAGATTTGTGATGGGATGAAGTTGTAATCGATAAAAAAAATTTACTCTTTAATTATAAGTCTTGAGTTTGAGCCTTTAAAAAAAAGAAAGACACTAGTAGTGGAGTGTTCCCACTTTTATAATGGGCGTTATGTACAAAATATGAAGTTTGCTCAATCAAAATTTTAAAATTAACCTATTTTGAAAAGTGTTTTTTTAAGTGCTTTTGGTGAAAAGTGATTTCTATTTGGTTAATAATAAATTTATTAAAAAGATACTTTTGAGCAATAATTATTATTTCAAAAAAATACTTCTAGTCGATATTTCAAAACGAATATCAGACATCATATGAGAAATAGAAAAAGGGGTTACACACAGTGGTGTAGCTAGGTGTCCAATTGGACACTCTTCCAGAAAAAAATAATACCGTGTATACAATTATAGTGATACATAAAATAATTAAATAACATATTTTGGACATAACATAATGAGTTGTTGTAGCCGAGTGGTTTTAGATGCTTGAAATAAGTTAGTACTCGCGTATTCCGCCACTCGTTACACATGCAATCCATTATAATTTATAAATAACCATTTGGCAAAGTCATTTTACAAAGAATTTTTTTTATTATTATTATTTTATTATTATTATTATTCCCATTATAGGGCTTTTTTTTTTTTATCTGTTTCCTTTTTCAATTTTTTTGTTTTTTTTCTTGTGAGGGGAATTCAAGATGGAAATGACAAGGAATTAGAGGATGTTTCCTAAAGTCCACACAAACCAAGAAAAGTCCATAATCTCATACCCATCATATATATATATATTTGGTCTTTCCTATTTTTTTACACAATATATATAATATATCTATATATATAAATTCATGTTATAGTATATGGTTTTTGAGATGATGGAAAGATTCTTAATGTCACAAGAAATGATGAGAAAATCCAAAAAAATGAAGGAAGTTAGAAAATACAAGAAATCATTAGTTCCACGTTTAAGATGGACTCCACAACTTCATCATCTCTTTATTCAATCTGTTCAAAATCTTGGTGGAAGAAATAGTAAGTTCTTTTTTTCAATAAAAACATCATAATAATTTAGAATATAGTTTAAAAATAAATAAATTATATTCTATAATAATAAGCAAAGAAATTCTTGAAAATCTCATGTGGTTTTTAATCAATAGAAAACTAGAAGGGTGTTATTAATTAGTCGTAGAAGCAAATTCAGGTTTTGAATTTTATGGATTCTGAAGTTTATTATATGTACATATTCAGTAGATTATATGTTATTGAACATCTTGATGGAAGAAATAGTAAGTTTTTCTCAAAAAGAAAAGAAATTCATTCTTTTGGTGTTCTTTCTTGGATTTAGAAGTAACCTAAAAAAAATGAGGGGTGGGGTTGCATGTATTTAGCAAAGATGAATTCAGAATATAACAGTTATGTTTAGATTGATCGATATAATTTTATTATTATATGTGTATATCTTAATTTTTCTTTTATATAGGTACACAAATTAACAAATTCATAATTTAAACTTGAAGATTTCAACTTAGAAATGTTTTAATAATGAACTCATGCACTTATACAATTATGTGTTCAGAATCCACTATTTATTACTATATAAAAGTATATGAATTATCGCATATTTGAAAAATATTGATTCAGTTGAACTTATAGTATAAAGGCTTTGTCCGCTTTTCTCTATATATATAGAGAGAGTTCTAGTAAAAAATAATAACTAATTAGTTGAATACATAGAATTTGCTCTAAATCCGCCTCGATTATTTGAATTAATGATTATTATTTTTTGCTTGTATTTTTATAGAAGCAACACCAAAGAGAATTGTGCAGATGATGGCCATAAAGGGATTGAAGATTTCTCATGTTAAAAGTCATCTCCAGGTACTATATACCTAATTTACCCTAGCTAGTTAGTAGTTACTAATAATAATTACTGAAGTTTTTTTATTTACTCGAATGATGCTATAAATTTTTATTATAAAGTGCTTATATTTGTTTTAGGGTTGATTCTTGCATATATAGCTTTACTTTTTAAGTAGTTATTGCTTCGATTTTTTAAAAAGTTTAAGTATCAGAGAGAGTACGCTCTTATTTATTTCATTGTATCTTGAATCTGACTCATCATGTACGAGCCTGATTCTTTTTTCGAAAGTTTAATTCAATTTCTTATAAACCTTGTGGACCCATTATGGCACATGGAAATGATACTCTAATTAGTAACTCTAATATTCCAATTGCACAACAAATTAAACTCAAGTAAATATATATAATGCCTATTGGAGCTAGGTCTATGTAGACATATAGATTGGTCCAAACATCTAATTAAATTAGTGGAAGAATTTTGCATAATATGTTAATTTAAATAAATATATAACTAGGTTAGGTATGTATCATCCTAGCCCTAGAAGTTCTAAAATTATTGATTGACTACAACAAAAATAAAATATTCATCGCTAATTCATTGCTAAATACATCGCCACGAAATGAACTTTTTTGATAATTCATCGATGTTTTGTAATAATTCGTTACTAAAAATAGGATTAACAACAATTTTCTTGAACCTAGCTATGGTGATCTTTTGTTAATGATATTGCGTCTCTTATGAAATTTGTATAACTCAAATTAAAAGATATTACTTATTTTTGTGATTTTATAATAAGTCTAATTATTATTTACTAGTTATTAATTTTTATGTTCATCAATTTGAATTAATTATAATTAATTATGAAAATCAGATGTATAGAAACATGAGGGAGCATCCAAGCCTCCATGTTGTGATGCCAGATTTCAATTTGTCTTCACCAATGTAAGTACTCTTATCTAAGCTCATTTACATTGTCGATTTCAAGTCCGGAATAATAAATAAGGAGGGTTTATCGAGGGTCACTAGAAATTAAACAACCTCTCTATCTCATACAATAAGGTTAATTATATTAAGACAGAGTATATCTTACCCTCTTAAAACCGCACTTACAGAATTATACTAATTTTTTTTGTTATTTGTTGTTGTAATTTCCATTTAAAATGTAGGAGGTTACATTCGTCAAAAAATTATGTTGCATATATAGGATCAAATTATTTTTTTATGTATATATAGTAGGTATTGAATTTCTTTTGACTTCCTCGTATATTTACTTCTTTATATTTTGAATTCCATTAATAAAAATCCTAACGTTATTGAATTCGACCAAATCCGTAGCTGAGATTCTAGCTCCGAAGTCCCCTAATCTTTATATCCTTTTTCAGGCATGTGTCAAAAATATTAGGAGAACATGCTCAAAATAGCAGCAAACAGAAAGAATCTGGAAGCAAAAATGGTGAAAATATACATTATAATTATTACCAGGTAAATAATTTTCTAATATATAATTTGTGAATTTTAACAGTAGATTAGTTATCATATTTATCAAGTTACCTATTACTTCCTTTCTATAAATTTACGTGTTACACTTTTAATTTTAATCGATCCAAAAAAATATCGTGATACTTTCTTATTTTAAAATAATTTAATTTTAAACTTCATATCAAACATCGTCACACATGTATGATGTATATATCCACGTAATTTGCGATAGAACGTGTAATGTTTTATCATAGAGAAGTTTAAGTATAATATAAATATATACATTGCTAATGTAAAATAATTTTTTATTATTAGGTAATTTAAAAGGCAACTACAGATAATTGTTTGTAAAAATGGGATAAGTAGCCTTATAAATAATGAGAAACTTACGTAAATTCCACTAGTTTAGGAGTTAATTACTTAGATACACTCTAGTTTGTAATTTTACATATTTTACCAGATTTTGGTGTCTCCATATACGTCCAGATACATGTATCTCGAAAACATATGGTCAAATTTAGGTGTAATTTGTTCTAGATACATGGTATCCAAGTGGATTCACATGTATATGAGATACATAGTAAATCTCGCTCGCCACTCTCCCATGTATCTGGTATCCCAGATACATGCGAGTCACTCCACATATATATATACAATACAAGTATCTAGTGTAATTCACATGTATCTGTCACTCCACATGACCGCATGCATACAAAACATGTATCTATACAAATTTCGCTCGCCTCTCTCCCTGGTCTCGCTTATCTCTCTCCATATTTTTGTGTATCTGGTAGCAAAATACAAGTATCTAAGTGTAAGATACGTAGGGAACTCTTAATTAGTGATAAGATACGTAATATATATTTTGAAAGTCTACGTAATAATAGTATATATGTTAGTGAAGTATGTCGAATTACATTGTTGGAAAAACAGACATGCATACATTGATAGTATAAAACTTGTATACTATCAGCATATATAAATTAAATCCTAACAGATATAATTACTTTATAATTAGTCATGATTTGATTGTATAAATATCTTTTACATGCCGTGTTTTAAAAAAAAAAGTTAAATGTTATGCATATTTAAAGTGTTTTTTTTTTAATTTCCAGGAAGCAGAAGGAAGTATAAGTAGTGGAATGACAAAGGAGGAAGAAGAAGATAATGCTGGTGAAATATATGAGTATAGAGAAACTAGTACTCAAATTAACCTAGATTTAACTCTCTCTTAATCATTTTTTTAATTGTTAATTAATTAATTATGTGAGTATAGAATTAAATAGTCCCCTAGCTAGTTGATATTTACCATTTTTCTTATGTTTATGTACATTATGATTATAATAATACAACTAAGCATCTATAAATTACAACTGTGGTATTCGAATCAACATGTACATACCTTTACTACTATTATAAGGGACTTAGCTTGCTATCTACCACCAGCATAGGCTAGATGAGTACTTTACGTGTCGAGCTTTGGATAGATGGAGAAAAACCACCTAGTATTTTTGCTTTTGATGAAATTTGATCATGACCAGAATATTTAAGAGACAACAAAGGTTGAACTTGAACCAAATTGAAGAAATAATCAAACACTCATCCTTACATTTCAATTTGTGAGAATATATAATTAGACACGAAATTTAAGAAAATAAGAAGTAAGCATTTTTGAAAATTATGATTTTAAACATCCTATGAAGTTTATGAGGCTATACGAACTCAATTGCCTATACAATAAGAAGTTTAAAAGTTCAAATGTAAACACATGTCGTTCTTTTTTAAACAGACTAATATGAAATTTAGTATTTTAGTCTGAATTCAATTTTATCTATGTTAATACAACTACCACAAGAATGTTGAGTAAAGCCATAAGCAAAAAAGCTCATTTGTCATTCCAAATTCCCAATGCAACACATGCAACTTCTTCAAAAACTACCATTCATACTTTTTTTTTGTCATAACCGTGGTGTCTGAGCCAACTTGCCCACACCTTAACTAACTCCACAGGATACCAACAATAGTTACCAGGTGACTTTATCTGCCAAGGGTAGAACAAATGAGAAGAAATCACTTGAAACCTCATAGTTATCAACCCATTTCGTTGACCACTGGGACGTTCACATATACTTTCTGCAAAAACTCAATTTATTTTCAAATGCCAAACATCAATCGAAGTACATGCAACATTTACACAACGAGGTGACCTACGGTTCAATACCTCGTCGATTCATCCTAAGCATACATACAGCAAATTGTTGCCTAAGCACGAATACGAGTTTCATATTTGATCTCTGCATACAAGCTAATGTTTTTTCTCCACGAGATTACGTTCAGTAATTGAAGATCTATTCAACCTTCTTTCCCCTGAAGCTGCCTCGCGGTAGTCTGCTGAGGACACCAGAATCCAGCTTCTTGTAATGGCCTTGAAGCTTATCGAGGGCACTGTAAACGAAACCATCAACTTCATCTTCATATCTTTCGTATAGCACTGGAAGAGTGTGAGCAGCGATGAAACCTTATAAACAGTCAAAATTCAAAGTATAGTCAAGACAACGTCTTTTAATATTTGTAATAAAAACAGCAAAACAACAACATACATCATGCTATCATGGAGATGCAATCTCATCTGTATAAGGCGATACCAGTTAGTTGGGATGAAGTTCTATTGACACTTATATAAACCCCTTTTTGTGATCTTGCAATGTAAGAGCGGAATTTTTCTAATGATATGATTGAACTTAATGTCTTTCTCCCTCTTCCATCGTCTTTGTGTCATACGATATTATCAAGGGTCCGCCTTGTATTTCCAACACTAATTAGTACTACTTTTAAAACATCTGATCCTGTTTGTGTTAAAACTAGCAACAAAGACATTACAAAGGCGGTCAATAAAGTTAGTCAAAGGACTCTATTCTACTTTTCGTAGTCTTACACGTTCCAGATAACGAGTTTAAGGTGATATCATAGGACGCAGCGAAATGCTGAAAAAATTAATTGCATATTTGTATCTACAAGTGACGTTGTTTATATTCGTATATTAGACAGCTTAATATCAGTATGAAATTGCTATCTGGGAAATGAAATGCTTTCCGTTGATACTCAAAGAAGGAGAGGTAGTATGCTATCATGGAAATGAGAGATTTCTTACCAATATACAGAACAGTCAAGAAGTTGCACCAGCTTCCTATCATACCAGCTGCCCACAAGCTCAGTATAACCTAAGACAAACCCAAATACATTAAAGAAAACGAAGAGCAAGAAATTTCAGGGAGACAGGCAACCTGCAACAGTCTTTTGTGAGGGGGGTGGGGGGGATGCCAAACAGCTGCAAGAAAATTTAGTGATCAGAGCATAGAATTTTCGCCTAACATATCAATCTTACTCCAAAAATATCACTAGGGATCGTGAAAATAAGTTAGCAAGTATATAATATTGAACAAACAATGGCAGAAGTCTTGGGATCTCGTAATTGAGTTTAAAAGGGAAAACCTAATCTCGATTAGCCTATGAAGGCAAACCTAACTCACTTGGCAACTATTGCCTGGTGGTCAATGATTGGACACAGTTCATACTTACGTGTTACGTCACAATTCACCTAGGGAAAAGATACAAATAAAAAGGTTACAACAGTCAAAGAAAGTCTGCAAGATTAATGCCCGCAAAAAAAAAAGGTAACTTGGAATAGGACCACATAATTCAAATCAAATACTTCATACTTTCTATTATTTTACGGTAAGCATATCCTTTTGAATAGAATTGATGATACATATGTATGGTTAGTGACTTTAAGCATACCACTATGAATTGTTTCAGATTACTGCCCAAGGCAGCATCTTGAAGGAATCCCAAACCATGGTTTATTTCAGTGCCTATTCTCTTGGCAATATTGATGAAGAGGTCTTCAGGTAAGACAAGACGAGGAACCGTAGGAGACCTGTTGCCATAGAATGTAACTGCCGTTAATTTGATTCAAGAATGTGATATAGCACACAAATTAGAACAATAAAGGACAGAAAGAGAACATTGCTTTAGAAAATATACAATCTCCACTACAGGTCATGGAGTCTTTTACGCCAGATAAATTCCGAATTAGGTATTACCAACTAGACCCATGACTCAAGGCCAGTCCTATGTTAGACTTCACTCTGCCTTAATTCTAATTTGAGTTATATATTAAAGCACATCCCGAATGGAAAGAGATGAAAAAAATCAAAAAGAAACAAAGTATGGTGCACCATTTCAAATTGATGTTGGGAGTCACTTTTCTCTTTGGATAACTGTGGTATGCAGGCCAACTTGCACGCACCTCGACTAATTCAACGGGATACCCACTAGGTAACTCTGTCCACTAAGGCTAATACAGATGAGAAGCAATCACCTAGTGTTTTTTTTTTGTCTCCATTGGGATTTGAACCTGAGACCATATGGTTCTCAACCCACCTCATTAATCACTAGGCCACACCCTTGGGTGCATTGGGAGTCACATTTAATAGTACTTGGATATAATGTTTATAAAGTTCTACACCAATAAATAGAAAGGGATCTATTAGGTAGAAAAACGTTAGAGTATTACCAACTAGCTGCTAAAAAATGGACAGTCTTTGGGAGACAGCATTCTATTTGTTCGCAACTTTTATTTTGATATCCTTAAATATTCAACACTTTTGAGTGTTAGGAGAAAAACAAGGTGTAGTACTTTATAGTTTATAGCAATGACTTCTTATTTTGTGATACAATGTAAGCAGACCGCATTGTCATAGGCTTATAGCACCTGAAATATTACATAAATAACTCTGGTTACTTTTCCCTTAAAAGAATCATTGAAGAAAAACGAAAAAAGAATAACAGACATGGAGGAAATATCCTATATGTGAAAGAATGTGAATATTCAACCTAAACCTTAACTGGATGAGTTAAGTAACACGATATATTGTAGCTTTAAAATTAAAACCCAACGGAGGCATTTATATGCAATGTGACAATGTCGGGCATTATTATTACCTGTTTATTACCAACAACAACATACCCAATGAAATTCCACGAAGTGCAGTCTGGGGGAGGGTAAAGTGTACGCAAACCTTACCCCTACCTCGTGGAGGTAGAGAGGCTATTTTCGAAAGACCCTCAACTCAAGTGAAGCAAATCAAAGTAGTAATGAAAAGGAAAAATGGCAGTGAAGAAAACATGGAAACTAATAGGGACATAGTGTAGAACATAGAGGCAAGGAACAGTAACATCAACAAAATAGTGTGATCACCGAAATATAATAAACAACAGATGGTGACAGATAACAAAGGCTACCTGTTTATTACCCCAGAGGCATTTTTCAACAGAAACTGCGCAATCAGACCAAAGGACAGAGCAAAGCACACGAGTGAAAGAAAATTGTAGTTAAGCCACTCGAATAGCACCCAGATGGCTGTAGCACTGATTAAAACGCCAGCTGAAATTTTCTTGTTTCTCCACAACATGCTATCAGCAGCTACAAATCCGAGGAAACGTATTCAGTATTGCTATACAGCCATAACGAGATAAAGACGATAATGTATAAAACTACCGTACATTTGCCTCCACCCAAACAACGGTGGATTGGTTTTTGACGTCCAAATAGCCTATTGAATTGAGCACTAACAGAGCTTTCACTTTCCTCTTGAAAGAATGACGCAGCTTTATGTTTCAGCTCACCCTCAGAAATAGAGTCCATGATGTTGTTCAAAAGATTCTCAGCTGTTATTCCTTCCGGCATTTTGTTCTTTCTTTTTTCTTTGGACACATAAGAAGCTAAGTCAGTCATCAGAAGAATAACACACGACACAAAGCCATTATGGAAAGCTGCAAGATTTATGTAGTCCAAATACTGGTAAATCATGTTACTCGGACTCTCCAAAAATGTTGTCACACCCATGTTGGATCCTCCCAAAATGCACTACTTTGGAGGATCTAACGCACACTTTGTCAATATTTTTGAAGAGTCC
Organism: Solanum tuberosum; assembly: GCF_000226075.1. Classification (NCBI taxonomy): domain Eukaryota; kingdom Viridiplantae; phylum Streptophyta; class Magnoliopsida; order Solanales; family Solanaceae; genus Solanum; species Solanum tuberosum. Next base: position 1,041,371 of record NW_006239064.1, read on the forward strand.
GGGCAACATCGTCAACAACCAAAGAAAATAAGTTTTTGGTAAGTAATATCTCAAAGTAGTAGAATATTGAACAAGAAAACAAATCATATATTAGCATTACAAAATAAAAAGGTACCTCAGAAGAAATAATGGAGCAGATGTGGCTCACAGTATTAAAGAACGGAGCAACCCAAAAAGGAAACTAAGAAGTTCGCAAAAAAAAACATGAACACACACACAGAGCAAGGAGAGAAGCCTAAAAGTCATCAGGAAAACCGTGTCTTCCAGTGAAGCAACAAGTCATACAAGATTAATCCCCAAACATGACACAGGATATCTACTGATTGTATGAAATCGCACGACTAGTCACATTCCAATAGCACTTAACAATCAGTTTCTATTGCTTAGCTTAGACAGCATGAGTTCTTATTTGCTATGATAAATGGTACTCCTCCGTCTAAAACAGAACGCAGAAAATCTGAAATGGTACTGATATAGATATCAATAGAACCAAAGACCTCATATGTACACTAAAATTTATCAAAAGGCGCCGAGATAAAGAACGACAAATGCTTCAGAAACTAAAAAGAAACAATCTTTCAGAAAGAACCAAAATCCCTAAAACCCAAAAAAAGGTAAAATATAGTGTACGACAACAACATACCCAGTGTATTCCCACAAGTCAAGTGGGGTCTGGGGAGGGTACAGTGTACGCAGCCTTACCCTACTTCGTAGAGATAGAGAGACTGTTTCCGAAAGACCCTCGGCTCAAGTAACACTACATAAATACAGTGTAAAGAAGAAGATCTTTTTTTTTCTCAAGTTTATGCATTACTAAAAAGCTAAGATCTTTGCAGGAGAAAACCTGATAAACCTAAGCAGAAACAAGAACTTAAATTAGAAGATTTCTAGCAAAGGATTTCATCGTTGAGTTCAAATAAAAATTCTAAGGTATACACACACAAACCACAGATATCAACCAAATTATCACTCAACCCCCATCCATGTATGAACAACAATAGATATCAGATAACTCTGTCTACCAAAGCTACAACAAATAGAAACAAATCACCTAGTATTTCGTCTCGGTTGGAATTTAAACCCGAGACCTCATGGTACTCAACCCAATTCATTAACCACTACCCTACACCCTAGGTTACAACCCCAATCTACTTATATTGGTTCAATTTTCTTCATAACTTAAACCTTTTTTCTTAGGCAATTCTTAACTAATCCTAGCTTTTCCTAGGGAACAGATCAAAAAGATCTAAGCTTTTTTGACTATCTAACATAATTAACCAATTTCCATTACAAAAGTTAAAACTTTTCAAAGAACCTTGATGGTACCCCACTAATTATTTTTTCCACAATTTTCTTAACACACAAAATGTAAAGAACAAATCACAACACTAGAACCATAAAATCAAAAACCCAAAAGGGAAAATGAATGGGTAAATAAAAAAGACTAACCTTTATCAAGAATTATAAACCCAAAGTACTCAAAACTGGAGAAACTAGCAAAGAAAATAAAAAATGTGTCTTTTTTAATCAAGAAGATATTATGTTCTTGGGTTTTTGGTCATTTTGAAATTTCTTCACCCACACCTCAAACCCCGCACCCCACCCCCCACCCCCACTTTTAATTCTCGTAAGGTTAAAATAATAAAATACATATCAATTAATTATAATTATAATTATAATTTCAAATATTTAAATTCAGACCTCTAATTAAATCCGAAAGAATATTAGACATGTGCTATGGTGGTCCTATACAATGGCAGAACCAAGTGGTATCAAAGGGTTCGTCTTGAATAAAAATTACATGGTATATATAAGTTTTTTTCTCTTTTTCTTTTAAAAAAGTATATTTGTCATTTTTTGAAACTCATAAACACAATATTAGAGATTGATTTAATAATTTAGAGGTTCAAAATTTATGTAGGTCTCAAACATGATATTTTTATATCTCAAACATTCTTAATAGAAAATTCTGAATCCGTCAATATTTGTATAAATTTTTTTATTTCGACCACATACTCACATATTTCATTTCACAAAAGGAATTGAAGTGTGAATCACGTGGAATTATGGATATTTTATCCATAAGACCTTTGGAGGAAAAATCATTTTAATCTTGCCACGACTCAGTTCTCTATCTTTTTAAGTTTAATTTTATCCGTCTCATTTTAAATGTTATTTTAGCCCAAAATAAATATCACTTCTATAAATTTGAAGACCAAAATTGTCAATTTTAAAGAACTAATTCTCCTTAATAATTATCGGTTTTTAAAAAACATCTAATAAATAAAGAATAACTTATAAGTAAATTATACTTTATATTTATTATTATTCTTAATGAAAGTGAAAAAAAAAACTAAAACGACAGTTAAAATGAGATCGAGGGAGTAGCTCACAATATTAAAGAATGGAGCAACCAAAAAATGAGGTCGGAGAACCTTTCACTTCAATAGGAAAAACTCTTATTCTAGTGTATATATATCCTTTCCAGTGTCAATTCAAATTAATTAAACGACTTCAACAAAAAAAGCACACATATATATAAATTCCAATCAATATGTCACCTCAATTCCCTATTATAAGCACTTTTCGTGTAGTTTTAACTTATATATATATATTTTTCTTTAATTTGTAGAAAAAAATAGACCAAGTAAAAACAAAAACAAAAAAGATGTGCCGTGTAGAACTTATTATTTCCAATTTCTTCTCCGCAACTCAATCAATGGTTTAAAATAGGTGGAAAGTTTCAATTGTGCCAAAAAAAAATTACACTATAAATAGGCTTCAACATTCATAATACAAATTCATAGAAGACATTGAAGTATATATACCACCCCAAAAACTAAAAAACTAAAAAAAAAGAAGTTGGAGGGGTTTTAAAAGATGGATTTGAAATTCAAGTTGGTTCATATTGCATTAGGTGTGTTACTTCTAGCACAAATTGGTGAATCTCAAAATGGTAACTTTTGATATAACAAAATATGGTGCCAATGCCAATGCTGATATTAGTGAGGTAAGTCATGCATTTTTAAATACTTTCACTCAAGTGAAAACATCTATTGCACCGAAGGGTGTGACCTAGATAGGGGCAGAGCTAGATGAATATAATAAGGCGGTTCAATTGAATTTCTTTCATCCAAAAATCATAAGAGATGAAAATTAATTCATTTGCATACACATGAATAGTTGAATAAAAGATTCTAGTGGAAATGCAAAGGGGTTCAAGATTTGTTGAAATTCTTAACTTCGTCATTGTTGTGTTCAGTGGAAAATGGAGTTAAAAACATATAACACGTCTGAATTTACATTCAAATTACAATAGAAATATGGAGTTATACCTTGGCTACAAAGTATTTTAATCCTTAAAGTGAGAACTGTAATTTCTGACGCGAATCTGGATAAGTCGAGCCATATTGGGCATTAGGTTGGGAAATCAAAAAGAAAAAAATTATTAGATGTTTTCTTCTTATTTGTCTAAATCTTGAAGAACATAGTTACTCTTGTATTACTGATGAAATGTAACATATGCATGTGAAATAGTCAAAATGCGTACAAGCTGATCGTACACCACTTGTCATTGAAACAAAACCAAAAGACCAAAAAAAGCACATTATAAATATCTTCAAAACTAATTGCAATTCTTTTTCTACTTTGTTATTGTTTAGGCTGTGGGCAAAGCTTTTAAAGAGGCATGTCAATCAACAAGCCCAAGCACCATTGTGATCCCAAAGGGAACATTCCAAATGAACCAAGTGAAACTAGAAGGCCCATGCAAAGGACCTATTGAACTTCAAATCCAAGCCACTTTGAAAGCTCCTTCAGACCCAAACCAAATCAAGACTGGTGAATGGTTAACAATCAACAAACTTGATTTCTTCACAATGTCTGGTGGTGGAGTCCTTGATGGTCAAGGTAAAGCTGCATGGGAATGCAAAGAGTCCAAAAAGTGCACCAAGCTTCCCAATGTAAGTCATAAGACGTTTCTGTTTGGTCAAACTTTCAAAATTTGTTGACTCTGATAAATGTACTTTTTTTCTTTCTTATATTTGCATATGGTGTAGAATTTGAGCTTCAACTCCCTCACAAATTCCATAATCAAGGACATAACAACATTGGACAGCAAATCATTCCACGTTAACGTGAACCAATGCAAGAACTTAACGTTCCTCCAGTTCAACGTCAGTGCTCCAGCTAGTAGCCCCAACACTGATGGCATCCACATCTCAAGATCAAGCTCCGTGAATGTTACATACTCTAACTTTGCTACTGGTGATGATTGTATCTCCATTGACGATGAAACAGAACAACTTTACATCACTAAAGTCACTTGTGGACCTGGTCATGGTATTAATGTTGGTAGCCTTGGTGGCAACCCTGATGAAAAGCCAGTTATTGGTGTTTTTGTTAAGAATTGCTCTTTCATTAGCACTGATAATGGTGTTAGGATTAAAATATGGCCTGCTTCTCATCCTGGTGTTGTCTTTGACATACATTTTGAAGATATCATTGTGCAAAATGTTAGCAACCCTGTTGTCATTGATCAAGTTTATTGCCCAAGTGGCAAATGCAACAAAGATGTAAGTATTGCGTTTTCATGTCTTTGCATCGTTCCTTTTTTTGTCATGCATAGATGCTGCACATGGTATCAGAGTCAGGCCCATCCTGATTTGTTGTTCACCGATATTAGGCCCCCATTTAGAAGTGTTCACTATCTAGTTGAGGTTTGGGAGTGCGGGGAGTGTTAAAAAGTCCCACATCCGTAGAGGGATGAAATTTGGTCTCCTTATATGAACTTGGACAAACCTCCCCTCAAGAGCTAGCTTTTGAGGTTGAGTTAGGCCCAGGTGTCATATCTTTACAGCACCAAAAATAGATAACATCATAATAGAAAGTGTTTTATCCTAGTTATCTGATCGCCCTCACATTGAATCTATTGTCCACAATTTTACTTACCTTTACAAAAGGCGGTTTCCATCCCTTGCATGGTGACCTCCTAGTCATACATACCAACAACGACTCTGAATTTCTATCGTTACACTAAACTTTCATGCATCCAACTCATCATTCTTTATCGCGTCTTTTGCAGTTGCCTTCACAAGTGAAGATTAGCAAGGTGACATTCCTAAACATAAAGGGTACATCAAGAACTCAAAGTGTAGTATCACTACTTTGTACCAAAGGCTCACCATGTGAAGGTGTTGAAGTTGGAGACATTGACATTTCATATAGTGGTAAAGAAGGACCAGCAAAATCAAGTTGTGAAAATATTAAGCCAAATTTTAAGGGAAAACAGAGTCCAGCTGTTTGCTCTGCCTTTGCTTCTTCCCCTGCTTCTGCTCCCGCTGCTCCTACTCCTTCTTCGTCTTCTTAATTGATTTTATTTTTGAGTTCTATTGTAAGTTCAAGTTATTTTATTTTTTTCATATGATCGTTGAACTTACAATTTTTTCTTCGGAAAATGGTCAAAAATACCCTTAAACTATCTGAAATAGCTCATATTTATCCCTAAACTATATTTCGGCTCAAAACTACCCTTTCCATCAAACTATTAGGTCAAAAGTGCCCTTCTTATTAACGGAAGTTGTTAAATGCCATGTGGATTCCAGATTGCACGCCAATAGGATTCCACTGCCTCATAGACTAAAAGGAAAAGGGTAAAAAATACCCTCAAACTATTCGAAATAGCTCATATTTACCCTTAAACTATATTTCGGCTCAAAGCTACCATTTCCGTCAAACTATTGGGTCGTCAAAAGTGCCCTTCTTATTAACGGAAGTTGTTAAATGCCATGTGAATTCCATGTGGATGCCACATTGCACGCCAATAGGGTTCCACTGCCACATAGACTAAATCACTAAATTTTGATTACTTTTTTCCCCTCATTTCATTATTTTCCAGAAACAATTTCACCCATTCTCCCTCATTTCGCGGCTAGGGTTTCACAGTTTTCTTCGTCGCTGGGTTTTAAAGTGGATATTCGTGGTTGTAGGTTAGTAAAATCTTTTTTCTTATTTTATTATGTTTACAACCACGAATATCCACTTTGAAACCCAGCTCCGAAGAAAGCTATGAAACCCTAGCCACGAAATGAGGGAAAAGTTGTGAAATCCTAACTATCATGCTTTGAAATCGCAAACATACTGAAATAACAAAAAAGATTTACTAACCTACAACACGAATATCCACATTGAAATTCAGCCCCGAAGAAAGTTATGAAACCCTAGCCGCGAAATGAGGGGAAAGTTGTGAAATCATAACTATCATGCTTTTGGAAAGTCGTAAACATAATAAAATAAGAAAAAAGATTTACTAACCTACAACCACGAATATCTACTTTGAAACCCAGCCACGAAGAAAACTGTGAAACCCTAGCTGCGAAATGAGGGAGAAGGGGTGAAATCGTTTTATGGAAAATAATGAAATGACGGGGGGGGGGGGGGGAGGAGTAATTAGGATTTTAGGAATTTTAGTCTATGTGGCATGGAACCCTATTGGCATGCAATGTGGCATCCACATGACATTTAACAACTTCCGTCAATAAGAAGGTACTTTTGATCCAATAGTTTGATGGGAAAGGTAATTTTGAGTTGAAATATAGTTTAAGGGTAAATATGAGTTATTTTGAATAGTTTAATGGTATTTTTGACCCTTTTCCGTTTAGTCTATGTGGCAGTGGAACCCCTATTGGCGTGCAATGTGGCATCCACATGGCATCCATGTGGCATTTAACAATTTCTGTTATTAAGGACACTTTTGACCCAATAGTTTGACGGGAAGGGTAGTTTTGAGCCGAAATATAGTTTAAGGGTAAATATGATCTATTTTGGATAGTTTAATGGTATTTTTGACCCTTTTCCATTTTTTCTTACTCAATTTACTAAATCAATTTTGTAAGTATCATTTAAATCTATAAATTTATGATTTGAGAATGAATTTGAGTGGTTGGCTAGCAATTACTTTGAACCAAATCAAGGAGAAAGAACTCGTTGCGATACTAGAGCCTTTTAACGGAAATGACATTTCAGTTAACAAATAATAGGATGAATGAACCGATAAAAATGAGCCAAACTTTTAACGGATTGCATAGATGAGTCTTTTTTCATAATTCGATAACATGTTTAAAGCCTTTTCCGTTTATAATATAAGTACAACATCATGTAAAAATGAATGACAACAAATATACAGGTTCAAATCTTGTATAGGTGTGTATATATATATATATAGGTTTAGAATTAAAGTTGAAATTAACCACGTTTGTCCCTTTTTAATTATTATCTTTTAATATAATTTAGTTTATATTTTATGTTTGGACATCTATTGATCTATTTTTAAGTATTGTATTTTAAGTTTTAGTTTTGATTTATATTAGATATATTTGAGAGTTCAATATTATAATTTCTTCTTGTATATTTATATTTTTTTCAACATGCAAAATATAACTTTGATTATATTATTGATTATTGACATGACCGAAAAAGCGAATTGAAAAACGCCAAACTAAATCAAATTTATTTGAGTTTGGGTTGGATTATACTTTTTCAAAATAAAAAATCGGAACAAATAATACTAAACCAAATCGAATGCACACTCCTAAATCTATAAAAATTTCAAGTGTTAGAACTTTGAGTGTTAATTATGTTATCGCTTCCATTATCCTGGGTCTAAAGCAAAAATTTTATTATTTTTAAACATAATGTGTAATATATATTTTATACATATATTATTTGGTACGGTTAAATATTTTTTCAATTAATTTTTATAAAATAAAAAACCTTCCTAATTATTCGGTACAATTATAAATTTATATAAAAAATATCAATTTTATTTGATACAGTTCGAATCGATCAGGTAAATCAATTTTTTAAAAACAGTTGACACCCCTACCATCCCAACAAGTCCCAAATAGGTATATAATAAAACCAACCCAAAGTTTCAATACACATTGTTGACATAAAATCGACAGAGGCTTAGAAATACTCTAATATTTTTTTTGGTAGGATTATTATTTGTATAACTTCCACAATAATATTTGTATTTTTAAAAAATTGAAGGATATTCTTAAAAAGAAATACAAAAGTGAAGATGTTGACTAAATAAAACTCTAGACTACTAGAATTTTCCAAACAAGAAAAAGTTCAAGGACAGCCGTTATAACTGTGGAAAAAATGGACATAAGTTTATAGACTGTCGTGTCTCAAAGGAGGACAAGAAATCCAAATATCTCACAAAGACTTAACGAGATTGACTTGTGCGATATGCACTCTGAATGCAACTTACTAGGAAATTTCAAGAAATAGTTATTTCATATTCCCAAAATAATACACAAATATTTAATTTTTATTGCACTTCTAAACCAAGTAAAACGGGAAAGTGGAGAATCATAGTATCTTAGTTGGTTACATGAACTCTCATGCACTTAGTTGGTGAGAGTTCGATTCCCCATCATATAATCCCCTCTTTGTTCCCCTATCCCTACCCCTATTCAGTGGTAGAGTCAAATTTCGACCAACGTGTGTCAAAACATAAAGAAGTAAAATCGCTTAGAAGCCAAAGCGTGTTATATATATATATATATATATTTATATAACAGTGTAGTTTTTCGACGAAGGGGTGTGTGACTCCGCCACTGCCCCTATCTCTATACTTATGACAGATCCAAGATTTTCATTAAGGGAGTTCGGAAAAACAAAAATATATGTGAGGAATTTGAACTTGATCACCTCAACCACTAAATCAACCTTTAATCTTATATCCAAGACGTTCAAAATCTTTATACATACATAAAAAATTTAAAATATCTTAAATATATCATGTAATTTTTTATCGAAAATGTTCAAGTGAATCCCTCGCTACCCTCTAAATCCGCTCTTGTCCTACCCCCAATTTTAAAAAAAAATTAGACCATGTACAACTAATTTCCAACTTCTTCTCCGCAACTCAATCTATGGTTTAAAATAGGTGGAATGTTTCAATTGTGCCAATTTTTTTACACTATAAAAAGGCTTCAACATTCACTTTACAAATTCATAAATTGAAGTATATATTACCCCAAAAAACTTCAACAAAAAAAAAAAAAAAAAAAAAAACTTCAAAAAAAAAAAAAATGGATATGAAATTAAAGTTGGTTTATTTTGGGTTGGGTGTGTTATTTCTAGCACATCTTGGAGAATCTCAAAATGCAACTTTTGATATAACTAAATATGGTGCCAATGCCAATGCTGATATTAGTGAGGTAAGTCATGCATTTTTTTTATCATTATTTTGTTGATTTCAACCTACTATATACCTACTTTTAAAAAAAAATACCATTTTGTTTTTAAATGATGAATAAAATAAGTACGTTATTGCACCGAAGGATGTGGCCTAGCCAAGGGCGGAGTTACGTGTACGAAAACAGATTCAGTTGAATCTCATTTGTTTGAAAATTATAATGCATAAATAAGACAAAAATGATTATAAATCGTTGAATGTCAGTTACATATATAAAAAGAAGATAGTGTGGTAGCAAACGAAATTCAAAATTTTCTTTAGGTCATAGGTTCAAATCTCAAATGTAATATTTTTTGAACCCCTTTATTAATTTATTTGACTCGGTCACGATCAAGGTCTAGTGATTATGAAGTGAATTAAAATCATGTAAGATTAAGTTTACAATCAAATCACAGAATTTATATGCCTAAGTCTTGAATGACAGAGTTATTCAACATATGTACTGGTGAAATGTAGCATGCAGATGTCATATGACATAATCAAATTACACACAAGCTGATCAGACACCACATCAATATAAGAAGAAAAAACAAAGCTAGCACCTTACAATATCTTCAAAACTAACTATACAATATATTCTCTCTTCATCTTTTTTTTTCATTTTTTGGTGATGAAATTTTTTATTATTAAAATGTTTAGGCTGTGGGGAAAGCTTTTAAAGAGGCATGTGCATCAACAAGTCCAAGTACAATAGTGATCCCAAAAGGAACATTCCAAATGAACCAAGTGAAATTAGAAGGACCATGCAAAGGCCCTATTGAACTTCAAATTCAAGCCATTTTGAAAGCTCCTTCAGACCCTAATGCAATCAAGGTTGGTGAATGGTTAACAGTCAACAAACTTGATTTCTTCACAATGTCTGGTGGTGGAACACTTGATGGTCAAGGTAAAGCTGCATGGGAATGCAAACAGTCCAAAAAGTGCACCAAGCTTCCCAATGTAAGTCCTGTTTGTTTCTGTTTGATCAAACTTTCAAAATCTATTTCGTCTGATCGAAAAAAAACATTTGAAAAGAGTAACAGTTTCTATTTGATTATTTTTTTTCCGAATTTTTTTTTTACTTTACTCAGAAATCAGCGTTTGACCATGAAAATTCTGAATACAACTAGAATTTTTTTCATTTTCAAATTTACCCTAAACTTTTTATTTTATAAAAATAAACTCATTTTAATTATATTTCATGTTTTTTTAAAAGAAAAAGTACAATCAAACAATCAAATATTATTAATTAATTTGCAAAGAGTATGTAGCTTGTATATGAGATCTAATCTATGACAATATGTGTGACTATCTCTACTTTGACATATTACTCTTTTATAGCAGATTTGATTATATATTTTAGGTAATTAATTAATTAGTCAAAAATTATTTTCACGATCAAACGCGCACTAACTAACTCTATTTGTTTTTTTTTTTTTTGGTGTAGAATTTGAGCTTCAACTCCCTCACAAATTCCATAATCAAGGACATAACAACATTGGATAGCAAATCATTTCATGTGAATGTTAACCAATGCAAGAACTTAACATTCATCAACTTCAATGTCAGTGCTCCGGCTAATAGCCCGAACACTGATGGGATCCACGTGGCGAGAGCAAGCTCTGTGAATATCACAGAGTCTGCTTTCTCCACTGGAGATGATTGCATCTCCATTGGCGATGAAACGGAACAACTTTACATCACCAAAGTCACTTGTGGACCTGGTCATGGTATTAGTGTTGGTAGCCTTGGTGGAAATCCTGGTGAAAAGCCAGTTGTTGGTGTTTTTGTTAAAAATTGCACTTTTACTAGCACTGATAATGGTGTTAGGATCAAGACATGGCCTGCTTCTCATCCTGGTGTTGTATCTGATATACATTTTGAAGATATCATTGTGCAAAATGTTAGCAATCCTATTGTCATTGATCAAGTTTATTGTCCAAGTGGAAAATGCAACAAAGATGTAAGTATTATATATCGCTTGATCGTACGTACATACGTACCTTTACTTTTATAATTATTAGTAGTTCAGATGGTTGAGATCTTTACATTCTTTTAAGTATCGCTCTATCGCATACCAAGTGTTTTACATGGATACTTTTACAAAAATAACCACTTTTGTTGCTTTGTATTTAAAAACTAGCCACTTTTGAAAACTTCTTAAAAATTAGACCATTGGGCTAAAGTTTTGAAAATGTGGCCCAATGAATCACATTGAATCTATTGTGCATGGTTTTACTTGCATTTTTTTTTTTTACAAAAAGGACTATATTTCCATGGGTTTCATCCTGGTTTTCTAGTCACATATCGATAAGTTTTTTTATCATTACACTAAGGTTTTCTTCCTGATCTATGATATTTTTTTCGTGCATAGATAACCTCTTAATAGATAGAGTTGACCACTTTGTCTAGCTAATTTGCAAAAAATAACCACTTTTGTCTCGCCCTATATTTAAGAGTTAACCACTTTTTCAACATCAGACCATCGGTCTGAAGTTCAAAAGTGGCTCCACCCACCTACTATGCACATATGCATACTAAACCTATTACACACAACCTTACTTATACCTTCTAGTCACACATACAACAATAACTTTTATACATCGATATTTCACGATCCTAATCTAATTTTCTTATTTATTTATTATTATTTTTTTGTAGTTGCCTTCACAAGTGAAGATTAGCAAGGTGTCTATCCAAAACATAAAAGGTACATCAAGAACTCAAAATGCAGTCACACTACTTTGTAGCAAAGGCTCACCATGTGAAGGTGTTGAAGTTGGAGACATTGACATCTCATATAGTGGTAAAGAAGGACCAGCAAAATCAAGTTGTGAAAATATTAAGCCAAATTTTAAGGGTAAACAAATTCCAGCTGTTTGTTCAGCTGCTGCTGATGCTCCTGCTCCCGCCGCGGCCGCTGCGGCTTCTTAAATTAATAATTGTAAAAAATAAAAAATAAAATTACGATTTTGAATAAAGAAAAATCTCAATATTTAAGAAAAATAAAAAATAAAAAATAAAATTACGATTTTGAATAAAGAAAAATCTCAATGTTTGAGATTTTATCGTAAGTTTGATTGATTAATTTCATGTATGATCATCGATTTTTTTTATAGATAAAATGTTTGTTTGTTTTTGTTTATTGTTGAGAGATGTATTGTTAGTCGGCCCAAATCAAAATTATCCAAACAATTGTTGGATTTGTTGAATTGAAATGGTAAATTTCGTATGTTTACGCACTTTTGAAATATGTATAACTTAATAAATCCCACAAGACATAAATTACATTTTATTTCTACTTTTTTCTATTTTACAAAAAAAAAAATCAAATATCAGTTATTCAAATACATAAATTTTATCCGGATATATTAATTGTGATACATTATACAACCAATTTGTTGATATTAAAAATGAAATTAAATATAAAAATAAATGTCAGTTTTCCAAATCATGCAAATCAAATTGATGTCAATCTCTCCTAAATAACAGCTCCAAACAATTCAAATTTCAAATTTTCTTCTCTCAAATTCTCTCCCAAATCGTAACAGATTAAAAAAAAGTCAATAATTTTATATAGTTATGTACCATATACAAAATTTTTTTATGAATATGATAAAACTGATTTATTTATAAAACAGTGTTGCAGATACATAACAACATGCTATACATCACAACATCTGATACATTACTATGAATATGATACAAACTGATTTTGTTATAAAACATTAGTGTTTATGTATCAACATTAATATTTGATAGTGTCTACAGATACATAGCCTTCTACTAGTTGAATAAGACTGGGTGTATGTGTCGGTAGTAAAAGATAACGAAATTTGTATTTGTGTATCCAATACATAACTATGAACATGATACATACTAATTTGTGTTTCAATAAATTAGGGTTATGTATCAAACTACTATTTGAAAACGATATATTGTACCTGATAAAATTGTAATGTATCATAAAGGTGAAACGAATGAATTATACATTAATTTAAAAATCAAAATCAACTACATACATTAAAAGATCTGAACCCATATGTATCAGAAAAAAATGAACAACAAAAAATCGAAAAAAAAATCAACAATCTGATTTGCTGAAAGCAAAAAAATGATGAAGAAATCCTTCTACACTTTCTTTTTTTTCTACATCAACTTCCGCAATTTTTTTTTTCACTTTCAACAATGGCGTCACTCATGGATCTCGACCCAAAGCCCTTACCGGAGCACCAACAACTCGACCTTTTCCTCCTTTTTTTGGGCATTTTTTCCACAATCGATTTTGAAGTTGAAGATGCATCCTTCTTCGATTAAATTTGTAGATGAAAAAAGCTAAAAAAAAAAAAAGTCGCTATCTGATGAAGTAGAAAGAAAAAAAATAGATGAAGAATAACTATCTCTTCAATAACTTGCAATTGATAAATCAGAAAGAGAAAAGATTTGAAATTCAAAAATAGAGTGATGAAGATAATTTGATGATACGCGATTTTAGGCGTGAAAAAAGGAAAAATAAATCTTGGGGTGATGTATCTGGAAAAGTAAGAGAAATTATGGAAAAAAAGGATTTTTGTAATTTTTGGAAATGGTAGGGAATAATAGAAAATATGGTAGAAAAGGATATGTAGTTAGGTAATTAATCCTTGAAATATTCACCTTTGCCTTTTTTGTATCTTTACTTCTTTATATTCTAAATCTCGACGTTTAAATGAAAATTCTTGTTTCGATACTGATCATGATGTTCTCATGTGATGGTAAACCAAATATAGATATTGTGTCTAACTTATACTACTATAAATCAGTCAATTTTCATTGGACGACGTTCAATTAGAAAAACATACGTTCAAAATGTTTCTGATTGGACACGCCCATCTGAAATTGACTGATAAAATTTTAAACTGAGAGTAGGGGTGTTCACGGGTTGGTTTGGATCGGTTATTGGTCAAAACCAAAACCAAACCAACTTGATCGGTTTTAAAATTATTAAAACCAAATCAAACCAAATACAATATACATTTATCGGTTTGGTTATTATCGGTATCGGTTTGGTTTGGTTCGGTTATTCGGTTATTAACCATACACAAAAATAAAAGAAACAATTCATTTAAAATGTGAAAAAAGTGAAAACAATCCATTCAAAACGAAAAATAGTTAGAATGACTTAAATTAGTAAAACTTTCAATCACTAAATTTACTATCAATAAAGCTTTAAAATTCACTATATTGGCCTAGAAGGAAGAGACAATAACATTTTCAGTCCCACAAAGAATTGATATAGACACTCATATACATGAAATCAATAAGATAAATGTTTCATCTTGGGCATTTTTGCTTTCAATAAGTAAATTATAAAGAAATTTTAATGAAAATATGTATAAGATCTTTAAAATTGTTTATAAAAATAATATATTAAGTATGTATATTAATAAAATATATGTATATAATTCATCGGTTCGGTTTGGTTATTCTTCGGTTTTTTTGAATAAACCATAACCAAACCAAATACTATCGGTTTTCAAAAATCTAAAACCAAACCAAACCAAATCCAAATAAAATCGATTTTATTTTTATCGATTTGGTTTGGTTTTTCGGTTTGGATCGGTTTTTATCCAAACCGTGAACTCCCCTAACTGAGAGTATATACCAAAAAAAATCATATTTCTATCCCTCCATACCAGATGGCTCTGGCGAAGTTGAGGAAATTGAAAGTAGATGAACACTGGAATAAGTTTCTTCGACTTGAATTAGGTTAAAACCCAAGTCAATAGCAGCCCAATCAAATAATTGATATATATATATATATACGCAGACCTTGGGAGGGTAGAATGTACGTAGACCTTACCCCTACCTTGACAGGTAGAGAGGTTGTTTACAATAGACCCTCGGCTCACGAAAAGCAAAAACACGACATTTATGAAGACATAAGCAGTAACAACAACAGGAACCCATAGGAAATCAACCAAAAAGAGAGAGAGATGGAGAAGTTCAACATTTATTTCTGGACTGAATGCAAATTGTACATTCTTGTTTGTCTCAAATGTTTAGCTTAATGATGTAAGAGATTATACATCGAAAGCAACTGGTTATGGAGAGAAATCTTGTAACGACTCACTCGCTAATTCACCTCCAAGACTTCACGTTCTGCAATTGCAGTCGTTCACACCATTACTTACAGCTCCCTCGTCATTGTGCTTCATCACGTTTGCAGGATTCAAGCCCCATATGCGAATGGTCCGATCATCACCTCCTGATGCCAGCATATGAGGATTTGCTGGGTTCCAACTAACACAGTTGACAGTCCCAGTATGTCCAGCTAACTTCCCGAGGAGTTGTTGTGAGCATCTGTGCCATATATATATCTGAAATACGGTATTAGATCAAGATCAATTTCTCTCCCCTGGATATAACATTAAGAAAGTATTCTTTCCACGACAATAAAGATGTCAAAGCATAAACAAAGAAAAAAAAAAGCAGGACGCTGTCACGGGATGATCTTGAACCTTACATTTGATTGTTAATAAAAAAGAGCGAAGGGTCAAAAACACAACTACCGTATTCCTGATGTAGAAAAAGGAAGTTTCTATTCTGGTCATGAAAAAGATGCATTTGCGGTCAAAAACCATCTTAAAAGATGCCTGTCTAATTTGATGACAGTAGAATTGTCAAATTGCTTGAATCTTCAACTAAGCGTACAAATCATACTAACAAAAAGATTTGGCTTCTCAATCAACGAAATAAGTACCTGTGAATCCTCACTTCCACTGGCGATGAAAGCTTGACGAAGTCCACCAAAGCAAGGCCTTACGATGAAGCGTTTTTGCTTATGGCCTTTATAGATGTGTAAGAGTTTTATAATCCCATCTATACTCCAAAGATGGATTTCTTGATTTAACAGACTTATCAATATGTATCTACCGTCTGCGGACAATACAAATGAAGTTATTACTTCATCCTCTAGAATTATTTGCTCTGTTTTTGATTCCAATCCAACTAACAGTATCACATTATCTTTACAAACAGAGACCATGTGTTTCCCATCACTTGTTATCCCCAAATCAGCTATTTTAGTAACCCGATGGCCTTTCCAACACTGCAGCTCTTTCCCTTCAAGATCCCACATGCTAATGCTTTTGTCAGTAACAGCGCAAAATATCCTTTCCCCATCGGGAGCCCATCCACACGAAATCAAACCAAGACCATTTTTCTCATAAAGATGTATACACTCACCGGAGTCTACATCCCACAGTCTAACAACCTCTTCCACTCCACAGGTGAGAAGCTTACTGTCATCAGGGCTCCATGATATAAAGCACACAGGTTCCTCATGACCAAGAACTTTGTGCTTCAAGCATAACCTTCCATCAAACTTCACCTGCAAAAGGGCAAATAATTGAGAGGTGAACTTAAATCGTCAGTCAAATCTACCATTAAAATTCATATTTTCAGCAATAATAGCTCACTTTTCCCTTGTTCTCTGAACTGTAAAATCATATATACCTATAATAGGATTCTTTAGGTCAGAGAATGAATGTTACACAATGTTTAAATGGTATTGTGGGATAGATAAAATATGAATGAACTGGGAATCATTTGGGAAGCAAGACTTAATCATAAAGATGTATTGGTAAAAATAGCTGAGGATATGGTTATCTCGTTAAGACTAACATGGGAAAGAAGACACTCAGAAAGGAATTAGGAAAGATAGCTAGTGTGATGATGAAAAAGAAAGAAGTTGGTATTGTTAGAGTTCTGGAGAGGAAGAGGAGCTACTCTCTCTAAAGGTTTATCAGTTATGGAAATGGACGAAGGACTTTCTACTGTCATACTAAAGATACATCAGTGGAATCTACAAAAAAGAAACATTCCATTTGTGGCACTGCATGGAAAAGTGAAGCAAAAACAGTGCTATTTTTTTCTGAAATTATTAGTTAAAGGAAAAAGATAAAGGTCATGCAAGAAAATTATGGCATCGGGTGCAAAGAGAGAAGAAATACAATGGAGAAAAGTTCAATTAAAAATATATTAATAGAGGATATGACAAGCAATAGACAAGATGACTTTTGATAAAGCAAAAATCTATTGAGCAATATTTAATAGCACTTCAACTTACCTCCCATATAATTACTGAACAATCCGCAGATGACGAGGCTAGGTATTTCCCGTTATGAGAGAACTCCAAAAACCAGACTTCATCTTTGTGTCCTTCTAAAATCTGGTGCACGACAAACAATGAAGAAAGGATTAGAGCTCAACGTGATCAACAAACCCTTCTGTTAAACCCTCAGGGGTTGGCCTGCTGGCAATTGACTTGAGCCTTGGGGTTTGCTCCCTTTCAAGGTCTCAAGTTCGAAACCCACTGGGTGCAAACAATTTCTGAGGGCCATCGGACTGGGTAAAACCTGAATTAACCGTGGTGCACTTGCGGGAAACTCCTTGCCGAGGGCCTGTGCACCCCCGGGATTAGTCGGGGCTCAAAGAGACTCGGACACCCGGTGCAAATCAAAAAAAAAAACCCTTCTGTTATTTCTTTTACTTTCAGCTTTTAATAATTGATCTAAACCCCTTCATTCTCAACAACCAAAAAAAGGATCTAAGCCCTTCTACCAATCATAGTCAAGTCAATGATATCATTGTTAAAAGAAGGAAAAAAAGCCTGTGTATGAGGAATATATGCAATCAAGCTCTATACAAGGACACTACAAGAAAAACTCAAACCAAGTCGTCACATATCAAACTTTTCTGCATCATTCTCAAGGACAGGGAAATACATGGGCATACTTTCTTTTTGATATCTACGGAAGATAATCAATAACCCACTTCCACAGGTCTCATTCAAATTTAGAACGTCTAAAAGATGAATCCAAATTGACAGAATGAAGGAGAAGAACACTATAGTGGAATAACTGTGTAGTTCTCATCTATTGACACTGTACATGTTGTTTACTATATGAATCTTAGACTTCACATTTTCCCTCCATTCCAGCAAAGGCAAGGAAGGGATATTACAGTATTGTAAAAGGATTATCGTTGGGAAGACAGCAATATGCCTAGACTTCTATCACAGACACAAAAGAGGTCTAGAGTAGATGAAACTGGATAAATTCTACTTATTCCTGATTATAGTATAATTTTACAATACAAGCTTGAATTGAGGCACCACAGTGATACCCTTATACACATACTTGTACTTTTGCTGAATAAAATATAGGAAAAACACAATTGACACAATGATAGCATAATTAATTATGGAATAACCAAAAGTTTACACAATAGAAAGCACAAACTCGAAACTTCATCAACACATCACCTCAGACCTGTCACTGATATATAAACTTAAACACAGATGGAATAAGTTATTAGGTGATTAATAATGCAATTAACTGACAACCAATCCTGGAATGATAATGCTTGCAGGTTAAACAAGTATCAAGACTCAAATGTGATCTAACCTGCAAAGTCTGAGATGGAATCTGATCTATTCCACAATGGTGATCAGTGAGCAACGACATGTCATTGATTAATGAGTTGTGAAGAGAACAAGACCCCAGTTGAAATTCAAGCCCCTGTTCAACCAGATGGATCAATCTTTTTTCGGGAGGCATGACTGTTGTGGGAAACAGTCCTTGCAGTTCTTCTAGTAGTTTTGTCCTTAATTTTATTTTCATTATTTCTGGACCTGACTCCCCAGAGACAACCTGTTGTGAAGGTGATAGAATGCACAACGAAAGATTGCGGACTCTATCGCTATTTATGCAAAGAGGTGCAATTTCAGTCCTCAATGTCTTCAAAGCATCCATGACTTTTTCTCTGTCTAACAGTTCAAAGAACTTCTGCTCCAGTATCATAAAAGATGCCAACTTCACAATTTTTTCATCCACAAGACCAATTTTATGCAATGTGGCTATACTTTCATCCCATCTCCCATCAAGGATTTGCTGCATAAATAAATTTACTAAAGAGGGGTGCAAAGGTATTCCTGACTCTTCCTCTAGCTGCGCCCCCGCCTTCTTATAGCCAAGAGAATATAACGCCTCGGCTATGATCTGAACTAATTCAACTTTCTTGACTACTCCTTTTCTACCAACAATCTCATCGTCCCCTTGAAATTCCAGAGGACGAACCATCAAGTCACTCAATGGGAAACTTGCAGGATCCCTAAGAAATATCCCGTTCGAATGATCAGCTGATTCTCCAAATGATACTTTCACACGTTTTGAGAGTGGTTCATCATCCTCTGCACCTCCCATGAAATATATATCTCAGCCCATATGTAACAGCAGATGCATAAACAGATCTGAGAGTTGAGATCACGATCTCAATCCTTCAAAGGAAAAAACACGACTACCTGCATAACACCAGGAAAGGAAAGAACATACAATCAATAAAGTTGTAAAGAGCATAACAAGAAAAATTTAAGTAGAGGATTACTTGCTTTAATGAATCGAAGATATGAAAATGAAATTGAGAGGAAGACGGAGGCGGAGAGGTAGAGGAAGAGGGAGATCGGTGCGGAGAGGTAGAGGTAGAGGTAGAGGAAGAGGGAGACAGGGACGGAGAGGGAGAGGTGAAAGACACAAACTGATTTAACAAGAGTATAGGTTAAAAGTCATCTCACATTCACATCATCTTCAATCTATTTTATACTAAACATTTTTGTTGAATGCACTCTCAAAACTTAAATTGCTCGGACTTGGGTGTGGATATCCAATACGGGTGTGAATCTAAAGGTCAGATTCTTCATCACATAAGTTTTGAGATTCGGGGTCACTAATTTGAATGTGAATATGGGTGCTGGAGTATGGACAATAAATGTATACTATGACATACAAAGTATACATCTCGATTAATTAAAGCTATGACACTGAAACTAATACAATTTAATTCTTTATAAACACCTAATAGTTTTTATTTGTAAAATATCTCGTGTAATAGCAAAGCATTCTCATGCTTTATGTAACTACGTATATATGCTATAAACCCAAAAATCGAGCCAAATACCTAATCAATCTGTACTTCTCGGTCATAGATGTAGTCAAAGCACCCAAGGTAAGTTAAGCAAATCAAGTGTGGATCCCACACCCATGTCATGCCAACACGGGTGCGGCAAGGATTTTGAAGAGTCTGAGTAACATAGCTCAAAACAATCCAATGCTGCCAGTTACAATTGGCAAAGAGCTCCCCACCATCGCCTAACCCCACAGAAGTTTGCAATTAAGGAGATTCACTAAGTAAAATGCCGTTAAAAGATCAAACAACTTTTCTTGACCGTGTGACATACCAGAAATTGTTTCTAATACAAATTTGTTCTTCTTGCTGAAGCCCAAATTGAATGTCAAGAGCGTGAGACCTATGTACAAAGCAATAACAAGAGAAAAATATCCATAAACAAGGTTACAATATTGTATTCAAACACCAATGAAGGCAAAACGGGAGAAAAAAAGAGGGTGGGGAGAGACTGAATTAAATGCTTAATCAAGAACTAGCGTAAATTGGATGTTCAAGTTTCCCTTTTTATCAGATTTCATAATTTAAAAAAAATTATCCAAATATAAATATCGAACTGTTGAACAACTTACATATTTCCTTCCTTCCACAAATCCACGTAAAATGAAAAGCCCACTTCTAATATCACTCTTCTTCTTTTTTTCTAATTTAGTTCGGCAACATAGATTATTTTTTCCTTTTTGGGATAAAGTTCAATACATAGATTCTTTTATTACTTTTTCTTTTCTTCCATCTTGAACAAGTTCTCATACATAATCCTTCACTCTTTTTTGTATACATAATCAGCCTTTGGTTATCAGCCCCAAACAGGTAGCATTCCCAGCTATTGCTGCCTACCAAGCCAGAATAAGAAACTAGCAACAATTAAACAAACTTCAATTCCTGACCCTACAAGGGAATACAAAACTAAGGCATGTGTTTGAGTGCGTGTCTGCACACACACAAACACACAAGTTATACTTTCATCAAACTTTGTCATCAGTGTCTCTTCCTCACTTCATATCCTCTCAGTAGGGCTAATTGATGCTTAAGTTTCCAAGATGTTGAACTATCTATCTTAAAAGTATAGTTAAAGTAAACATCCGAAGTTCATTAGCCACTGTCAACTTGTTAGGTCATTGCATAGCGACTGACAAGAGTCTAGCCCGCCCATGCAAAGAATGACTTGAGGACACAAAATACACCCACAATGAGCTGGAGTAAATAACAATATCTCTCTCATTTGAAATGCAGAACTGTACACGAGTTGACAGCACAACAGAATCAATTTCCCTAAATGCTGCACAACTAAAGCCATACCCTACATCATGCACAAAATTCTGTTGAATAGTTTTGAGCAGAAAAGGTTAAATGTCTTCTAGAAATGGTTGAATGTCATCTAGAAGCTTAACCTATTAGAGAGAGGACATTTTCCTTTTTTTTCTTCAATAAAGCCTGCAACACGGTCAATCATGGGTAGACATGATTTTTTTTTCTTAGGCCAAGTAGGTAAAAACATGTTTTATTTGCGAGTGCCAGACAGACTTGAATTCATGACCACTGCTTCCTCTGATACCAAGTTGAAGTGTCTGTGCCGCCTCTTTAAAAATATGAGATCATCTAGACTAGGCTTTTGTATGTGTCAATTTATGTTTGCAACAATGATCAACAATGACTAATTTTCAATAGTTATGCTCCTCTAATTTCCAGTTGCATCTAGTATCGCATGCTAAATAACTTAACTTCCACTCCACTTGAAGGTCATAAACATAATCCACACCAGCAACTACTACGGCTAGTGATCCAACTATAGAAATTTGATAAGTAACTAACCAAACAATCCAACAACAGATTTAAGTGTTCACTTCATCAAACTTAGTGCAATCTATGGTCAGAAAAGGCCCTCACATTGTAATGTCTAGTTCATTAAGGTAAATCAGCTGCTAGAGGCGGAACCAAGATTAGCCTCTAAATCCACTCTTGTCAGCTGCTAGGAAAAGACTTTAATTAACTATTATGCCTCAATCTGGAACTAAGTGTTCACTTCATTAAACTTAATGCAATCTATGGTCAGAAAAGGCCAACACATTGTAGTTTCTAGTTCATTAAGGTAAATCAACTACCAGAGACGGAACCAAGATTTGAAATTTATGGTTCCTATAACGACCTTAAGCTATCACTATAAATATTTTAGTAGATTTTAATATTTATATAAAGTCTTAGCAGAAGCTATCCCTTAAGCCAAGGGTCTATCGGAGACGACCTCTCTACCTCTAAGGTAGAGGTAAGGTCTGCGTACACTCTACCCTCCCCAGACTCCACTTTATGGGATTTATACTGAGTATATTGTTGTAGTCATCTTAGCAAAAACTACTGGTTCACGTGAACCTATAATCAGCTGCTAGGAAAAGACTTTAATTGACTATTGCACCTCAATCCTGAACTAAAAAGGATCGGCTTTATGAATCGTCTCTATCCATTTCGCTCCCTTCAATCCCATATCTATGACAATGAGTAAACTTTTTGTCCCCAAGCTAATACAGAAACACATTTTACTATATACAAACTCATAAACTTCGAAATTAGCATAAAAAGCAGTATTTAAGTTCTTCAAAAGCATAATCATTTTAATTGATATGCAGATTACATCAATCAACTAGAAAAATAAATAAAAAGCCAAATGACAAATAATCATTAACTTCCAATGAATAAATTCAAACATATAATAAATACTTACAGTTACACCAAACTCCCAATATCAATAAATCAAGAATCAAACAAAACACAAATAAATATCAAAAAAATAATATTACCACAATAGATTCGCTTGAAATCTTCAACACCCAGAAATTAATTAACACTTCAGATCAAAATGGGTATACAAAAAGAGAAAAAAAAAACTGAATTTGTAATGGATATTACCCAAAACCAAAAAAAAATTATTTAAAAAAATTATAAAAAATTGTACTTTTCCCTCTTATTTCTCGGTATTTAGATGAGTAACCAAAATATGGATTTAAAGAGGTAATACAAAAAAAATTAAAAAAAATAAAAGAGAAATATGACTGACTGTTCGAAGCTTTTGTTAATGGCGGTTTTAGTTGAAGGGCATATTGTTGTGAAGAAAAATGGTGGAGAAGGTGACTTAATTTATTTTTAGTATATATATTTTTGCTATGTTTTCTTATTTTACTGGAAAACAAACTCTCTATCTTTATAAAATAAAGATAAAGTGTGTAAAATATTCTATCTTCTCAAACTTTACGTATGAAATTTTATTAGATATATAATCACGGTAACTTATGAATATTAAAATAAATAAAATTTTGATAGAAATGTTTGAAGAAAATCAAAAAATTAAATTAAATTGGAATAAAGAGATTAGTAATTTAGTTTGATATTTAAAAAAAAGAAGTTATAATTTGTTTAATTTGATATTAATTAAGAAGTCAAATTAAAATCAAACAAAATCAATAATATACGTGGAGATCTTTTTTCTCGATTTTAAATAGGGAAAAAAGTCTGAAATATACTCAAATTTTGACTGAAATTGTTGTTACGATATCGAACTTTGAAAAGGACTTTTTACCCCTCTGCACTATTTAATAGTATATTTTAAAGGTATATATATGTGTCCACGTTGACATCATAAATATTGCATCATTATAAATAGTAATGTGTCCACGTGGGCATAAACATACATTTAAAATACACTATTAAATAGTGCAGGGGTAAAAAGTCATCCATAAAGTTTGGTATCGTAACAACAATTTCGGTCAAAGTTGTAGTATTTTTCAGTCCATTTTCCCTTTTAAATAATACTTCATCTGTCCCTAATTACTTGTCCACTTTTCCTTTTATAGTTGTCCCTAATTACTTGTCCATTTTGACAAATCAAGAAAGGACAAATTTTTTTTACCTATTATACCCTCAATTAAATGACTAATTACTTTGAAAAATGCAAAACTTTTCATCCACTTCATAATTAATAGGGATAAAATGGTAAATTCGCTATGTCATTAATTAATTTCTTAATAGGTGTGTCAATTCAAAAGTGGACAAGTAATTAGGGACAGAGGGAGTATGACTTAATTTAAATTACGTTTATTTTCATTATTTCTGGTTTGATTTATGCATTTCATAACTTTTATTTTTATTAATGTTAGGAGTATATTTTAATATAATGTCATGATTCTTTTTATATTTTATATTTTATATTTTCTAGAAAGAAATATTAAATACTTATTATATCTTATTAAAATAAAAATATATTTAAAAGAACTTATATCAAAATCTTAACTAAAAAAAAATGAACCGAATATAAAAAACTAAAGTAAAAGCAAGATAAAAAATGAAATTTATTTATTTGGTTAGAAAATAAGTTATTTCGAAATGAGTTATTTTCAAGATTGTTAATTCATCTTGTTGTTTGGTTAGAAAAGTGGGAACAAGTTATTTCGATATGAGTTATTTTATTTTGACTGTGTGATCAATATAATATGAAATAGTAACTAATTCAAACTAAATATTCGTGATTTTTATTCAATTAAGTATAAAATTACTCTCGTACCAAAACGAACTTAAAAGTGAACACGTAAAAGTGAACAGTATTAAATAGCAGCTAGAAAGTAGTCAACAAAATTATGTTACCTTTTTAATCTGTCTTTATCGTAATTTCTTATTTTCCGTCGGACTTCTATTGTTTCCTCTTATGAGAAGCGCCGGAGATCGGAATCTCGTTTTCCGGGTACATTCTCTCTCTACATTATAGGTACTTTCTCTCTCTAAAATGTAGCAGGGCATTGGGTAAAGCTAATTCATTTTTTGGATTATGTGTAATTCGTTTCGATTTCTTATAAATGATGAATTTTAGCTTTGTTTCCTAAATTGGGTTTAATTTTAGCAAAATGACTAGTTAATTACAAGTAAAGTTGGGATTTTGAATGAATTGGGGTTGATTAGAGCAAAAAATAATAATTAATGGATGTTTCATTTGTTAAATTGATTGGTTGATTGATGGATAAATATGAAAGCTCGGGAAAATCTTAGTAGCTCAGTTGATTGACTACATTAATTTTCACCTCGTTGGTGAAAGTTTGATTCCCCTCCTGATTTCCCATCCCAACCCCCATTTTTTTTAAAATAAAATATGAAAGCCTATGAATTTCTTGTGTTTTTCAACTTCAAGATTTTTTAAATTTGATACATTTGGAACAGCATTATCAAATCTTGGAAATAAAGGAGAAAAAAAATGGGTGTGAAGCAAGCATTAAGAGCTATTGATGCATTTCCGCGAGCTGAAGAACATTTGTTGCAGAAAACCAAGTTTGGCGCCTTCGGTATTTGATCTTAGTCCTTTTTATTTTTGTGATTTTTTTTTGGTTTACGAAATGGACCTGCATTAAGTGGAATGAATAGAGATGATTGCTATAGCCAACCTTCACTAATTTGAGAATGAGGAATAGTTTATTGATTCTCACTATCCGTTCGTAATTGTTTTTAATGAGATAGGCTTGCATCTAGAATTCATATAGCTAAAAAGGACAGACTGGTGTACAATGCATCCCGCATTAACAGTGTTCGGGTAAGGGTCGCATCCCAAGGGATGTGATGTAGACAATATTAGTGGTTGGTTCCACGTCTTCATACAGCTGATCCAACCAATTTGGGATTGAGGCATAATTGATCAAAAACGAAAAGTCTTGAAAGGTTTCATTTACCTTTGTGAGTGGAATGAATAGAGAGGAATCTTATAGTCAACCTTAACTAATGTGAGAATGAGGCATAGTTGATTGATTCTCTGCATTCTTAACTGGTTTTACTGTAATGGGCTTGTTCTAGAATTCACATAGAGGCATAACTCATAAGTGATCAATTCCATGTATTCAGTCTTACTCTTCTATTCACTTTATGTGGGAACCTAGGAATTGTTTTGTATTTATTTGGATGATCACGAGCTAGTTTCTATGTGATCATCAAACTTAGGAAATGATTGTAAGAGAACATTTTAAGCCTTCGAATAAAGTAGTAACCTTTTTCTTTGTATGATTGCTGTTCAGAAACGAAATGTCTTGAAAAGTTCTATTTATCCTTGTGAGTGTTAGTTACAGTTTCACCTTTATGCTTTGGCCATCTTTGATTTCTTTCTCTTTGGTTCTTTAGTTTTTGATAATATAATTCAGATGACATGATTTGTGACTACTCTTATTCTACAAAATATTCTCATAGCAAAACATTAAAACTTAAATCCAACAATTATTTAGTACACTCTTGGCTCATTGTTAGAGGATGGGTTTAATTCTTAATTACACTTTCCATCTTCATCAAGTATATGGAGTTTTGGTTGATATTGGTTTGAAGAGGTGCATGCCTGATAGTTGTGGAGAATAGGCGAATGATGTGTTCATCAATTGTTCTCTCTATTATCTAGAGTATTGCCTTGAAATTCAGGCACTTTACTTTCTAATTTCTCAAACTCATTCCTCCTACTAGAAAGTAGAAACCATATGGCCTTGTCCCACAAGCACTTGGCCTTGTTCTTGGTCTACTGTCGATTTTCCTCCACAGATTCCTTGCCAAAGGATTATTCGATGGATATGGTGTATGGAACCACTTACTTCTGAGCTATTGGGTTGATTCCAGTACGCAATCCTTGGAACATCAATTGAGGAAGCTAATCCCAAAAGAATGAGAAAATCAGTTAGATATTGGAGATGTTTTAGCTGATTTTAGGTAGATTTATTCATCAGTTATTGGAACTCGTTTGATATGTAACTTTTCATGTTCTACAGATGAGAGTATTAGATATTTGAATTACTGGCTTTTCTTAGTCACTAGATGACCATGACACTTGATTATTGTTGAATAGCAGAACTTCCACTCCTTATCTGCCACCCTCCCCAATTGTTTTTCTCATATTTTCATGATGATTGGAATGTTAATAATAGAAAAAGATAGCTATTTTGCAAGTAACAGTTTACGAGGATGCAACCTATTGATGGTGAATGCCATACTATTTATGTGGATGAAAAGTGAAGTTGATCTTTACTTGATTGGTGCTTAACGCTACATATTTGTGTGTTATCTGTGTTACCTTTACCCGAGCTTTACTGTGACATATCACAGGCAATTCTCTCTAACATTTTCACGATTTAGCATTACTTTTGGATGAACATGTAGAATATTTCTCGCTTATTTTGTGTCTGTATTTTACTTGAGTTTCATTCCTTTACTAACTTTACTCTTTCTTCTTTTTAATTACCAGTTTCCATTGTGGGGCTGCTAATTATGGTAACATTGTTCTTGCATGAACTGAGTTACTATCTTAATATATATACTGTTCATCAGGTAGTTTACATCTATTTGATGAAATCTTCTTCAGGTTTAGCTTAGTCTCTCTCATTTGAAGTTTGTGCTGTGAATTTCATCTGTGCAGATGTCTGTAGACTCGAGACGTGGAGAAAATCTTCCCATTCACATAAATATGACATTTCCCTCTCTACCTTGTGATGGTAGTCAATATTCTCTACTTGCTGTCCGTATTTTTTTATTTATTTTAATTGTTTGCCTTTTCTTTGTTAATATTTTTTTCGTAATGTTTCAGCGGTTGATCAATTTATTCTTTTTGGTAGTTCTTAGTGTGGATGCTATTGATATGTCGGGGAAGCATGAAGTAGATCTTGATACAAACATATGGAAGGTAATTGGTCTATTGTGACTAATGAACAAATTTCGCTGCTCATTGAACTGAAAACTAAACGAGAATGTTTTGTACTACAGGCACAGGGTAATGCATAACATGGTTAGATTGTTGCGCGTTTTAGTAAATTGTGTTTCTTACTGTTTCAAATGAAAAAGAAGCTGGGATCATAATGTTAATGTTGTTGGATTCTAGTTAAAGAAACTTTTATGCCTTAGATAGACTAAGTTTTATGGGATGAATCAATTTGTTATAATGTTATCAGACCTACAATAGTCAACACAATTATTCTGGTGCCTTCCCAGTCAAAAGTATTGTAAACATAAGTTTTATTTCTAGTTTGTCATATAGCAATTCTTTTTCTACCTTTTTTTAGCGTGTCAGGGAAATGGAAGAAGAAAAGGATTGTTCTGTTTTTACTATATTTTTGGATTTCACTTTAGTTTTTGTTTGTTTTCTTCTAAGAAATATTTCTAAATTTACTGGTTATCTAGTCACTGGTTCTCTTTTTCTTTTTCTTTTTTTGTGTGTGTGTGGGGGTGGGGGGGAGGTTTGACTTTATTGTATCCAAAACTTGCAATCTTGTCATCGGTACTATACAGTGGCATCTAAAAAATTTAACAAATATACAATGTCTCCAGTTTTGATGGTTATGACTTGCAGCACTGCTTATGCATGTTTCGATTGTGGGTAAGATACTTTGATGCCAATTCTAGTTTGTCACAATTACTTATCCTCCTCTACAATTTCAAAATTACTTATCACAATTGACCTTTTTACTTTTCTTGTATTTCCCGTTAACAGTTCATATTGGCTTATAACTTTATATTATGTCAGTAGCTTCGTAAGCTAGATTGTTCGTAAAAGTGTTAAGGATCTTTTAGCAATACTAAGCAAGAAACTTTTTGTGTGGATGGTTTCTAATAACTTATAAGCTTAAGAGATGTAGTGTAGTTATGAAAATGAGAGAGGCGGTAGAGGCCTTGTACTAGTAAATTACAACTCTGCTGTAGTTTTCCCAAGAAAAAATGTAATGCCTCACAATATGTAGGACACTTATTATAGTTCCCTACCTGGTCTCTTGTTGTAACCTGGCAATTAGGAATGTCAGTGTAATTCACCAAACATTTCTATTCTTAACTTGGTATTAGCAGGCTAGAACTTCTGGAAGTCTTAAATCTTACAAATCTGAATAGGTGTACCTCGGCATCCACACCTTCCCAGTTTCATTCTGTTAGTCAAGCGAACTTATCCTTGCAAGCTTTGTAACACTGAAGCAAATTATGAAGATATTTGCAATTTGTCTTCTATTTCATGTTTATAGTATTTGCAATTTTCTTTGTCTACAAATTGGCATTTGTTTTCAGAATCAATCTATACTCTATAGTGTATGCATGCCCAGGCGTATCCTTTTTTTTTTCATGCCTTTTTTGGCAATTAAGTTTGAGAGTTTTTGCAGCTTCGCTTGAACAGTGATGGCCATATCACTGGCACTGAGTATTTGTCAGACCTTGTTGAGAAGGAACATGAAGTTCATAAACATGGTAATGCATTTGGTTCTTCTGCATTTGGGTAGTAGCATTAGCTTAACTCTCTGTTTCTCTTTATCCGAGTCCAAGTTGTGCACTGGTATGCTTTTGCCTTGAACCTGCTTAGTGTGGCCTTGTCTGTTGATCATGTTAATGTTAATTTCTTGACAAATATAAAGAGCTTTGGTTAGACCTTAGTGACTTCTATCAAATTCTCTCTTTCTGGAATCGGATAAATGGATCCAACTTACAAAGCACAAATAACTTGAGAAATTCCATTTGTTTGAATATATCAGTTGATTAGTTTGTGATCTAGCTTGCATAACACAACTGAGTATTAATCTCCTACAAATTGATAACATGGTTTTAAGTAACAATTTTTACCAGATGCACACAAAGAACATCATGAAGATTCAGACAAGATCCATCTACAGGGCATTGATGAAGAATCTCAAAATATGATCAAGAAGGTTAAGCAAGCATTGGCTGATGGGGAAGGATGCAGGGTATGTTTTGGTTGCTTTGTATTATGCTTGTTCTTGTATTGTCATTCCCCCCGCCCCCATCCCCCGTTATCTTTTTCACTTTGGGCCTAAAATACGCTGCCACTTTGGCTAACTAAGCGATAGCAGTGTTGCACCAACTGATGCTGACATTGTTGCATGCAGGTGTATGGCATTTTAGATGTCCAGAGGGTTGCTGGGAATTTCCATCTATCCGTTCATGGGATGAACATTTTTGTTGCTCAAATGGTCAGCTCTGTTGATATTTTATAATTTTTATAGATTTGATGGGAATACACTATAACTGTTGGAAAGTATGCACTATTGCATTGAACTTTGTCCCATTCTAAGGTATCTATGAGGTCAAATTGTGTAAGCAGTTGTGATCCTTGAAATTAGGGCGGTATAATTGGAAGATGCTAAAAGGAGTTCATCTAAGAAACTAGGGCAATAACCCTCCCAAAGGTGGGAGAGTTAAGACAGTTCTTTTCGTCGGCTTCCGGTGTTCTATCAAGTTATATATTGGTGGTTCAAGTAAAGTGAAAGCTCTGATTCAATCCAACTTGCTAGTTATTTTGAACTTATGCATGACAAAAGGAAGATTGTGCTGAAGCTACTTTTCTGATTTTGCTCGTCTTTTGATCTATGATAGTTTGTGAAAAAAGTATAGAGAAATTAGCAATACCACATTAAGGAAGTTGTACAGTGAGTTTCTAAATATTTTGTGAAACAAGTTTAGAGAAATTAGCAATACCATATTTCTGAAGTTGGTCCGAGTGCAGAAGCTGATTTTCATTTTTATTTTAACCCATATTCTGAAGTACATGAAGTTCTACTCAAAGGCTGCATTTTACAGCAGCGTTCAGAGAATAGCCTTTAAGTATTACTGTTTCTCTTCTTCCAGAGTATTTGCTCACTCTTATTTGCATCCTTTGAAAATGCAGATTTTTGAAAAGTCCACTCATGTCAATGTAAGCCATATCATCCATGATTTATCATTTGGGCCCAAATATCCAGGTATTCACAACCCGCTAGATGGAACATCACGAATTCTGCGTGGATCAAGTGGCACATTCAAATATTACATTAAGGTTTGTGGAGATCTAATTTAGTTTTTATTTTGAATACATTGCATAGAGTGTTTCAACATAGCCTTGACCATTCTTTCTTTCTATCTTTTTTTCCTTTTAAACATAAGGAGCCTTGACCAACTTTCTTAAAGTGGTGGAATGAACAAACTTGAGCAACTTTCTTTATGTGATAGAAAGAACTAACTTGTATTTATGGCTGCATGCTTCTGTAATTTGTCTGGATTATTTTGTGGTGTATGATATATTCTTTTCCTGTAATGTGGGGACCTAATTATCTTGTTCTTCACCGAGGCTAAATATCTGCAATTGTTGGCCACCAGTGTGAAAAAAAAAAGCAAATTTGTTCTTCATTTTGAAATCCTGTCCCATGGGCCAGCAGTGGCTTTTTCCACTTTTTTATTCCTTGATGACCTTGGACCAGTAACCTCATGGTTGGAGGTTAAAGATCCTCTCCACTAGGCCAACCCGCTCTAAACCATGTAGGGTGGCAAATCTATAATAAACAAATAAAGTGTTTCCTCTCTAGCGACTCGAACTCCTAGATGGGACAATTTACAAAATAAAGAGGGCTTTGTTCAAGTCTTGCTGCCACTCAACACAATTATTTCCATGTGTCCGGATAAAGGTAAGAAATGAAGACATGAGGAAGTGTGTTGTAGCGTCGAAATAGGTATGTCTCCTTTATAACAAGATTAGACTAGATGAGACGGTTCACACAATCTAACACTGTTGGCAAGAAACATTAGTTGAAACATGCATCAAGGTTTACTTAATTGGATTTCCTTGTGAAGATAAGTCTCGAGTCATAATGATATTTTTCTTTTGGATGTGCTCTCGTGCTTCCATATTTTTACGTTCTGGTTTTTGTCATGTAGGTTGTTCCAACTGAGTATAGATACATATCAAAAGAAGTTTCACCAACTAATCAATTTTCTGTAACGGAGTACTTTTCTCCCATCCATGATTTTGAACGGACATGG
This sequence comes from Solanum tuberosum, assembly GCF_000226075.1. NCBI lineage: Eukaryota > Viridiplantae > Streptophyta > Magnoliopsida > Solanales > Solanaceae > Solanum > Solanum tuberosum. The sequence goes on from NW_006239064.1 coordinate 1,073,403, forward strand.
CCAGGTGAGTCTCTGCTCTTCTTCTCCCTTTTCCTCTTGCTGTATTTCATTTTTCACTGAGTGTCTTTTGCCGCTTTATGCAGCTGTATACTTCTTATATGATCTGTCACCAATTACCGTGACCATCAGAGAAGAACGTCGCAGTTTTCTGCACTTCATCACTCGGCTCTGTGCAGTGTTGGGTGGTACATTTGCCTTGACAGGTTTGCCTTTAATACTTCGCTGTATGATTTAATAAAGGTGAAAACCCCTTATAAGCCATAAGTCCCTGCTAATTTGTTTCACACTTCTAGTCGAAATGTTCCTCATTTAATTGAACCGAAGGCTCTTGACTTGAATATCCGTGAAGAAGTGAAAAATCATTTTCCCAGGTGCATGAAAAGTGTTGAGTTATGTCTGGTGTGAGAAATTTTAAGTCTTGGGCTTGTCTTTATTATTCCTGATTACCCATAAATAAAGAACTATGATAATTCCTACGGGGAAATCCTTCTCCAATAGTCTCAAGCAAGTGTTTGATTCTCTATTTCCCCGATCTCATGCAAGGAATCTCTGTTTAAACTTTGTTTTTGTTCTGACCATTTGCCTATACTTTATAGACCAGAGCATCTGGAAGTGACTAGGTTTTGATATCATTTCCTGTTATCAAAGTACAATGCCATTTTTTATGCTGATTTGGATTGGGATAGTTTCTCTTTATTACCACTTACTAAGAAGTCTTTCTGGTTATGAATTGACAAACCACTTGATGTTTTTGGCTTATATCGTCTTCAAGTCTTTTTCTTGGCTGGCATTTCCCTCGCAAATTGTTTCTTGCAGAAGAAATCCAACTGTTATTCAGCCTGTCAGAAATCTTCAATATGTAGTCGAACATACTGACATGTTGATATTTGTTGTGTGTAATAGGCATGCTAGATGGATGGATGTACAAGATTCTTGAATCTTTTACAAAGAAAAACAGCAGAACTATTGTGCGCTAAACGTCGAGTCATTGCACTACTGATATGTTCAGGCAAAGCTGAATTGCAGAACTGGTGAACTAGGCAAAAGCTTTAGCAAACAAAGCAGATCAACATCATGTTTTTGAACAAGTTGTTTTTTATCCCCAGTGATTTTTGTAGCACTAGAAGGAACAATACACAAGTTTATTCTAGCTGTTTCAGAAGAAAATGTATTATTCATTGGTCATGTAACAAAACCTAGGAATATGAAACATTTTGCTGGCAATTTTGTTCAGTTGTTGAAAACTGAAAAGCTAAATAAATCAACATATTGATATCTTTTATCAAAAAGAGAAGCTTTCTAGTTATAGCTTTTCCTTCTAGATGGGCATTTTTAATGTATGTTCTTAGAAAGATTTTTAAAAAATCAAATTTGAAAGAAATGAAGAGACTTCGAAAAGAAAGAAAAATTGTTTCCAAACATATTAGTAGGCATCAGTGTTTTAAAAGACTCTGTTAGGACTCGATCTATAGTGGGGCCATAGCAAAATGCCCCAAGACTTAAGTTTGGAGCTTAGTTACGTAAGACTTACGCCCTAGGGATTTGCCTAACAGATCTTATACAAATTATGTGTTAAATCATTTAGTTAACATTGTTGAGTCTTATAATTCTTGAATAAATGAGTGATACTTAATAGTTTTTTAATCTATAGAAATAAGAAGATTGAGAGTAACTCGAATAATAAGTTGTGTTTCGAAACACTTTGAGAGTGATTATATATTACATAACATTTCTTTTAAAAATACAATAGCGAAATTTTACTTTCACTTATCATTGGTCTTCATGTTTTTGTCATGTATCAAAATTATCATATTTTATTATTTAGCTATATTTGAAAGTAATTTTATTTTTATTCATGATGGAGTGATGTTTTATTATAATACCAATAAGTTTTATTGAGTATTTTCTTTTAGGGGATTAAATTGTATAGTATAATAATAAAATATTTTTAGAAATAATAATTCTTTTATTATTAGAAAGTTAAGATGCTAGAGTTTTTGCATCTCATAATAATATTAATATCATTACATTATTTATAATCATATAATCATGTTGGAAGTTATATTTTCTATTTTTATTTTTTTAAGCCAAAGTTGATTTTATTAAAAACAAAAGAGGTTCAATATTTACAAGGGAATAAGCCCAAAAGTATCCCATCCCAGAAAAAGGAAAAGGGAAGTTATATTTTCTATGAGTTAATCATGTTTTTAATTATTTCAAACTATTGATGTGTTTTTATAATTTGATGTTATCAACTTTTTATATTATATTGTAAATTAAAAATTTAAAGATCCATGATGTCTCGAGGCTTACACCTCACCTTTAAAACGCCTCGTCTCATGCCCCACCTTTTAAAACACTACTAGGAATAATAGTTCAGAAGAATCACTATTTCCAAGTGCAAAAGAAAAACAATATACTTTCCACTGTAAGCCTTTTCACCTGTTGATTCAACAATTCAATACATCCTAATAATAAAGTCAAGGTTTGTCCAAAATTTATACTGAACATTACAACCACTACTACTAGCAAGTACCAACATGATCTCTTGCAAAAAATATTCATTTCAAGCTTGAGATCAAAGATTATAAACATAAAGCGAAGAAACATAACGCCAGCAATGGTAAGAACTTGGTAAGCTATCGGTTACATATAGCATGTAGGTACCTTTCGAGATCAAGTGAATGTTGAAGTGTTATTTTCTACTGTAACGAGTTGTAGCATCACCATCTGCAGCTGCTGCTACTCTACAGCACCTGGTAATCAACACACATACTTCACATATCGGAGTTTCATCTTCACCGTCATCTATTGAGTGGCCACGCCTCCTGAACCAAAACCAAAGCCATTACGTGAGAATATAATCCTTCAATTATAACCTTGGGAGCCTCCGATGATGGAGGCAGCATGATATTTATCAGATCATCAGACACGAATATACTGTCAGACCTCTTATAACATTTCACTATACACATGCTTTTGTGGAACCAATATTTCATGTTGCGCTATATTATATGTTCAGTATAACATCATTTTTCGTATAGCAGCCAAAAAGATATCAGAAAAAATGATGTTATAGAGAGATTTGATGGTAATATCCCCCACCCCCTTAATTTTTCTGTTCCTACGTACAATGAAATGCAGCATAGTATTCAAACAATCACATGCATATGTCCACGGCTCTAATAGCGTCTCATCAACCAATGTGAGTTGACTGCAGTATCTTTGAAAAAATCCATCAGTTGCAAGATGTTTTTATGTCTTTCTGAAAGCATGCTTCCCACAACTACCAAAGACTATTCTAGGAAGGATGATCCCTCCAATATGTGCATCATGACAGACCCAAAAATAAAAAGTCCCACTACGAGCGTTACATCCTAAACTTTTTTTAATCTTCTTTTCAACATTTTGTGCTCAGTAGTTAAAGTATCAACATGTATTGGAAAATGAAACTTGCCTTGCAACAGAGTTGGAAATAGTTCCTCCCCCAACTCTGATCACCATTCACCACTATCCTTGTCATCTCCGAAGACATCAAAACGGCTAGAACGGTTGTTTCGGTCATAATCTGAATCTCCAAATCTTCTAGAACGGCCTGAACCAAACTCTTCTGCAAAATTAGTCGACTGATTTGAACTTTTGGAGCTTCCAAAATCACCAAAGTTACGGAAACCACCCAAACGTTTTGAGCCTCGTGTGTCTCCTGAACCACCACCAAACTTTCCTGAGCGGCCCGAGCTAGGTCCACTAAAGCCACCTCTTGATCTTCCTGAACCAGTTGCACCATATCCACCTGTTCGAACAGAAGATGAAGAGCCTTCTCGACCAAACTTGCTGCTCTTATCTCCATAGCCACCAGAACGACCTCCACCTCCATAGCCACCAGAACGACCTCCACCTCCATAGCCACCAGAACGACCTCCACCTCCATAGCCACCAGAACGACCTCCACCTCCATAGCCACCAGAACGACCTCCACCTCTCCATAGCCACCAGAAC
>NW_006239064.1:1077444-1109665 GCF_000226075.1 Solanum tuberosum
GACCTCCACCTCCATAGCCACCAGAACGACCTCCACCAAAATCACTAGATCGACTACGCATGGTGCCTCCTCCAGAGGAGCCAAGGCGGCCAACATCTTTTCCCATTTCACTATACATTTCTGCTGCTCCAGCCTCTACTTTAATTGTTGGGAGCTTTTTTCAGCAAGTACATGCAGAAAAGATAATTTGATGAGAGAACAATTCTGTATATCAGAGTAGCATGGCAAGAAAGAACAGGGAAAAACTGTCAGCATCATAAAGGAGAGAAGTCCGGTCACCACCAGCTAGCGAATTTTCCATATTTAAGATTTGAAATTAGGAGATCAACCATAAAGAACTATTAGACGTGAGTATTGAGGAACTGAAAAATATGTCAGCCCAAAACCCAAATGAGTTTCAGTTCAAGATACGGCAACAGGCTCGTGTTCGACTTCAGCAATTCAAGAAAATTAGAAATACCAAAGATTGTCACAACTTATGCAGATTATAATACCAGAAACCAAACACGGTGTAACTAATATGGGATTAAATTATACGGGAATTTATATATTATCTTATATGGGATAGAAGGTGGAATATGGATTTTAAAACCGGAAACCAATTAACCAAAAAAAAAAAAAAAAAAAACCGGAAACCAAACATGGTATAAAGTAATACTCCCTCTGTGAGTACTTGTCCACTTTTGAATTGACACACCTATTAAGAAAACAATTATTGACATAATGAGTTTACCATTTTACCCCTATTAATTATGAAGTGGATGAATTAAAAATTTAATATTTTCAGAAAGTTCTACCTTTTTCAAAGTAATTAATTGAGGGTATAATAGGAAATTTTTTTTGTCCTTTCTTGATTTGTCAAAATGGACAAGTAATTAGGGACAACTATAAAAGGAAAAGTGGACAAGTAATTAGGGACAGAGGGAGTACCGATTTGCATACCAAGTTTATCTTGGCTTATACCTCAAACCAAACAACACCCTAGAAATAGACATTATGTGATTACCAGACACGAGCATAGCAACATGCATCTATTGCATTCTCCCTATCTCCATATGTGAAAATGACAACAAATCCAAGTGAGGATTAAAAAAGTAAAACTGCAAGTAAGGTATAAGCATCCTTACCTCAGTAAATCTGCATCCGGCATCATGTTCAATACCTTTTACATCCCTATGCTGTTTTGAGGAATGCATGAGAATGGCACTTCCTTTCTTACCAGCACGTCCAGTTCGACCAGATCGATGAACAAAGATCTCTGAATTGTTCGGAAGTTCGTAATGTATCACCTGAGCACCAATATCTCTACTTTAACTTCAGATAGCAAAAGAAGAAAAAGCAAACTGCAATTAAAGAAGACTCTAAAATTTCAAGCATAAACACATTTCTTCTCGTTCTTTTATGGATAACTGCATAAAAGACATTTTTTTCTTATAGTTATTGAATAATCACCCGATTAAGAATGGAGAATAGGAACTGCTTCCTTCCTTGTCCAGCCTTTAAAGCTCACTAGACATGCAGCTATTGTAAAGCCATTTTAGTGCGCTCTTGGTGCACATTTCTCTTACTGATAAAATATTTACTTATCCTGAAAAGGGTTTGTTTGTTTCTGAAAGGGTGTTCAGAAATGACCCTATAATTGGTGTGAAATTCGTTTCGATATACAATGCTCTCCAGATAATCCTAAAATTCCCAAGAATCTATATGGCACTACTTATATGTTTATCATAATTTCTTTAAAATTTTGTGTCCTACACTTTCTAAGATTCCATAAGCATGCAAGTCTATGTTATAGTAACTCCTACCTAGGTGACGGATGTATCCATTACTCTTTCTTAGTACCTAATACGGATTTATAGGCTTATCTTCCCTCCCCAGTTTTTCTTTTCATGAAGTGGAAAGAGAAGGGAAGACAAGGAACAAGAAATACTTAAAACATGGTTAAATAATTAGGCAAATTAAGCATGAAAGACGAACCAGATCAACATTAGGTACATCAAGTCCTCGGGCAGCAACATCGGTGGCCACCAATACATTAAATTGACCTTGTCGGAAACCAGATAGAGTTCTCTCCCTCTGGCTTTGTGAGATATCTCCATGCAAAGCTTCACACCTCAAAGTTCTTTGCATTGCACCCGCCAACCTATCAGCATCACGCTTTGTTTGAGTGAAGACAATACACTTGCCTCCTTTTGCATGCTCCTGAAGAATAAATATATGCTCAGACTTGAATTTTTTGGGGGAAAAAGAACAAGAAGTCATTTTAATCCTTATGGTGGGAGGCAACATATATGACACTGGATCAATAGGATAGACAAGAAATAGAACTGAAAAGAGGCTTATAGCATGTTTGGCCAAGCTTCAAAAATCAACTTATTTTGGAGAGCACTTCTAGTGAGAAACAATTTGTTTTTGACTAATCAATTTACAAAGCACTTTTGAGCAGCAATTGGTGTTTGTCTAAGCTTTTAAAAAATGTTTCTATGGGGTTGTTGGGTAGGGTGTATTAGGTAGATCAAATGTTGGTATAAAGTTTTAGTACAATGTTTGGTTGCAAATTTAAGTCTAATACAAATGATATCAGTATTACCTATACACCAATTCAGTACTATTCTTGTACAAAGTAAACCATGACATTAACAATACCAGTACAATTCTGATACTGATGCACCCCTATTCAGTACTATTTATGCAATTATGCAATGCATGTTATTTTTAATACAACAAACCAAACAGTCGATAAGAAATAATGTCGGCATAACTAATCCTAGAATAACTTGTCTTCGAACCAAGAGACCGCTAAGTGTATTTTTTCAAAAGTGCATGCTCTTCTTTTTTTTATGACAAAAGTGCATACTCTTCAAATAAGTACTTTTGGGTAGAAGCTACTTTTTTCAGTTTCTAAGAAACTGCTAAAGCTTGGCCAAACACCCCCAACTTAGGGGTAAAAAAAGTACAGCGTATTGGGCCTTGAGAAGCTTGGCCAAACAAGCTATCAGGCTATAGATTCATACCGATATTAAGGGTCCAAGAACTGCTGGTTTCTGACGCATCTCACAAGCAATTGAATACAAAGAAATGCCATCAGCTAATTTCTGGTCAGAATCTCCTACCTGCACACACATTTACACATAATCATTGAGCATAGAAAACTTCTAGGGTACTCAACAAAAATAAGACAGTAATTTAGAATAGTGGCCTCACAAGATCAACGTGAATTGGTTTCTTCAAGAACTTCTTGGTAAGTTTCAATATCCAACTTGGCATCGTGGCTGAAAACATCATTGTCTGATGTTTCTGCCTAATATTTTCTAGAATGGTTTCAACATCCTCTGCGAATCCCACATTAAGCATCTGATCAGCTTCATCTAGAACAACAAACTGGATATCCGACAAATTTAATGACCCTCTCTTCAGCAAATCAATGATACGACCAGGTGTCCCAACAACAATGTCAGTTCCCCTGTCAAGAGTACTCATTTGGCGTGAAATGGGTACCCCACCATAAACACACAGCGTATCCAAAACAGGAGCAGACTCATAAAATTCCTTGTCCACCTGGCGTGCAAGTTCTCTAGTGGGAGCCAAGATCAATGCTAAAGGGTTTCTTCCCCGTCTGTATAGTTTAAAATAACCAAAAAAATAATTCAGTTATAACGAATTTAACATTATCAACAGAGAGTCATCAATAACTCGAGAAAATGACAAAAATGGTCCCTTATTTTTGGTAGTAAGTTTTAGATAGTCCTTTAAGTATCACTTAAACAATTTTGATCCTTCAAGTTTGCCCAAAGAGAGCATTTTTTGTCTTTGTTGGATATTAACCAAACTCTAATTGTTAAATTTTATTGAAACAATGAAAGTAGAAAATATTTAACGGGAACTCACATTTAGAAGTACAAATTTTGTAGTCTATGTTGTATTTTGTCTATTTCAAGAGTTTGGTGCAATTTTTGTGTCTGGTGTAGGTTTTTATGTTGAGATTTTTGAAATTTTGACGGAACTTTCTGGTGTTTCTGGTTAAAAAAGATAATTCACAGTTCTGATGAAATTTAACAATCAAAATTTGGTAAATATTTGACCGAGACCAAAAGTGCTCACTTCTGGTTGTCTTAAAAGGATCAAAACCCCGCAGTTATTACTTAAGGAACTATTTTGACTCTACTACCAAAGATATGGGACCATTTTGATCATTTTCTCTCAATAACCCTTTGACAAGCTTAAGACAAGATGATATTTTATGTTGCTAACATATCTTTTTCTTTTGAAACTGAATGTTGCTACCATATAGACCTATTATTAAATAAACCCCACAAAGAAAACAGAGTGAACAAACCCCTTTTTTCTGTTGAAGCGAATGATCTTATCCATGATAGGAATGCCAAAAGCTAGTGTCTTTCCAGTTCCAGTTCTAGCTCGGCCAATCATGTCTGACCCCTGCATTGCTGGTTCCAAAACAGCTCTCTGATACAACCCAAAAGAAAAGAATCCATCTTGAATCAGAAACTTTTTCATAGACTTTCAGTTTTGATCAGAAACCAAAACTAAAACCAAATGAAAATATGTCTATTAGAAGAACGAAGATTTAGACCTCTCTTTCTTTATTTGGGGGAGGCTGAAAACAACATATTAATCGCAGCATATAAGACCAAAACACAAAAAAGAAAGCTCACCCAAAACAATCGACATCGACAAAAATAAGTAAGAAAGGATCTTCCACACCTGACACACCTCAATGTTCTTTACAGGGGGTTGTTTGGCCATGAGAATTATTCACTTTATTTCAAAATTAGTATTTGGTTATAAGATAATCCAACTTGGAATTGGATTCCAAATTTGGAAAGGCGCTCAACAACAACGACATACCCAATATAGTCACACAAAGTGTGAAGTCTAGGAAGGGTAGAGTGTATCCACGGAGCTTATCCCTGCCTCAGAGGTAGTGAGGTCATTTCTGATAGATACGCCCAACAAAAAGTAGTCCAAAACAAAAAGTAGTCCAAAGCAGCACAGAAAAGTAAGATAGTAACTAAAACAATAGATAGTAACACAAAAAAATAATACGATAATCGAAAATACAAGAGCTAGCACGTAGTAAAAGAAATTACAAGAGCAATACTACAACTATTAGTATGGTCTGATAGCAAAACAAGGCACTACAGAGAACCTCCTTCAAGCTTAAATTACAATTTTTCTTTCAAACACACAATTTATACATAAAAATAAGAGCCAAAATGCTTTTCTTTTTCTCAGATGGAAATCACATATATGCAGAGAGCCTCCAAGTCTAAATTACTCTTTCTATACACAAATATAGCAAAATAAGTACCTAAAAATGCAGTCTTTTTTCAAAAATAAAAACTATAACAGTTTAAAACACCTGAATTGGAAAAAGACTAGTAATTCCCCTTTGTGCCAAAGCAGAAACAATTTCCTCAGAAATCCCAAGTTTCGAAATCTCAAGCCCTTCTTCACAATCCTCTTCTAAATCCACCATCGCCATTGCCGTCGCCGTCGCAGCCTGCAAACAACAACCACCCCCATGAAACCCCTTAACACTATACCCAAATTTACCATCAACCCAGTTCATTGGTGGTGCTGATATAGTTAAAGAAGTGGTAAAGCTGTGAACTTGAGGTACTGGGAGGGCATTTCTGGGACTAAATTTGTCACTGAAGATATGGGAAATGGAATTAATGGACACCCTTTTTGATGTTAGTGAAGATGAAGACTTTCTCAGTAGAAAAAGACTGTTAATTTTGCTATATCTCAATGGACAAGGGAGAAAAGCCATGTTTTTGCTAGGGTTTTTGCTAGGGTTTATGGATAGGAAGGAAGGAAGAATTAGAGAGAGTGTTGAAGAGATAAGGTTTTCAAGAAACACTCAAAAACCAAATCCAAAGATGAAAATCTAAACTAGAAGGACTTTATTAAGATAGGGGGGAGATTTTTTGGTGCAGTATGAGAAAATGACTAAAATACCCCTTAGGTCTAAGACTCTAGTCGTTCGGTTCGCGGACTAAATTAGTCGAAAGTAGATATGGAAGCGTATGGGGTGATAAAAATCATGATGTTAATTTGAGGTTAAATTCTTTTTTTTTTGTTTATATATAGTTGATAATGAATTTAATTGGTGAAAATCATGTACCCATCGCTTTGTCACTAGTGAAAGGTGTGGGGTTAATTTAATTAGTTGGTATGAGTTAAAATAACGTGAGTTTAATTTTAGGGCACGTGTAGATTTTGGTTTTTCAAAACTGGTTATTTGAGTTGTTAGTGAAGAGTGATACCAATGTGCACTTCTAGTCACGACAACGGCATAAATATGGTCAACTATTAACGGATTGCATGGCTGAGTCATTTCTAAAAGTTTGATGACAAGTTAGAGCGTTTTGTTCACTTTGAAATGCTACACTATCATAAAGAAGGAAATAAAGTTAGTAAGAAACAGAAATGAGGAAATAGTACAAGGATGAAAAGCTTGCCAAGATAGGCAAAGATCGAGTCAAATCTCTCTATAACGACACTCATTTGTTTCCGATTTCTCTCTTTTTTGTTGCTATAGTGAAATGTTAGTATAGAGAACGTTTGATACACACCATAACATGAAAGAACGATATCACAGAAAACATGGATGTTATAGTAAAATGTAGTAGTTATAAAGGATTATTGTTATAGAGAGGTTTGACGAATGAAGCTAACGTAAATCGAGAGACATAAACAAAACAGAAGAAAGATCACAGATAAAGAACTCTGGCAATACTTCAATAGAAATCAATCTAAAAGACACACTATTCATTACAAGAACTCTTTTTGTTCTACTTATTTTAGGATCACAAATCACTCGTGTTGTTATCGTATTTGAGGGGTTTAAAGGTATCGCGTTTGCCTCCTTCGCGTCTTAGAATCCTAAGCATGGAGAAGCAAACTGAAGAAACTCATCATTTCTTTCTAATGCAGACAACTCTCCGTCTTCCAAGCTTACGATCACTTCAACTCCGTCCCCATTTTGGTTATCCATCAAGATGAACATATTGATTGGTAAAGTAGAAATATCAACTTGTCTTGGCCTCCCCCATCCAAAATTCATGTCATTTGATGGGAATCTCCTTAAACTACTAAATCTATACATAGGAATATCGTTGTTTGAGGTCCGTTCGTTTAGTTCTCTAGCTATATCAGATACCTTTGAACATAGATACTCTTCTGATTCAATGTATTTGAGCATATCTTGAATCTTCTCTTTACCTTTTCTAAGCTCACTAACTAGTCTTTCCCAATTCATCTCTTCCTTATTCGTTGCTGATACAACGAAAGGAAGAATAGCATTCCCGGTTAAGTCTGCTGGAACTAGTGCATCATTACTTGTTCCGCGTTGATCTACTGCTTGTATCAGTAAGGATGGTGTTGTATTGACACATCTGTATAGGAATGCAGTGATTGCTTCAACTGTCGTAGGACGGATTTGAGTTGTGGAATCAGTTAAGGACTTGAGAGATTTTAACTTGGAGGCTGAAAAATGAAACCTTTTTGATTCATTTTTGTATAAAGGAGGATCAGCAACTACTTGAAATGATGAAGAATTTGATGGTTTAAATATTGATGATCCATTAAACAGAGGAGATAATTTTGCTTCTGAATCGCGCGCTACCATAGACCAGTCCCTTAAGAATTTACCTAAACTGCAACCATCACTAACCTTGTGTGAAAGGCATACACCAAGCGCTACGCCACCACATTCAAAATGACAAAGTTTAGCTGCGACTAAACTGTCCATTGATGGGAACCATGGATCAAAAGGAAGTACTAGATTATCGATGTAAGTACGAGGGTGATCAAAGATACTACACATTGGACAATCAATTCGGACTATGGATAGATCGGCTCCTATGTCATTACATTCGACAAAGGAGTTGTCTCTTACTTGTCCAGCAAACGGATAGTATGACGTTAGGACTTTGGAAAGGGATTTTTCAAGAACTTGGGATATCTTCGTTGGTTCTGGCATGCTTGTCGTGGTGTTCTGTTTCGGGTAGAATAACAAAGCTGCCATGTAGGAGTGAGTCCCCATTTGATCCATAAGTGAGAGCTTGTGAATTCTATGTGAAAGTGGAGTTGGAGAAGAAGGTTTAATAATCTTTCTTGAAAGTGAAACAAGTCTTGAAGCAGACATTTTTAGTTAAATGAATACAAATGGTTTGTTTAGATGCAACGACACTTCTAACTCATGATGTTGTATATATACTAGTCTTGAAATTTGGCAAACTAGAGGTGTGGCCTAACAATAGACAAAAAGGTGCGCTAGGTGATTAATTCCCCTCTCGTCAAGACTAGGTGGATAGAGTTATTCAGTACTTGTGATTGAGGTGATTATATGTATCCTGTAGAATAGTCGAAGCGTGTGCAAGTTGTGTCTAACACATGTATGGAGTATGGTTATGTCATAAACATGATTAATGATGTGAACAAAGCTATTGTTTTCTAGAAATGTGAAAGATTATTGTCATGGAATTGGAAAAGGAAAAAAAAACAACTACTCCATTTACTAGTCATGTGTGGATGATTTCTTCTTCATCTCTATGCATACTTCTTTTTGTTCTTTTTATTATTGGTCGATATTTATTTTACATAGAGTGTTTATCGTTATTAATTTTTTTTTTAAGTATGATCGAATACATGGTTAAGTGATAAATGTATAGATGAAAGACGTCTTGAATTTGTTAGTTTGATATAAATACCGAGTGCTGATAAGTTCACCTGATGATGCAAATAACTTCTTTTTTTCTTGAAAACATCTAAAGCTACACTATGTTTTTAAGTAGGGTAGGTAAAAGACAACACAAGAGTAAAGGCCTATAGGGTGTGAGGGACATCTTATACATGCTAAAATTAAATAACCTATGGTCTGGAGTTTGGCCAAAAAATATTAAAATAATCACTTGCCTTTTGATCAATGACACACACAGCAAATACCCTTTGTAAGATTGACGAGAGCCGTCATATAATCGATTGTCCTGAGTGTCAGGTACTTATGATTCAACTAAAGGGCATATAATTTATCGACGTACTCCATAATAAGATTGTCACGTAGTTTTATCAATTCTTAGTCCTTTTATATAAATTCATATGTTTGTGCCACGTAAAAAGAATGAATTAGCAGGTTAATGGATCATTATCTCTTGATGATGTAACAAAATAAAGAATTCTCGTATCTCGCATGTAAAAGAATTAATATCTTAAATGGTCACTCAACTAAAAAGAATTCACAGAAAATCACTCAACTAAGAATTATTTTCATAGAAAATCACTCAACTAATTATTTTCATTAAAATTGGTTGACATGAAATTTTATACCATACAATATTTAACATACTCAATTAGGCTTATATAGTAAAAAAAATTTAGCAAATTTCTTTCTCTTTTTGAACAAACAGATCTCAAAATATAAAAGCATATGATACAAATAAATCATGTGACAAATAACTGATTCACCTTAGGTTAATTAATTTATAAGTTGTGGCAGTGTCATATACGTAAGTGTTGCCACTTTATTGTTTTCTATATCTATCACCTTATTCTATATAAAAATAATTTTTATTTTATTTTTTTACTAACATTTTAGTATTTGAAGCTTAATATTAAATTCACTTCATAAACTTAGAAAGAAATAAAAAGACAAATCACCTTAATTAACTTCATATTCATACGATTTTTAAGTTTAAGACACGTAAGTCTGAAGTTGATTTTGAAACGATTAAATTTATAAAAATTAATAAATTTTAATTAGGTCTTAAATGATGGTCTTCAAAGAGGTTGCACACTTAATGGCATCTACTAGGACCAACTAGTCAGCCCACCAAAATTCATGCCTAATGTCACTCTTAATCTTCGTGAGGTACTGATAAGATTTGTGTATATTTTATTCTCCGTAAATTTTATTTATAAGATTTTATTGAATATGTTATTATTGTTGTTATTCTTTTATCAAAATATCTTTTTATAAATGATAAAGTGAAATTATGAAAATTTTGAGTTTTTTCTTCTTCTTTTTTAATTTCTCATTTAGTGTTCAATATTCATTTTAGAACTTAATTCATATTTACATCGTGAAGTCTCACTTTGAAGGATACGGCTTTTTTTTTAATCAAAGGTGGGTCCATGCCTATTATATATCTAGAACTTGAATCTAAAACCTCTTATTAAAAATGAATTGAGTACTTATCACTTCATTACATTTTTAACGACAATGTGTGAACCAAAATTTTAACCTCAGAGGAAGAAAAAAAGTCTCTTACAAAATAACCAACTCATGGGAGTTTAAATATCTCATGAGTTTATTTTATTGCATCTTCTATATGGGACAATAATTTCACTATTTTAATATAAATAATGAATAAAATAATTTCGAGATTAGCTAATAATTAAGTTAAATATCAAATAAAATTATTCTCAAATATTATTTCAAAATTATTATTTGTATCTCACGTAGCAAACGAGCTCTTAGAATATGACATGTTGACCAGTACTTTTTTGGGTCCCCTTTTTTCTATCACTTTAGTCAAAATGGTCCACTAGTCACTTTAGAGTAAGAAAACCAAGATATGCATAGAATATTTCATTCCAATTAAGATTTGTAAGGTGGTAGTGTACAAGATTGAGTGACGATGTATGTTAGATTAAGCCTGTTAACTAGGTCGGATCGGGCTGATTATTGTTTTGAATTACCGAGCCGGACCGAGCTCCCCACTAATGGGCCTTCGGTCTCAGACTGAATAGTGATTTCAGTGAAATTACACCGGATTGTGACTCGTGAGACAAGTGTATCAGGTTAAATGAGGCGGGTTCTGGTTTGGTGGGCTAACAGACCGGGTTATTTCTTTAATCATCATTTGTTCATTCGAAAGTTTGAGAGTCAATTATCAATATAGTGTATTGTTATATATTTAATTGTGACATAATTATAACTATTTATGACAATAGATTGATTACATTTTATTATTTATATGTATACTTATAATATATACCATAAACACACACACGTGCGCGCATATATATATATATACACACTTATACTAAATATACACACAATATACTAAATATTTAGTAGAATATTTATATTGTATTATATACTTATAATATTTACTAAATAAAAGTATTTTTAATTTTTTAATGTCAATACTTATTTCAGTAATATTTGTTAACATTATTTTTGCAAGTATCGACTTATTATGGTGACTACAAATTTAATTTTAATATATGGTTATATAAAGTGATTAAAATTATTTAACTGAAGATATACTAATTTTATGAAAAATGAAATTAAGAAAGGAAAAGACTCAATGAGCCTTTGACTTTATTAATATATTGATAAAATTCAAAACATACAAAGTAACAAACTTACAATTAGTTGTCTCTAATAAATTATAAATTCTACATATTTCGAATCATATTTTCAATTCATTTTTTCTTACCGGGACGGTGAACCAGTAGGCCCCTACCGATCGATCTCTTAGTTCGGTATTTTTATAGACGACGATCACTGTCTCTTTTAATTGGTTTGATAGAGTACATTTGAGCATTATCAAGTAAATTCACATTATCGAGGACATGAATTTTAGATAGGAAGGAGTGGAGGTCGCGTATTATGGTAGAAGGATAGTAGGGATTGTGTGTTGTCTTGCCTTGCGAAGGTTTAGTGTCTTTTGTAGGCCTAGTCGTGCCCTTGTAGTTATTATCATATGTTGTTTATTGTATTCTGATTATCATATTATTCTATCATTAATATTGTCTCTCTTGTTGACTTTACACTTCTTCTCTTTTTAACCATTATGATTTCTTCTTCTTTTACTTGAGTTTGATACACTTGAGCCGAGGGTCTCTCGGAAACAACTTATCTACCTTCACAAGGTAGTGGTAAGGTCTGCATACACTCTACCCTCCATAGATTTTACTTTGTATGATTTAACTAGAAATGTTGTTGTAACACCTCGGATTCAGAAAAGGGAAATATATTCATTTGGCAACCACTCGACAAAGTAGCTCGAAGATGTCGAGTGTCGTGTGCTGTAACTTTAGGCGAGCTAGATCGAGCTCGCCGTTCCATTCGGTGAATCGCCAAAGTGAATCCCCCATCGCCTAATTGACTAGGTCCTAGAGCTGGCTCACTTTAATTTTCAGCGAGCTAAAGACTCACTCGACGAGTCGCCGAGTGGCCCTTGGCGAGCTTCAGTGGGTCTTAATCTCAGTTTTTAAGTCAGGAATTTCCGGGTCTTTTCAGATTATTTTAATTAAATATCCTGTTGTTTTACCCTTCACATAAAGACCTATATAAGAGTTTTACCCCAAATTTTAAAAGGATTCTCTCAAATTCCTAAAAAGAAGAACAAGTTCTTCCCCTCCAAATATTTCTCTCTCTATAACTTGAAGAAGAAGATTGAAGTTAGGGCTCAAGGTCAAGTCTCCATTATCCAATTGTTTGTGGGCTTTGATAGTAAGGTATGATGACTTTATTCATCCATGGAATCCTTGCATCCATGGAGCCCCTAAGTTCTCTAATTAAAAAATAGAAAATCCTCAATTTGAGTTAGGGTTTTCTTCTAAGTTGTGGGTCTTTATGAATGTTGATCCAATTGATTGGGTTATGATTGTTTATGCATGAATTGGGAAGATTACATGTTTTTAGGATGAATTTACAGGTACCCATGCTTAACCCATGTTTCTAAGTTGAAATTGATGTAAGTGGGTTTTGATACAAGAAAGGAGAATTTATGAATTTATGTGTATTCTTATAGGATAAATAAGGTACATTATGAATTGCTTTGAGATTAAAGCATACATGATGATTATGATATAAGTTGCTTTGAGAGTGAAGCATATGTTATGAATTGTTGATTGTAATTTTTGTGGAAGGGTGTCACCCCCCGAGCCTACACCCTGGGCGGGACTGACACTCGAAAACCATTGCTGGCCTCAAGCGAACCCTTGGCCTGGCTTACTAACTTAGCGGAAGACTATATGCATATTTATAAAGATCAATAGCACACTACTCAACTTAACTAATAAAATAACTTAGAATGTTTAATAGTCAACATTCAACTTGGCCAAAAATGGCAACTCAAGTGTCAACATATGAAATGAAAAGTAAAGACAACTGAATTCACTAACTGACTGTCTGACTATCTATGAAGCCTCTAAACAATTAAGATGGATGTCGGGACAGGCCCACGACATCCTAATGAACTAATACTAAAACTGAAAGTAATGTGAAGGAGTCCTCTAGAATGCAAAGAGGCTCACCAACAGACTCTGAACTGCTCACTGGATCAACGAATGCGCCGGATGCCGATCCTAGTAACTTGTGTCTGCATTATAAGACGATGCAGGCCAACTGCATCAGTACATTGAATGTACGAGTATGCGAGTTGGAATGCTAAAACAACATAAGCTCGAAAGAGATTATGAAAGAAACACTTACATTGGCTCTTCTTAACTATTGAATACTTAAATAAACTCATTTCATTATAAAGAAGTTTAAAACAAGTGCAATATAAAGAAAAACTGTTGAAAACATGCTGTCAATTCATAATCATAATATCATAAAAAGACAAACCATGCTCCCTCTCAAAGTCTACTTGTGCAATGCATGAATGAAGTCCCATACCCCCATTCACACTAAGCAGAACCCCTTGAGGAACCATGCTACTACTGCTGTGGGAGTTTCTCTAACCGACAACCATCACTTAAGAACTATAGTGATGATACAGTGCTTTACCTCACGCTGCCGAGGCCCATCCTATACATTGCCGTGATATAGGAAGCTAACTCACTAAGTGGATCCACTAGTCTATGCGAAAAGGATTCATCTAAAAAGTATCCCAAAAATACTTACTTCTTTATGTTTGTAAAAACAAAACTCTTTCTTTGGTTTGAGATAATTACTCAAAACTTAGCTTAAAAGCTCTCTTGGAAATCATAGTTTCCTCTTTACTGTAAAACTAGCCTGAAGGCTCTTTGAAAATCTCAGTTTCCGTTCTTATTTAAATGTGAAAATATTTTAAATCTCTTTGAGAATACTTAGTCCCCATATACTTTTGAAGAAAATGAACTTCAATCTTTACTCTTTACTCTTTACTCAACTTGACTGTAAGTCTTAAAACAAAGTTAAAAGCATTTGCAAAAGACTTCTTGAAAAGACTCGAAGAACTTCCTAAACTTGGCTCTTAACTTTCCTTGAATTTGAATTTATGGATTCAAGGTTATGATTCATGTTTTTGGATGATTTCTAGATGTTTAGAAGTCATTTAGAGTAGTTAGAATCAATAGGAAGTGTTAATACACTTTAGAAGGACTTAAATAGGCTAAACGACGAAAATTGGTGAAAAACGACGATTTGGGCGCATCCCGGGGGCGCCGTGCCAGCCCCAACTTACTGGGGCTCAAATCTGGCGCACTGCTGACGCGCCGCCCCAGCCTGCCTGGCGCTATAGGGGTGCGTCGCTCCAGCCCCCCTTCAGGCAAAATTCTGACGAGCTATTGATCTCGTTTTCTGATCCTAAATCATTTTAATTCGATTTTTTTCTCTCAAATTCACTTTAGATTCATGTACCCAAATCATATACACAAAATCTAACCCAACAACTTAAAGAAACAACACTTAATCATCAAGAAACTCATTAATCCCAACTTATGTTCAAGAACGAAATCAATTCAAGAACAACTATCAAGAACATCAAATTCTCAATCTTTTAGGACGAAATTACACTGAATTAAACAGTTTTGGCGCGTGGGTGAATGAACCCAACACTATGTGAACTCACATAACTCGTAAGATTGAATCCTTGGCGAAATCCGCTATGTGATCTCACATACCTTGTAGGGATCCCCCCAACGAAATCCACAAGCAAAGCTCCAAGAAATCGACGAATCCTGAACGTTCTTACTTCCTCTTCTCCTTTCTCCTCTTCTTTTCTTTTCTCTCCAAACCCTAACTCTTTTGGTAAAAGTGTAAACTGATCTAATTCAGCTTAGACCTCTAATTAATTACCCAAAAACGAATTAAATAAAGGGTTAAGGAAAAGACCAAACTACCCTTTAAAAATCCGGATTGGACTTTCCTTATTCCAACAACCCAACTTCCAAAGGGGATAACTCACTCATACGAACTCGGATTTGCGCAAACTCGGCGGCGTTGGAAAGATCCTTCCAAGAGATTTGAAACCATATCTGGAAGTACACCTAACTCATCCTGAGATAGGAATTATTTCCATTTGAAGTTGACCAAAACTCAACTTTTCCTAACTTAAACAAATTTCCAGATTTTAATTCTTTCCAAAAATGACTATTTCCAATTATAAGCTTCTTCCTAGTTATTTCAAATTGCGAGATGTTACAAAGGGATAGTTCCCCACTTGATTTGCTTATGTATGAATGTGAAAGACTTTCTCACATTGAATGATTCTAGGTTGAAAGGATTGCTCACCTAAAATGAATCTAAGTTAAAGACTAAGAAAATGATGAGGCTAAAGGCGATTACCCATGACCTCTAAATGAGAAGGATATGAGGTGATTACACATATTCCTTAGAATAGAATATGAGGTGATTACCCTTATTCCTTGAAGTTGAACAAGGGGCGACTACCCACGTTCCTATAATGATGTTCGACATGGAGGCGAGTACTCATGATCCTTATAGAAAAACATGGAGGTGAGTACCCGTGTCACATGATGTTGGACATGGAGGCGACTACCCATGATCCCATAGTAAGTTGGACAAGAGGCGACTACCCATGATCCTTTATATAAGGTAAGAGGCGAAAACCCATGAGCCTTTATAGGAAGGAAATATGTGATTCCCCATGTCTATAAAAGATAAGTTAAGATATGTTATGATAGGTGATAAGCTTGGATTGTTGCTTGAGTTTGCCTACTATGATGAGTAAGGAGGAATTAAGGTTACTTCAAGAAGTACTCCTTATATGTAAAATGATATATTATGTGTATTGATTATGCCTTATGCCTTATGACTTATGTTGTCTAACTTTTATGTTTATGTTGATGTTTGTGCAAGTTATCATATTTAGTACATTCTTCTACTAACACATACTCTTGCCTACATTTCTTATCCAAATGTAGGGTTCGGCGATCTCGACTCTCATCCCCGTGTCTAGGATCCTTAGTAGATGCAATAATTGAAGATTGGTGAGGCCTCATAGCATTCGAGGATTGGCCACTATTTCTTTATGTTCTTTTATTTTAGTTTGTGAACATTGTTGTATGGGTTGTGTCCTAAGATTCTATTGTACTAGATGGTTTTTGAGACAAGTGTATTAGACCTCCACTTCGTTTTATAAAAACTTTGATATTGTTGAATTGTTTTAATCTTATCGATTTTCTATTATCTTGACTATGAAAACTATGTGGCTTATATGAGGCCTCTCGGGTCTTGTATGCCATGTTACGTCTAGGGTGTACCCCGGGTCGTGACAGTTGTTGTTGTATAAACCTTCAAGGTAAATTATCAATTAATTGTATATGTATGGTGCAATTATAATGACTAAATATCCATGTTCAATCATTAACGCTCAACGTACATTTGTTGAAACTAGTTAGTAATAACTTGTTCAACATTCAAATCATGTATCGATGCATTAATTATGCAAAGTTTTCTATCAATTATCATAATTTGTAACAGTTTATTATATATAAAGATTGGAAAAGGGCTTAAAATATCCTTAAACTATTAGAAATGGTACAAAACTATCCTTCATCCACCTATTGACTCTCAAATACTCCTGATATCCACATCTTGCCATCCATCTTTGAGTCCAATATTGACCATTTTTATAAAAGATTATCTAATTTTTTTAAATACGTGACGACCATCTATTTGTTACAATTTAATTACTTAAATTAATTTACGAACCTATCTATTACTAATTACACCCGACCCAAATTAACTACACCCACCCCAAATTAACTACACCTGCCCCAAATTACATTTACCCCACCGATTAAAAAAATACACCCTTTATTCTAAACATTTCACTTCATCTTCCAACCTTCTTCCCCAATATATTCGTTAACAATCTCAAAAACACTACCTAAATACACACATGTATCACCCTATTTTAGAAGGGTCTTTTTTCCAAAAACGATATTTCTCCCATCAAAAGTCTCTTTGTGATGAAGAGGGGTTTGACAGACTCGACCAGAATATAAATAACTCCAAACATGTAGATTTGAGATAACTATCACTACATGTCATTTGATTTTCTAGTTTTTCATTAGTTAGTTGTAATATCAATAACGAGTTACTAAGTAGAAATTAATAAAATAAATTTCAAATAACAATAAATCATATGATAAAAGAGAATCATATTTAAAAAGATCATATAATAATTAATTTAATATAATCTGGAGAGATCCTAAATCTATAGAAATTTGAAACCTTCTCTTTTGAGAAAAGGATAAGTATATATATTTCTTTTAGTAGCTTTTATTTAAGACCCATAAAAGTTGACTTGGCATGTATATATATTTAGAACCCAATATAAACTTATTTATTCTAAAATTCAGAATTCATAAAATATAGAACTATTTATAGGATGATAAATAACACTATAAATATTTAATTCAAACATCACATTATCTCAAAAGACTAGTTTTTTATTCGAAATTGTAGGCGAATATATTGGAGAAGACGATTGGAAGAGGAAGTGCAATGTTTGTAATGAAGGGTAAATTTATTTTAATCAGTGGAGTCAATGTAATTTGGGTTGGGTGTAGTTAAGTTGACCGAGTGTAGTTAATTTGGGTCGGATATAATCAGTAATGGGTAGGTATGTAAATTAATTTAAGTAATTAAATTGTAACCAATAGATGGTCACCACGAATTTAATTATTTTTAAAATGATAATCCCCTATAAAAGTGGTCAATATTGGACCTAAAGGTGGATGACAAGGTATTTTAGAACCAATAGGTGGATGACAGAGGTATTTGGAAGCCAATAGATGGTTAGAGGGTAGTTTTGTACCATTTTCAATAGTTCAAGGATATTTTAGGCCCTTTTTTGTATAAAGATTACATAGGGATTGAATTATATTCAAAGGTATACCCAACAACATTGAAGACTTATATTTGACCCATGTTTCCTCGCTCAAAGATAAAAATGACCTTAAATGTGTCATTTGGCAAAAGAAAAAATTAAGAGTAAGAAAATAAAAGTGACAGTTGAGATATTTATAAATCATTGATGATAGAATAAAACTATACCAACAAATATAATTTAACAGATTATAACATTTACTTATTTATCTTTCAAATCATCAATACTAATCCACAGTATCATAAAATTATTTTTAAGTGTGAAAAATCTTTCAAAACGGTTAATGCATGCATAAAATATCAGTAATGATATTTATATAAATTAACTTTAATGTAAAATATTTGTTTGGTTGAATACTTCATAATAGTATAAAGGGAAAAGGGTCAAAAATACCCCTCAACTTTGATTTATTAGTTGACTATACCCTTGTCGTTAAAACAAAGTTATTTATACCCTCGCCGTCACTCAGAGGCGAATCTAGGATTTCAAGAAGACGGGTGCACCATTGTCATGGACGGCTTTGCCCCTTTAAGAAAAAGACAACTACTTTAGGCTTCCAAATTTGAAGGACCTCAATTATTTTAGCAATAACAAATATAGCTTTTTCATAAGAAAAATATTAAATACGATTTGTAAAAAAAAAAAATTATATTAAAAGAAAAAGTTATTAGAAGAAATTTGATATACCTAGAGTATTATGTCGCAAGAAAGATTAAATGCATTGGTTATATGAATTATTGATTGAAAAATAATTATTAAAATAATCCAATTATTAAAAAATATACAATTTTGCATCTCAAGAAATTTAAAAGAGAAAATGGTCTAAAGCCCCTCCAATCTATACCCGAACTTCCAAGTACACACTTCAACTTCACGGGTGTCCTATCACCCCCCTGAACTGTTTAAAACAGGAATTATTACAAATTTGAAGAGAGAAGAAAGATGCTATTTCTATTGATGCTATTCAGAAATTTGTTTTATCATGCTATTCAGATGGTGGGTAGGAAAACAAATTTGAAGAGAGAAGAAATATATTGTTGGAAAACAAATTTGAAGAAAGAAGAAAGATATTGTTGAAACTTGGAACTTGAAAAGTGGGTGGGAAGGAAACTTTTGAAGTCTTTGACTTTTAGAACTTTCAGAATTTAGGGAAAAGGGTCAAAAATACCCCTCAACTTTGGTTTATTAGTTGACTATACCCCTGTCGTTAACAAAATTATTTATGCCCTTGCCGTTATCAATTTCACCATTTATACCCCTCAATTGATGGAAATCCCCAAATTGACTCAAATTAACCCAAATTTAAAATAATAAAAAAAAAAAGACTCATTCCCCATTTTAAACCCAATGCCCGACCCGTCTAAAAACCTAACCCAATAAACATTTAACCCATTTTCCTTACCCATTCTTTTAAAAGATCTCAAACCCCACAAGTCGCCGGCACCGGCGCCGTGATTCTTTTAAAAGATCTCAAACCCCACAAGTCGCCGGCGCCGTCTTTACTCCGCCGCATAGTCGATTTTGATACCGCCATCTCCCTCCGTCTTTACACTCTAACTCACCCTATTCTCCCTTACTATTTCCTCAAAACCCTAGAGATCTCCGGCGATGGTTTCCTCTTCTTGCCTTTAGTCCTCTCACTACTCCTCTACCGTCTCGCTTTCTCCGATAGCAAAAATTCCAACATCTTCTTAATCAATTTACTCCTCGGTGGCATCCTTGACCTTATCGTAATCGGACCCCTAAAACACCTTATTCGGAGGCCCCGACCCGTTTACAACAAAAACATATTTCTCTCTTTTGTCGTCGACCACTGGTCCTTTCCCAGTGGACATTCATCCAGAGTTTCCATGATTGCTACTCTCTTTTATCTATCATCCGATTTCATTCGGGATGTTTTGATTCAGCTTCAATATGATTTAATTGTGGATTATTTGATGCTTATTGTGATCGGATGGGCTGCAACCACGTCGTGTTCCAGGGTACTTCTTGGACAGCATTTCGTATTCGATGTTATTGCTGATGTACTGGTGGGTATTCTCGAAGAATTGTTTGTGTTTCAGATTTTCAATTATGTGACACTGACCTCATTCTTCATATGACAAAGTTGTAAGCTTTATTCCTTATTGGTTGTGATTGTTGATGTGGAACGGGTCGGATCGGGTTAGAATTGGGTAATTTAAGTAAAATTGGTTAATTTGAGTCAATTTGGGAATTTCCGTCAATTGAGGGGTATAAATGGTGAAATTGATAACGGCAAGGGCATAAATAATTTTGTTAACGACAGGGGTATAGTCAACTAATAAACCAAAGTTGAGGGGTATTTTTGACCCTTTTCCCTAGTATAAATAATACCATACTTGTGTAGGCGTAATCATGAGAGGTCTTGAGGTCATACTACAATGTTTAAAGATTTCATAATTTTCAAAACAACAAGAAGAAAAAATAAAAGAACCAAAATATTTAGCATGATTAACGTTTGACTATATATATATATATATATATATATATATTCAATACTATGTACAATTTAATGTAAAAACTAAGTGAGATGACTTTTCTTAAAGAGAAAACTATTTGAGAAAATTGAACAACACCTTACGACAATGACTAAATTCATGAATTGAAGAACAACAGAAAATAACGAAACCAAAAAAGGTTCATATCTAGTTATCTAGAGAAGCATCATTTTCTATGATGTACATTGTTAAACATAGCAAACTACAAACCTATAACTTTTAATGGCCACACTAAAAACAGAAACAGAAACATGACTAGAAGACCACATACGTTGACAAATAGAGTTGGTGGATAGGGGAAAATGATAAATTCCTCTACTCATTTTCTTCCATATTAGGTGGAAACAGTAACTCCTTGGAGTTCTTCAAATCCATCATATTATCTTCATTCATGTTCACCTCCTCTTTACCATCACCTCTATTCTTTTCTGCCGCATCAACCATTTTGTTTTTGCTCCCGATTTCAAGCGTAGGCATAGTTGGGATTATTGGAGAAGCAACAGCTCTTGAACGCTTAGCACACTTAGAAGAGGACGATGATACATTCAATATTGATGCTTTGGGCACAATATTTATGCCTTTTGGAAGCTTGAATTTTGAATTAGTGTTACAACCAACAAGATTTCTACGGTTCATGGGCAGATCATGGTTGTGTTCACCAGAATAGGACACCAAGAAAAGGTTCTCACCCTTTGGGCTTTTCTCAATTGTTTTCTTTGCTTCGCAGAGTTTTGATGTACTACACTTATAGTAATTCATGTTATGTCATATACACATAACGATAATCAATTTTAGACAAATGTCATGTGTATACACCATTAATAAATTTTACTACTTTTTGTTATGAAAATTGAGAACAGAAGGGAACAAATATTCTATAACAAAAAAATGGTGAAGAGAGCGAACCTCAAAAATGGAGAACCTTTGATATGCTTCTGACCACACTTGTGCCATCTCCATATATCATTTGTGAGTTCCTCTTGCAACAATTCATAGATAATCGTTTTCGACTGAATTTTCCTGATTTCAAGTCAAAAGTATTAAAATCAAAATTCTTAACAGACACACATAAAATGTAATAGGGTGAGTGGTTACCTTGTTGTGGTTTGGATCAAAGGATTCCTCATGGAAAAAGTGAAATTGGGATAAATGTTAGACCTTATGTCAAGGTGTTTTTGTTGATCAATCAATTCTTGTGGTGTTGGAGTTATTGGTGGCATACACACTATTGTTGTTGGTGATGGAAGAAAAGAGCTTCGTTGGATAAATTGAGCTGGTTGAATGGGATGTAAGTACAACTCTTGGTTACCATTTTGGTTCATGATTTTGACTAGATCATTTGGTTTTTCCTGATGAGCAATTGGAAAATCTATAGAGAAAACTTTAGATAAGCCATTAAAATTAGTCATTTCATAAGCTAAACGTATGTCAAAATAATTTGAAACATCATTTGGAGAAGTCTCCATGCCTAAGTTAGGAGCTACATCATTGTTAGGTCTATTAAAATTACAACTTTTCACCACCCCACTTTTATCCCAATCATCTTCTCCCATTTTAGATCTATATATAATGATATCTAGTTAACCGCAAAAAATGGGGAAGGAGAAAGAAAATCGTAAAAATTCAAAAATGTGCTTATGAGAGAAACTAATGATGTTTTCTGCGAGAGCGGAGAGGGAAAAAGGATCTAAAGAGGGGACTGGCTTATGAAGGAAATAGATGAGTAAAAAACGTTTTAGCTGGTAGGAAATTAGAAATGGATGAAGAAAAGTGAACCATTTTTTCTTATTATATAGAGAAACTTAAAGGGGTACCTACCTACCCCGGCTCGTCCGCATTTACTTTGCAGTTAATGTACAATAAATGTTTTTTTCTATTTTAGAATGAGGGGTATTGTCGATAAATGAGAAGTCAAAGATAATCACTTGTTGTCACGACCCGATTCCTTATGTCATGATAGCACCTACTACACCCCACCAGTAGGTAAGCCTAACCCTTAGTCTGGAGCCATAAGCAATGGGCTATCAAGTAGAAGTCAACAATAAGAAGCAAGAAGCTTATAACGAAGCGAAGAAAGGGTAATCAATAGAAATGTAATACAACAAACCATCCCCAAGACCTTGCAACAACCAGTAATCAAGCATCTAATTAAAATAAGAGTACAAGACTTTTTACTAATACAAAAAAAGTATAGGTTGTCTCTGAATATAACATAAAGACTAAGCCTAGCGGAAATAGACGAAAAATGGTAACTCAAAACACCACGAGCTCACCCTAGTTTCTAAACTCCAATTTGCTCTACACAACTCCAAATCAACGGCGAGAACTCAAAATATGATATGCAGGGAGTAAAAATATAGTATGAGTACCAAAAACGATACTCAGTAGACATGGCCGAGTGAGCTCCAAAGACAAAGCAAGTATATACAACAAGTAATAATGAAATCATAACACAAATCACTTAATAGGAGATAAAACGATAGACAAGCAATAAGGAACATAAGTAGGATACAAAAAATAAGGAACTCAGTTAAAACATACTTGGAACAGAAGCCAACAACCTACTCACAACAAACTCAGATACAAGAGTCGACTATACAAGGTTAGGTGGACTAACAACCACAAGTCTAAAGCGACAACCAATCAGTTGTCACATCAACAACAACACAAAAGAGAATATAATCAAACAGTAACCTAATTGAACCCACATAACCCGGTAGGTGTAAACAGCAAACATAACCCAACCGGCCCCCATAAAATCGGAGGGTGAAATCTACAAAAAAATTATACTAATGATAGGAAATTCATATGAATACAAAGTATGTAGTATGACAAACAGTAACCATCAGTAACCAAGTGTATAGACCTGCCTCCCTGCCGTGTAGGCGAGGTTGGACCCATACAACTCACTCATCCGGTACTATGGTACTCATGGTAAGAGAGGCCCATCAGGGACACAAAAAGTCCATATACACAACCTAGGCTAGAATCCAAGTCTTTTCAAGGATGTAGAGAATCATGACTAGACCTGAAATCCGCGACTAGTAGGAATCAACTCCGTTTAGAGACCAAATTCACAATAGTTGGAAAAATACCCAAAATATAGTAAAAAAGGAAATGTGGGACCCATACCAAGAATCTCAAAATTGATTTCATCAAAAGGACCTAATGGATTTATCAGGTTTTTGTCCCCAAATGGGGTACAATTTGATGGCCGAAACAGCCCAAACGAAGACATTCACAATTTCTTCAAATTAAAGAGACAAGGCAGCCCATTCCAAGTGAAAATTATCTCAATACTCGTACTTCTACACTTTCTGTTCAGTCCCACACGTAGTCACACCAACTCCAGACAAAACGTAACTTGAATCCCATGAAAAAAAGTTTCCTAGCTTGAGATATCGAAGTTCGAATATTTGGATAAAATGGATAGAAAAACAAAATAAACCTTCACCGAGGACCGCAAAAACGATCAGTCGGCCGCGAAAGCGGCCAAGCCCAGAAAGTTCCTATGGAGAAAGCGGCTACTGTGAAAGTCACTACCATGAAACTGATTAGTCGGCTGTGAAAGTGGCAAATCCCCAAGAGGCTCCCACCGCGAAAGTGATGCCTAGGCCACTAAAGAGGCTACAAAAAGCGATCAAAGGGCCCGTAAAGCAGTCGCACTATAATTGTTGCACAATAATTTGAAGGAAAATGCTCCAAACTTCAAATGAACACCCAAAATTCATTCGAAACCCGTGATCGCAAACAAATTATGCTACCAATCGAAATTGGCATTCCAGACTCAATGAAACCATCAAAACTTCCATCTGAGGTCGTCTTGACAAAAAGTAGGCCGCACACCCAAGTTCCTTTTTAAGCCAATATCCACAAGAGGATTTGAAATGAGTTCAGAAGCTTAGCGAACCACACAAAAGGTCATACTAGATCAAACTCAACATTTCAGAGTTAACTGTGCTAATAGATTTCTCATCCGAGCATGTTTACCAAGAATATTGATCAAAATCAAACTTTGCTTAAAACTTCAAAGTTTAAATGCCAAACGACACAAATTCATATCAAAAGTCTCAATACCTGAACCAACCATGCCCCAAGCCCAAAATGGCCCTTCCGGAGCTGATGGAATCATAAGAATTACATTCCAAGGTTGTCTTCCTGAATTTTTGACAGAAGTCAACTATTCAAGTTTCAAAGGTTCCAAAATATAGAAATTCGAACAAAACTCAAATGAGTGACCCGATGACCAAACTTTAAGTCCCACCAAGTCGTAAATGACTTGGGGTCGCTAAAGGAAAGCTCTTAATGATGAAAAGATAGAAAAATGAAGGAAATGACATGGAGAGTCCTTATAATATCCACTACTAATAGGACTTTCGTCCATATAAGTAGAAGGACAATTATAGCTTGAAGTTACGAAAAGATGAGGATACTAGGCTTGGATGCTCTGCCAGACCTTGAGACTCTCTCCCAGATCGAAAAACACTAAGACAGAACTTGGGCTAAGAGGGAAAATCCTTAAGTTCACGTCAAAACTCTAAAAACTCCTCAAATTCCTTTTTGGGCTCCAACTCTTTCCCAACCGAACCAAACTTGCCTTAAAGAACAATATTCAGCTGAGAAAACCAACACCACACCAAAACCACCAAATTGAGAAAGCACATGACAATGACAGAAGTAACCCTACTCATAAATTGAAATACTCACATTATGCTCCAAATTTAACATTTTCTATTAATCAAGAGCATTTTGTCAGTCCTTAGCTATCTTGGACATCTCCAACACAATTTGAAAACTTCCTACAAACCCATACAACACAAACCTCAAGAGAACTACATGTTTTGCCTGAACATCAAGGAATAACAATCGCCAAAATAAGGAACTTAGTTTTGAGCAAATCCCAAAATCCACTCCTTACTCTCACAAACGAACAATCTCAATTGGAACAAAACATTCTGAAGCCAAGAACTTTCCTCCAAAGGAGCTTTTAGAAATCCGACACAATGAGCCCATAAGTTACTCTTCCCCTGCAAATCAGAACCAACCACCCCAGTCAAAGGGAAACAGAGCCGATTAGCGGTGTATCAACACAGTCAATTGGTTGGTGGTGGCCCAAGGGTACAAATTCCTATCACGAATCACACAAGATACCAAGCATGATAAAGGCAAACCTCGCATCCTGAACAAGAATAAAATAATACATTCCACGAATTAATTTTACCCCATCATAAATGTGAACCTTCTTAGAAATTTCCATTTTCCTATAGAAGTTATAGTCTAAAGTCATTGATGAACAACACCACGACGACTCTAAATCACCACCAGCACAACCATAAAAACAAAAAAATAGCAACAAGATATCAAGGAATCACACCTCCAAATCCTTGGTAGCCATAACTAAACTCCTAGACCACCAGAAAAAGACAAATAAAAAAAGACTGAATGAGCAAAAACACAATTACACAAACAAGAATAAGACTAAGGAAAAGGAAGAAAGCGACCAACTAAGACTACCACAGAACTATAAAGTCCAAACTGCCCATCACACAACAACTAGAAACCTCCCAACTACTACATGGAGGACGGCACACAACTAAGGCAAACCTCTTAAGTTGGGTAGGCTTAACAACATAAAATTGGTCTAGCCAGCTATCTAAAAAGGATTGACATCACACTGAGAACATACAACAAAAGCCATCAATGCAAAAACATGGAGAGTTGCTCAACCACTACTCCCAGTTGAAATAATACCACCTAGTCGATCCACTACTAAAAGGAATCAACTACAGGAGGTAAACCACCTAAATAATTCTCAAGTCAAGCTATAATAACATGCCAACAATGGATAAGAAGTCAAATAAATATGAATGGGCATGAAAACCCCAAATCACACTTGATAAGAACAAAGGGATAAAACCACAAAATTGCATCAAAATAGTGGATACATGGAGCTTCGACCTCTGGATGGCATGCAGAAGCATAAAATGGATTGTGCCCGAGCATAACCTGAACACCTGAAGTAGTACTAGCACCACTCAAGGCACTACCTCTAATAGAAAGTGTTATCAACCCATGAGACTTACCTAACAGAACACTTCTCACTATGGTTTCATGCTGGGATAAGCTCTAGAGTGATGACCAAGCTCTCTACATATACGACAAGATTTGACCACTCTAGACTAGGGAATATTATATTTCTGGAATAGCAATACCTACCTAGGGCACTTCGTAAACCAGTGGTCAAACCCTCCACAATTATAGCAACCTCTATAGTTTGAAGCCTGGCATGAAGAACACGATGAGTGGCCTTGCCAGCCTCTGTCAAGCTCAAAACCACCCCCTACAAACTGCACTGGACCATACGACAATCCATGACATAGTTGCATACCTTTCAACACTCATACCAACCATCACCAAGAGCAGCCTATTGTGAAGACCCAATTGTAGTAACATGAGACATGACACCTATAAGTCCAAGAGGATCACCGTGAGAAGTCTAACCTGAGCTATGCCTGCCACAGACCTAGTAGGTCAAGAAGGAAGATGACCATCACTGAACTCATACCCACCTCGAAGTTGAATGTTGTCATTGTTGTACTAATAGTGAGGCCTCTTACCATTGTCTCTTGAATCCTCAAAACATACCTGTTATGCCACCTTTACATGATTAACAACCTAGGGAAATGTAGATCCTACTTCTATCAGATACTTGATACACTCAAATTACACATCTCTAAAGAAGTATAAGCGATTATTATAAAGTAAAGAACCCAACTTGTAGGTTGGGATCGATCCCACGAGGAATATGGTTCAAACTTAAACTCATTCATAATTATCTCCGTTTAGTCAAACTATTTTCGAGAAAAGTAAACAAGGGGATGTTGTAAATAAGTAACAGATTGTAACAAGTAAACAAGATTCACAATTTGAGTTATCAATATAAGATGGAAACTAGGTTATATGTGTTCCCCACAAGCTCTTAACATAGTAATCCTAATAATAGTAATCATATCCTAGTGTTTGTCATGCAAGGCCGATAAGTAATGTATTCCTACGTGATTGGTAATCCTAGCAAGAACTTTCACCTCGCAACTTGGTAAGTCTACGGGTGTGTGCATTACTAACCTTTACCTTCACCCCAGATTAGTCATCGTATCAATTTAGTTTAGTTTTCACCATCACTTCAATTGATAGCAGACTATTATATAGCAACATATCCTTAACTAAATCTCTGTTGTTTAATCTTTTTCTCATTCTTTACCCCTTCGTAAGGCAAATAGGAACAATGCGAGTTCTAACGTTTGCAACCATTAAAAAGACCTCTAAACGAAAGGATTAACAATACATGCATAAACACTATTCAAGAATTACTTAATTATTACTCATACTTTGTTAATTGCTCATGGTTCACACAACCCTAGTTGTGGATTTAGCTACTCATGCTTAAGAGTTCACAATTCATGATTAGGTTAAAAGAATTCATGAACTTACAATGAGAATAGATGAAAACCGAAATTTTGAATTGAAATTCAAAGTAAAATTTGCATAAATCAACTTCCAAAAATTAAATTGCTAAGTGTTTGCAAAATGTTTCCAAAAGCCCCAAAACTTAAAGTATACAATAATGTCTAATCCTTAAAAATGGAAATTACAACTAATATTTATAGAAAACAAAACCTAAACCAACTAGGAAAGGAAATAAGGAAATAACTTCTCAGACGCAGTTTCTGTCAACGACATGACCTACGGACCGTGGGTCAACCTACGGTTCGTGGTCACCCTCTGTGGTTCAAGACTTGGGCAATAATTCAGGGCCTTCAGACGACGATTGGACCTACGATCTGTGGACTGGACTATGGTCCGTCACTTGCCTCCGTGGTTCAAGTACTGGAACTTCAACTCTTTGATCACCAACGACGGATGTGAAAGACGGTCCGTGGGTCGACTCATGGTCCGTCGTTTACCTCTGTGATTCCACACTTAGTCAGACTTCCTTGAACCTTTATCTACGAAGTAGCACCTACGGCCCGTCAATGGACCTACGGTCCGTGGTTGGTTCTGTCACTGGCCACTTCTGCAATTTTCAGCTCTAATCTCCATCAATCGCGTTCGAACTTATTTCCTGCAAAAATTGCATAAAACTAATATTTCTAACAAAAAATAGCCCAATACACACATAAACTCTAAGTGAAACGCATCAAAAATATCGTAAACTCACAGTATATCAACACCCTCAACTTAAACTTGTTGTTTGTCCTCAAGCGACACACTCACTCTAAATGACACTAATGTAGAAACAAACAAACTCAAGCAATCATATGGTTGTCTCAATCAATTCCATCACTTAGTGCCAATCTTTTCATTCAGACTCAATAAGCTAACTCATACGGATCAACACATGACATAGACAGACCAATAGACATCACCACATACATTTTCAACAATAGCCAAGGTACCAACTCTCTAATAATGTAACTAGTGCCTCCACTTCAAAGAAATCATTTTTCATACAATGAGTATAATTTTAAGTTCGAGGATTCATTCAACACTCACACTAAGAAGTGAATTCAAATACAGTTAGTGCTCAATATCATAGGCTTGCCCTTATTTTCACTGCATAGACTCTCCAAACTAGTCACTAGGATTACTATAGGACTTTATTAGCTTGTAATGTAGGCTTAGGTTAGGTAGGGTACATTTGGGTACTTCTAGTAACTTTTATGCCCTCCTTGATATTACATTGGCTTTTTACTTCTTTTCTCAACCAATTATTGACATCTTTTTATTTCCTGCTCTTTTCCTTCATTCTCTATAGCACAGATGTGACTTTGACTTTATCGCTCTTCTTTTTCACTTTTTTTTTTCTTTTACTTCTTTCTTTGTTCCTTATCATCATTACCATTTTTTTTGTTTCTTTTGGCTTCAGTCACATCTTTTTCTATCTTTTTCTTTCCTCTACACACAACTCTTTTCATACCCTTTTCTTTCGGTTTTCTTTTTTCGTAGCCACCATCAACTTATGTATTTTGCATGAGTTGAGGTGCACAATATTCGACGTCGGACTAGAGACAAGATTAAGGTAACTTTTTGAATTAGCCACCCTCAACTTAGGCTTTTGGCCTATGTTAAGGTGCACATGTCCATGGAAGGACCAAGGCCAAAACAATCTTTTAAGGAAGGTGAGTTAGGTGTATTGAAAGAAGTGGTCTACATTAGGCTCAAACATTTGGATCAAAGGGAGCATTTATTTCTTTTGGTTGAATCATTTTAGGTTTTAGTGGACTCATTTGAACAAAGACATATGATCATCTCCCAATTCCTAGCCTAGATTTTCTTAACAGGACCAATGGGACAAGTTCTAGATTGACACACACTGCATGAACAAACAAAATCATTTTACACATACTTGGCACTTTGTTTCATTACCATATTATTAATTTACCCAGTTCAAGTTTTAGCTTAAGTCATGCTATCGTACCAGTTCCTTATCATGTCATATGAAGATCCAGCACATTCAACTCATTGAACCTATAGATCTAACACATCTCAAAATTTTGGACATGTATCAATTTCATGTTTCTTATGCCATCATGCTTTCATTCTTCTACTTACTTCTACACATACAATCCTAAACATGTTGGTTCAACATAAAAGTAGATCAGTCCCTTAGGGAAAAAAGAACACAGGCAAGAAAACACCAATGGAGGATTATAAGTTGGGTTACTCAAACTTCACCCTATCACTCACAACCCATTTACCCTACCCCCAACAAAATATGGTGCAATTGCCCTTAATGCACAGATAATAAAAAAATAAAGCATATGGTGAAGCAAACATGTGGCGCATATGCGCCGAAGACCTATCAAGAGGTGGGTGGGTTTGGTTTCTCGTAACCTGCTGGATCAGTACTAGAAATGCCATCAATAGCGCCCTCATCAATAGTCAGAACACCCCAGTAGTGCTTGATATGCAGATGGGCCAACATCCACCTTACGAGCCCGCTGCTTCCTCGTCTCCTCATCAATGATCGACTACCACTAACTACTGGCGCTCCCTTTTCCTTGCTCGTCAAACCTCCTCAGTGTAAGAAGTATGATCAGAACGGTGATGCTTCCCAGAAGCACGTGAAAGATCGAGTGGTGGCATAGTATCTCCAAGGCATTCAACACCACATTGTCATCCTCAACCGCAGGTGCAGACTCTAGTATAACCTCAACAGGGGCTAGCAGGGAATCAACATCAGACCGGAGCCTAGCCAACTTTGTCTGAAAAGTGGTCACATCGATAGTAGAGGCAGGCCTATCCAAAACTCTCAGCTCGAATGCATCTAGGTGTTTGTTGACAGCTTGTCATGATCATGCGCTCCATCCTAGCCTCATACTCCTCAACATATTGCTACAACCATGGCCTCAAATGTTGTATCAAGGTAACTGTAGCGACCCTAAAAATAGATAGGTGAAACTAGAGCCTAACGTATGGATTTTTAAAGTTTAAGCATAAATTGGAGTTATGAAATTTTCCAAAATGAAAATTGGACTTTGCCTTAGTTTTATTTGGTAGGTCCATGTAGGCAAGGGGCATTTTCGTAAATATTAATTTTAGTTAAATTAAAAAGTGGGTATATTTTAGATTATTTCTAATTTCTATATATGGTATTAAAACTTTTAAAAAGGTTTGTTTTAATTCATTCTTCAAAAAAAAGGGGGGTTCTCTCTAGAACACCATTGAAGGCAAAGGTCAAGTTGGAGCTAGGGTTTCGAATTGAAGGTTTCTTGCATCAAATTTTCGTGGGTTTTCTCAATACTAAGGTATGGTGGCTCTTTATCTAAAGCTAGTTTTCGCTTTAGAACCAATTTCAAAGGATTTTCAAATTCTCAAAAGTTATGAAAAACTTCTATTTGTTACTCTACTCAAGGGTTCTTGCATTAAATGGTTTTAAATGATGGATTGTGATATTGTTGATATTAAATCGATGTTTTCAAGTGAAAAATCTCATGAACCCTTGATTTCACAAATTTCTATATTTGACTTACGAAATGGGTTTGTTGATAATGATTGGGTATTGATGAATTTATGCTTAGAATAGATTGTATTGTTGATGTTTATGATTTTCTATATCTATTGATTAATGTTGAGGATGGCTTTGGAGGATGGTAAGTTGGCTTAATCTCATATTATTGATATAATTGTTCTTGCTTGGTTTGATCCACTTATAGTGGAGGTGTTTAATTATGGATTGTATTATGAATATGGCCTTGAAGGCATTATCTATTGAATTAAAGTGTTATCAAGTTATGAAGTGTTATAGTACTATGTGAAGGTAAATATGTGAAGGTATTCTTATGGTTATAAGGTGATCTTGTACAAAGTATTATTGTAGTGTAATTAAAAGTATGTCCTCTTTAAATGTCCATATGTGACGATTGTTGTTGGTAGGTTGAATCCACCTTTGGTGGAAGTGTTATATCTTGTTCTTGTGTCTAAGTATGGGAGAGGTGTTTTGGGAAATGTTTTAGAAATGGGAATTGAACTAATGGTATATAGGAAATAACATATGCCCTTTGGAAAAATGGTCCAACACTTAGAAAAAAAAATGAG
>NW_006239064.1:1112031-1117231 GCF_000226075.1 Solanum tuberosum
TGCTAATTCCATATTTCTCTATTTTCTACAAGTGTAGGTTCCGAAAAGTAAGCGGGTTCTATAGTAAGCTTGGAACTTGAAGTTCTTCCAAGATCTTGTGGTATGTCCTCATATGTCGAGGACAAGACTTTTCTATTCTAGTTTTATGATAAGGTTCTTGTAATAGACTTAATAGACTTCTTTTGATTGTAAAGGGCCGTGTCCCTAGTATGTTTTCACGTTTATGTCTAAGATGGCTAAGAGACTTAGTATTCCGTTTGTGTACTTTTGAATGATGTTTTTAAAAGTGACCTTTGAGTCTTATGGGATTTTATTTAAAGAGTTTTTAATTCCGCACTATTTTACATATCTAATGTGATGAATGCTAAGGGCTTGTATGAGACCTCCGAGAGGTCGAATACGCATGTTACGACTTGGGGGGTGCTCTCGGGTCGTGACAGTAACCATCTGGGTCTCCAACTTTTGGACTCAGACCAGAGGGACTAGAGTGGACCCTGAAGATGAAGTGGCTAGGGATGAGCTCGCGGCCTGGCTAGTGGCGGTGGAAGGGGGAGCCTGTGCATCTATAGTAGTGGGCGGTATGACGGTCTCATCAACCTGTATCTTCTACACATCATCAGCAAGATCAGCACCCAAGGGAGATAGGTCAACCTGTGGATCCCTCCGCGGTGCAGCCAGATTGGCGTCATCTCTAATAAGGCCAATGTCTACTATGTTGGTCGCCTATAGCAGACTATCACAATGCCAAATCGGTACCCCAGCTGCCCTGCAAAGATGAAATATAAGACACAGAAATGGCAAAGTAGTGGTGGTCTTGAAGGCCCTCTCATGAATCTCAGCAATAAAAATCCGGGCGAAGTCAAGCTCAAGTCCTGCCACAAGTGTTGCCACCATCACGACCTTATCCCAAGTAACCATGTTGTTCGCCTGAGTACGGGACAGTCTGGTATACACAATGGTCCAAAAGAACTTCGCAGTGAAGCTCATAGTTGCCATTCTGATAGGCAAAATAATATGGCACACCCATTTGGTACGCTCCCCCTCATCTGTAATGTGACTGGCCATCCACTGAAGCAATGTCTCTCTCTGCTCAACATCTCTCTGAAAGGCCCCGCTCTGCACCACCCCCATCATGTAGTCATACTCCATTGTATTGATCGACAGATTGTGGGCTGGACTATAGATGAACCGGCAGATAGTTGTCTCGGAGATGTCAATCGAGAAGTTCCACACTAGAGTCACCTGAAGTAAATATTGAGCTACTGGCTTAGCCCGTTTAGAGATGGCATTTTGAATAGTGACGGTGTATGAGGCATAGAACTCCCGAGTCATCTCCTCGCTGAACTTTCCTGGACTTCGTGCCATCCACTCACACATGTGCCTCTTGAATAGCTCCTTAATAACAAGTACCGTGTGAAGACTTTCAGTAAGGACCCGACGCTCTTCATTAATAATGCGGGCCATCTTTCTATGTTCATTCAGAACCTTCCAGTTATCATATATTTGGTACTAGCCCTCGACGCACCACCTGTTTGACTATGTGGCATTAAGAACTGCCTCAACTCTGGGTGGTATAAGGTCATCAAAGGAAGAAGTGGAAGAACCGCTGGAACGGGAACCGAAATGCGACTCAGAGGCGGACTGCGACTCTTATGCAGATAAAACCCCCTCCTCATACTGGGGGCAGTGACCTCGACCTTGTTATTGGATGTAATAATCTGCCTGGCCATGTTTCTTGTGGTCCGAGGGGAATAAGGAGCCTATGATGGTCTTTGGGATGTACTCCTAATCAGTGTCTTCATCCAACAGACGTCGGGAAGGAGCGACTGACTTGGATTTACCCTTTCTTGAGTAAACGGGAGCTTGTTTCGGGGTCATGGTACCTGTGGAAACTCGTTAGTACCTAAACAACACAAGAATGCCTAAGAAAGTTTTTTAGAAGAAGAGTAGGACTTAGCTGAAAAATAAAAAATATTCCAGGCAGTAGTTGATTTGGTGACCTACGGTCAGTCGATGAAACGACGGCCCGTGGGTCCCCTCCGTAGGTCAGAGTACCCATTTTTGGGTCTCTGATGTTGGAACCACGGATGTGCAGAACAGTCCGTCGATGGAACGACGGACCGTAGTCCACACCGTGGTTCACAACTTAGCAAAATTTTTATGCAGGGCTAGTGACGGGCCACGATCGACCTACGGTCCGTAGGTGGACCTATGATCCG
Organism: Solanum tuberosum; assembly: GCF_000226075.1. Classification (NCBI taxonomy): domain Eukaryota; kingdom Viridiplantae; phylum Streptophyta; class Magnoliopsida; order Solanales; family Solanaceae; genus Solanum; species Solanum tuberosum. The sequence continues at coordinate 1,114,251 of NW_006239064.1, forward strand.
TTGGTGGTGGCCGTTGATCAGTGTTGTTCCAGGCATGAAGTTCAACTTTCATTCAACCATCAATTTCAACAATATATCAAACAAGCTAAGTCTACACATGCATTTCAACATATTTTTTGGTAGTTCATCATCTGTAGGGTTTCGATTACACACAATTTAACTTTCAACACAATCAAAACAACAAAACCCTAAGTCAAAACTTCCAACTAGACCTAGCAAACCTATTTATTCGATTAAAATTACCTACACACTCACACACCATCATTCCAAGGGTATTATCTAACTTAGATTCAACTAATTATGCAAGCATTTTGAATTACCCAAGGTCAAGTTCAACGTTGTGACTTCAAGTTTAAACAATGAACGATTCAAAGTTTGGGAGAAATCGATTACCTTACAAGTAAACAACGTTGGTGAGTATGTGATCAAGTACAAATGCTCCTAAAACAACGTGGACACCGAACCCGGACCTTGAAAGCTTGATGGAGAGGAAATGGAGATTTTTTTTGGGGAGGGAGGAGAGGGGGGGGGGGGGGGTTATGGCAAAGATGAATGTGGAAGTGATTGGAATCAGTTTGGGAGTGATAGGGGGGGAGGTTTTAATGGATGAATATGGGGTAATTGGGAGGTTTGTAACGATTGGGAAAAAAGATTGAAGTGGGGAATGAATTTAAAATGAAAGGTTATATGTAATTGGGGTCCGGGTCGGGTCATCAGAAACCCTAACTTAGACCCACGAGACCCCGTCAACGGTCTGTGATGGTCCGCCGATGGGGACCGTGGTTCACTCCAACACTTAGAATTATTTTGAATACATACCTGGGATTTATGGATGCCATCCACGGTCCGTGGTTGGACCGACGAACCGTCGATGGGATCCGTAGACCACTGGAACAACTTATTTTCTGCAGATTTTACTTTTCGCCACTGCATACGTAGCAAACATTAGGACTTCCTTTTTACATTTTTTGGACACTTTTTAGACACGGACCCTATTCTATCTATATCTAGCCAACACTAAACATAAAAATTAATAAACACCTATATGAAAACACTAAAATTTTAAGAAAAACTCCTATATCGAAAAGAAACTCCTATAGTTGGCTAGAGTGTACATCTTGGGTTGCCTTACCGGGCTGGGACAAAAAAAACCGAATCGACCAAGTAAACTTAGTATGTGGGCCAGGTGCCGATTGTGGGCTTTTCGATGCCGATTCCTTAGCGGGTCAGGGTCAGGGCGCTTAGCTCAGTTGACAAATTTATGTTAGATTCTTCAAAAAAATATCACATGGTGTGCTAAGAATTTAATGCAAAAGTATAGTGAGTTATGTTGTGTAAATTCTTTTAAAATATCATGGAATAATTATTGAAGGACCTGACACAAACATGCCGACATTTAATTTTTGGAAGATCAAGCCAACTATTTCTCCATCTCCTTTGTTTAATTAATGAAACATCAATATTTGTTTTCATATTAATAACCAATAAATATGAATAAAAATGTATAAAACGCTTCACCTTTACCCCCCCCCCCCCCCCCCCCCACCCAAACACATTGGCTGCATAAGTTTTAAGTAATAATATATTCATATAGTATCATGTACATCTTGCAAATTGAAATAACGAGGAAAGAGTGAAAAGTTGGGGAAAGAATCATTTTTGGAAAGTATATGAAAGTCTGGAAAATTGTGAAGTATGTTAGTTGAGTTTTTGGTCAACTTCAATTGGCCATAAATCCTAGCTCAGGATGATTTAGGTGTATTTCCAGATATGGTTGGAAATCTCTTGAAATAACCTTTCCAACGCCGCTGAGTTTGCGCAATTCCGAATTTGTATGAGTGAGTTATACCCTTTGGAAGTTGAGTTGTTTGAATAAGGAAAGTCTAATCCGGATTTTGGAAGGGTAATTTAGTATTTTCCTTACCTAATTATTCTAATTCGTTTTTAGGATTTAATTGGGGTAAAATCAGATTTTAGTCAGTTTAGAAAAGTTGAAGTTTCACGCTAAGGCTTGGAGAAAGGAGAAAAGAGGAGAAGGGAGAAGAGAAATCAAGATTCGTCAAGATCGTCGAGTTTAGCTTGTGGATTTCGTCAAGGGGTGATCCCTACGAGGTATATGAGATCACATAGCGTTAGCTTAGTTTACCCACGCGCCAATCATGATTCAATGCCGCAAATTTAAGTCTTTGAAAGTTTAGAAATTGAGTTCTTGATGAACATTGTTGAAAGTTTCGTTTGAATTTCTCGTGGGTTGTGTTGTTGGAGTTTCTTGTCGATTTGATTCTTGTTTCCGGGTGTAATTTGGTTTGAATCTATCATATATTGAGGGTATAAATGATTCTAAGTGTTTGGGGAAGGAACCATTGAAGTTTAGAGGGTTTAGAAATGAAAAATGGAGAAGACAAGTCGTCAAACACCTGGGGAAAGGGGTGAGGAGTCGCGCCAGCCAGCGTACCCCAGACCAGCCTTTGAATATCAAGGGTTGGCGCCCCGTGCCTCTCAGGGCGCCAGGGACGCCAGTTCTTCCCATTCGTTCTCCATCTTTTCGTACTTGTTCCTTAGTAATGTACCTATGTTTCTTAGTTGATTCCAACACTCTCAGGTACATTTAAACATCATGAAATCATCCATAAACATGAGATCATGAACCTTGAATTCATAATCCAATTCAAGGAAAGTTAGGATCAAAGTCAAAAGAAGTTAAAAGCCAAGTCTAGAATTAAGAAGCAAGTCAAGAGAAGTTTATAAAGTTTTCAAAAGTCTTTCACAAATGTTTTAACTTTGTTTTAAGACCTAAAATACAAGTTAAGTAAATAGTATAGTGTAAAAATTGAAGTTCATTTCTTCAAAGAAGTATATGAGGACTATGTATTCCTAAAGAGTTTAAAATGTTTTCAAATTTGAGAAAGAAAGGAAACACCAATTCCAAGAGAGCTATTAAGCTAAGTTTTGAGCAATTATCTCAAACCAAAGAAAGAAGT
>NW_006239064.1:1117767-1137383 GCF_000226075.1 Solanum tuberosum
AGACAGTTAGTAGTTCAGTTGTCTTTACATTTTCATTTCATATGTTAAGACTTGAGTTGCCATTTTGGCCAAGTTGAATGTTGACTTTTAAACATTCTAAGTTATTTTATTAAACCATTGAGTAAGTGCATTTGATAATTGTAATAATTCTTAGAGTCTTCCGCTGAGTAAGTAAGCTAAGCCAAGCCAAGGGTTCGATTGGGGCCAGCAATGGTTCTCGAGTGCCAGCCACGTCCGGGGTGTAGGCTCGGGGTGTGACAATCCTCTAAATATTGTTTTTTTTACGGAGTGGACTTCATGATTTGAAGTTTATGAGTCACTATAACAATCTAAAATTGATTTTACAACAATAATTGGATTCGCCATCAAATATTTATATACATTTTGTATATTTCTTACTATATACACAAAATTTGGACGCAAACTACTCCTTTATTTGAACCCCGTAATCGACCTTCTAGATCCACCTTGTTTCTTTTAACTTTTAGGTTAATTCATTCAAATTTTTGTGTTTTCCCCCGATTAAACATGTGTTCTTGTACACAGATAGATAGGGAGGAAGTAAACATAAGTTAGTTAGAAATGCTTAAAAGAACAGTCTGGTGCACTAAGCTCTTACTATATGCTGTTAAATTAGGTCTTAGACCTAACTCACACCCCAAAAGCTAGCTCAAAGGGATGAGGATTGCCCAAGCCTTATAAGGAGTCCACCCATCTCATTAACCACTGATGTGGGACTTTTGTCATTCTTTAACATATGCAGGATATGGGAAAGGGTCGGACCATATATAAAAAATTTATTAACATAATAATATCTGCATTTTTACAAGAGGTTATTTCATCTGTAAATACTAATGTCTGTTTTCTCTTTAATGGACTTTATGTAGCTCGAATCACTATAGAAAATCGCTAATCTTCAAACAAAATTTTCAATAGAATCCATCAAAATTTAGTCGTTGGTTATATCTTCTGACAAAAAATCAAGGAGCCAATTCCCAATTAAGCATCCGTTGGAAAATAACATTTTTTGGATCAGTTTAGTGAATATCAAATATCAAATAATTATGGGTGATTTCTCTGGCTTGTATTAATGATACAAGGGTACTCATATGCTCCTCATGAGTGCACTGTTAATTATATTCTAGTTTTTGTCAATTTCTCAAGATAGATATACATTTATACATATGATTTTTTTTTAAATTGACAAGTGCATGTGCACTTCCACTTAAAGGTGTGGGTCCGCCTCTGATTGTAAATACTAATTCACACATGGTGTTTATATCAAATTAATAAATATATGTATTATGTGTTCACACATATATCTTTTTCAATTAACCACAACAACGGATACAAATTATTACCTTGTTAAATCACTTAATTATGCTAAAATAGTGTAATTTTATATAAACGTCTGATACAATAAATTTAATAATATGTTACTGTCTAGTTGTATTGATTGAAATCTCCCACACAATTATTGTGAGTTTATTTCTCATTATTCCCCTTCCTCCTTTCTAATCCTTCAATGTAATACTAACAAACTTAATTATTTTCTTGATCCCTTAATGTAATATGAAAAATTCAAAATTAGTTTCTTTTATGAAAAAAGATATATGAATCGATAATTATCTTTCGGCTAAGCTAGCCTTCTTCATTTCTCAAGACCAACAAGGAATAATACATGAATATTCACATGTTCTAATAACTTATAGTTGCAAAAGAATTTTATAATAACAATAATAATAATATACTCAATATAATTCTATAAATAATAAATCGATTTATGTCTAGAAAAATATATTAAAAAAAGAGAGTAAAAAGACATTTAAAATGTGCTTCTACCTTTATTATTGATCCAACTAACAAGGATTGAAAAAAAAAATTATATTCTTTTGAGTGCACACATGCAACACCAAGTTAGATTCAAGTCATTTTCCTCCTTAGCTCCTCATGTGCTAACATTCATGCATCTAAGTTATAATATTACCAAACATATTATGCTTTTTGGTCCTTAGTTGATACCAAAATTCATTTTTTTTTATTCACAATATTCATAAAGTGTGTTTTGTATATCAATAAAGATTACGGTGGAATGATGCGATTTTTAAAAAAAAATTAATGAGAGATTTTGGTTCGAGTCTTGCACGTATGTAATAATTTTTATTAGGGAGTGCTTTATTTTCAATGTAGAATTTTTTGACATGGATCCGAATTTAGACAAATATTCTCATATACATTTTGTTTGCCCCTTTCTAAGATCTCTCATCTTTTTTGCTCACTTGGTGATTCGAACCCACAACCTCTTAGGGTTGGAAGCGATAGGTACTCCGCGCAACTTCCTCTTATCCACCCATATACATTTATGTCTTAATTTATTTTCAATGTAGAATTTTTTGACTTGGATCCGAATTTAGACAGATATTTAATCATAAATTAAGACATAAATGTATATGGGTGGATAAGAGGAAGTTGCGCGGAGTACCTATCGCCTCCAACCCTACGAGGTTGTGGGTTCGAATCACCGAATAAAAAAGATGAGAGATCTTAGAAAGGGGCAAACAAAATGTATATGAGTGGCTCATTAAGATCGGTAGCCTAAAGTCAACTTTAACAGAAGACCTTATTTTTTCAGTTCAATATGTTTGTTTTAAAAGAATTAAATTATATAAATCTGTTATAAGTAAAAAATGAACCTCATCATCAACTAGACAAAAAAAATCTAAATAAGTCTAAATACCCTTGAACTATTGAAAATGGTATAAAACTATCATTCATCCACCTATTGGCTCCCAAATACCCCTGTCATCCACCTACTGTCTCTCAAGTACCCTTGTCATCCATTTATAACGGATTATCATTTAAATAATTTTTAAAAATATGTGTCGATAATCTATTGTTACAATTTAATTACTTAAATTAATTTATAAACCCACCCATTACTGATTGTACCAGACCCAAATTAACTGTACCGCCTCCAATTACATTTACCCCACCAATTAAAACAAATACACCCTTCATTCCCAACATTTTACTTCATTTTCCAACCATCTTCCCCAATATATTAGCACACAATCTCGAAAAACACTACCTTGTATCACCATAAAAAACACCAAAATAATCGTAATTTTTAATGGTAATATATGAGTGTATTTAGGTAGTGTTTTTTTTGAGATTGTAGGCGAATATATTTGGGAAGGAGGTTTGAATAAATATTGAGAATGAAATGTGTATTTGTTTTAATCAGTGGGATAAATGTAATTTTAGGCGAATGTAGTTAATTTGGGTCGAATGTAGTTAATTTTTAATAGGTATAATTAGTAACGGGTGAGTTTGTAAATTAATTTAAGTAATAAAATTGTAATCAATAGATGATCACCACGTATTTAAAAAAATTAATCAAATTATTTAAATTATAATCCGTTATAAAAGTGGTCAATATTGGACTCAAATGTGGATGACAGAGGTATTTGAGAGTCAATAGGTGGATGACAGAAATATTTGGGAACCAATAGGTGGATGAATGGTAGTTTTGTACCATTTCCAATAGTTTGAGGGTATTTTAGGCTCTTTTCCGATATCATTAAGATGTATTTTCGTGTGAATAATTTTCACCATCACTTTGTCCACAACCACCGACCATCACTAATAACCACCTCTGTTTATCACAACAACAATTATTGTGGCCAATCATCAATCACCACTACTAACTATCTTTGTCATCACAACCACTATTGACGACCTTTACCATTGTCAATTATTATTGTCACTCTGTCAGTCACTACAACATTTATCACCTCCATTATTACAATTATATTCATGGTCATCACTATAAGTGTCACCACCTCTGCCATCACTATATATTGCAACCAATCCCTACTAAGTACTTCCAACTATCACCTTAATCACGACTAACACCATCACCAACTATCACCTTAATCACGACTAACACTATCACCAACTACCACCAACATCATTGTTATTCATCGCACATTCTTCAGACAACACTTATACTAACACTATCAACTTCTAACATCAATCAATTTCACCATCACAATCTCCGCCGTCACTATCATGTCAGTCACTACAACACCAAACATCTCCACGATCACAATTAACATGCACCAACTATCATCAATCACTACAAATATTTCAACCACCACCACCAAATACTAGCAATAGCTAGCCAACTCCACCTCACAACCACCACCAATACTACCCACTGTTACTATCGCGTCAATCACTATAATACCAATCACCTCCATCAACATGATTGTTACTATCCATTAATATTTTTTTATCAAATAATAATTTTATTATATTAAATTTTATATTTTCTAAAACAAAAATAATTATTTTTTATTTAAGTTATATATATTTAATCATTTGATATTCGATATTAAGAGATAAACATAATCCAGATAATTAGGAGCATCAAATGGGAAATGGAGAAAAAACAATTGTATGAAAGGGAGACTCACTGACAGAGTCTTCTTTCCACACTTGGATACCTCAAAATTTCCAAGGGGACCTTTTTCTCTGTCACATTGTGACACATACCTAAAAGCTTATAGCTACAAACAACCTACAAAGGCTACAGTGTTGTGTAGTGCCATAAATACATGGCATGAATTATATAATATAGTATTTTATTAATACTACAACAAAGTAGGAATAATAAATTATACCAGTAGTACTATTACTAGTAAAGACTAAAACAGTAGTTTCCCTAGATTGAGCTAACAGTTCAGCAATCTATCACTTTCTATAATCTTCCTTCAAATCTTTTGAGGGTCCCTCTTTCTTTCTTTACTGCTTTGAATACTTGAACAGAGTCTCACTGAAAGAAAAAAAAAGATCTGTACCAAAAAAGCTGCTTGATTTACTGTGCTTTTTTCGTTTAGGGTTTCAAGATTTTACTTGGGAACTTGAAGATCTGTTTTAGTTTTGATGTAATTAGTTGGTTCTGAAGTTTCTTTGGAGAAAAGGGTGATTTGGGTTTTTTCTTGATTTTTTCTGTGATCTAGGACAAGTATGAAGGAGCTGACATTGGTGGTGTTAAGTTGTGGAAGTGGGGTTGAATGAGAAATATGTTTGCCTGCTTCTTGGTTTTTGCTTAGGGTGGGGGGTGGGGGGGCTAGACTAGTGCCAAAGTTTTCATCTTTTGCTTTCTTTTTGCTCTTTTATACATCTTTGGGGCTTTTCCTTTTTAACTTTTTTTTTGAGTTAGTTGATTTGAGGGAATGAAGGTGTCTACTTCTGGCTTCAATTCTCAGCCTGAGGAAGGTGTGTTTTGTTTCTGTCTTATTTATTTTTGTCATTTTTTGTATATTGAGCTTGAATTGAAGTATTCTTTGTAATGTATGATGAGTAATTTTTTTCCTTTATTAAAACTTGGGTGTAAACTTTTTTTGATGTTTGATTATGGCAGCAGGGGAGAAGAAATGCCTGAATTCAGAGCTGTGGCATGCTTGTGCAGGGCCACTGGTCTCTCTACCACATGTAGGAACCAGAGTAGTGTATTTTCCTCAAGGGCATAGTGAGCAGGTTAGTAGTAGAACTTATATTTTTATGAAATGGGGATAGAGGAAGGGAAAATGGAACCAACTGATCTACGAAGATTCCCTGCGTAGAACTTAGTTTATGCCATAAACTCATTAAGTTAATTAAAGCATAGGTCTTTGACATGGTTGGTAGTAAATTCTTATGTTCTGGTTCTTCATGGTGATGCTCCATTTGAACTTTAAACTTCTTTTTTTCCTTTCATTTAATGGTGGGCTATGGGTATAAATAACCTTCAAGATTTAACCTGTGCCTCATGAGGTATGCTACTATTTTTGCACTTCCAGGCATGTTGTCCTTATGTTTTTCTGTCAGGGTGATGTCCATACGTGTCGGAAATAGGTATAGGACAGAAATCTTTCTTTCTAACTCTGGAGAACTAAGTAATTCCAGTGGCGATATTAATCTTGGTGAACAGAGCTGAGAAAAAAACATTATATAGTTGTTGATATAGTTCTTTTTTATTAATTTGTGAGATTCTTTCGTTAAGCTATTTCCTAGATTTGATCTTTCTCTTGATATAAGTCTGCATTATTTGGAAATTAAGATGTTGTTTGGCTAATTTTCGATGCAACAAAGAATAGAATGATCCATTGGATTCCTAGAACTTCTCTTATTTATTGGTGAAATGACGTTAGTTGCAATATTTTGTACTGAATTTTTTTAGTTTTGTATAGCTTGTAGACTAGTGGTTGGCACCTTTAATCTTTATGAGAGTCTTACAGGTTGCTGCATCCACAAACAAGGAAATAAATGGTCATATCCCTAACTATCCTGGCTTACCGCCTCAACTTATTTGTCAGCTTCACAATGTGACCATGGATGTAAGTTTGACCCTATACATTCTCTTTGTTGTGACAATCATATGTTTTGGAGTGTTACCAGTGGGTAGAGACTGAAGAATTTCTAAATTACAGGCAGATGTCGAGACTGATGAAGTATATGCTCAAATGACTTTGCAGCCACTAACTCCAGTATGTTACATTCATCAATTCATTCGTTTTGTTTCGAAATTATTTGTAAGTGTTAATTGACTATTTCTCCATAGCAAGAGCAAAAAGACGTGTGCCTTCTACCGGCTGAGCTTGGGACCCTGAGTAAACAACCAAATAACTATTTCTGCAAAACATTGACTGCAAGCGATACCAGTACCCATGGTGGATTCTCTGTCCCTCGACGTGCTGCAGAAAAAGTTTTCCCTCCTCTTGTAGGTCCATCAGTTGCACTCATCAGCATCTTTTTCCTTTTTCTTTTTGCTTGAGGTGTTTCATGAGCATTTGGTTTTTCGATATCCTGCTAGTGGGTGTTTGACTGACTTAAATTTTATCTTTCTTTTGCAGGATTACTCGCAACAGCCTCCTGTGCAAGAGTTGATTGGTAAAGATCTTCATGGAAATGAATGGAAGTTCCGGCATATATTTCGCGGTGAGTTTCTGTTCAGAGAGTTGATAGAGTAGTATTACAGCGAAAAACTTTGTTAAAATGTTGTCATGGTGGTTGGTACCTTGATTTAAATTGGCTATCTTGAAAGTTCTTAGGGATTTTATATACTCTGCATTATTGTATGAAGTTTGAATTCACTACATTGTGGCGGGAAGTTTATGATGCAACCAATATACTTGCTGACTTCTGATTCTTTCTAAAAACAAATTCTGAATGCCTTGTGTTACCATTCGAAAAACAAAAACAAATTCTGAATGCCAATTCCCAGCTATAAAACTGATCTTACTGTGATAAATGCAATGACTACACCAATGGGTGAGTGACCCAGTTCCCTGGCCGAATAGACCTTCTGCAGAGTGAGCTAGTGACTATATAATACCTTGTACTGGCGGTTAAAACTCTGTTAACCTTTTTATATTTTAGAACTGAGAAGCTTCACTCTTTTCATTTAGCTTCTAAAGCACTGAAGATGACATAAAGAAAAAGTTGAAATTGAGAATTCTTGTTTATCTCTTAAATTAAATGAAGAACCTAGTGCAGTAGTGTATGACTGTTTTGACTTAGGTTCTGTTGTCTCTTTCCTCTGACGTGGATTCATTATGGATGCAATCTGATCTTTTTCCTAGTTATTATCCTTTTATTGTAAGGCAAGAGGTTCTGGATTCTAGTGTTGAAAATTTCTGATTGCAGTGCTATGATTTATGAAATTGGACACTAATGATCTAATTCCTCGTACTTAGGCCAACCAAAGAGGCATCTCCTGACGACAGGATGGAGTGTGTTTGTAAGTGCGAAGAGACTTGTTGCAGGCGACTCAGTTATCTTTATCTGGTAGATAAATATTATCCTAGCTACTGCAGTTCCTTCAGAAGTTTCTGTAAACCATTTAAGACTCACAGTTGATGTGTATATGTGTTTATAAATTGTATGTATCTGAGCTGCAGATGTGATATGACTGTTCTGTTGCTTGTCTTGTATATCCAATAAGGAGGCTGCCAATTAAATGGATTTGTTATTTGTCTTTCCTTAAAAGGTGCACATTGAGTAGGTGGTTCTGTGGGGTCTGTTACATTTGCCTATGGTCTTTCCTTCTATGATAGAATGCACAAACATTTGAAATCTCCACGTTTGTGTTGTATACTTGGGAAAGTTAAATATTTACTGCTCGAAAATTTTACAGCCAAGTATAATATATTAAGTTCATGAAGTTTAGGACTATTTAACAATTTTTACCTGTCAGCATGCAGTCTATATTGGGTGATGGGTGCTGATGTACTTCTTGGGTCATTTTGCAATTAATAAACTCTCTTGTTTCACCCTCTCAATTTTTTAGATCAATTTTTTCTACCTTCACGAATGTAGGGGTAAGGTCTGTATACACAGCAAACCCCACTTGTGGGATTACACTGGATATATTGTTATTGTTGTAATTTTATCTGGCTAAATTCTGTCATCTCCCATCAGGAATGAAAATAATCAATTGCTTTTGGGGATACGACGTGCCAATCGTCCGCAAACTGTTTTACCTTCCTCGGTATTGTCAAGTGATAGCATGCACATTGGTCTTCTAGCTGCAGCAGCTCATGCAACTGCAACAAATAGCCGGTTTACAATATTTTTCAATCCAAGGTAAAGGTTGCATTTCTAGTTAACTAATGGACTTAAGTTCACATTTGACATTTTAGCTTTGCAATTTCAGGGCTTGTCCATCAGAGTTTGTCATACCTCTCGCCAAGTATGCTAAAGCAGTGTATCATACACGAGTTTCTGTTGGCATGAGGTTCCGAATGCTATTTGAAACAGAAGAATCGAGCATCCGTAGGTAGGTATAATCTTCTAGGATTGTTTTGCAAGTATTTCAAATTACAAGGTCAGTTGGAGAATCAAATCTTTTATTGATAAAGAGGGACATTATATTGAAATGGGAGGGGGTGGACCAGGGGCTACCAATTTCTCATTGAGTTTGGTGTGAAAGTATTTCAAGGGATCTTTGAAAATTAAGCCGATTTTGTCTAAAAATGTTCTTGTTAAAATAAGGGAAACATTATGAGTAGGAGATCATAATTTGGAGGGAGCTGCTGCCTAAATCTCTCCTCCTCAAAAACGTTGTGGGGAACTTATCTTGTTTGAAAGAAATGGAAATGCTTATTGTTAAATAAGTTTCAATCTAGGACGATATGAATTTCAGAGTTGTTTATGATTCAGTTTTTTCTGCCTTCTATTTTTGCCACAGTTCGTGATAATTTCCTAAGAGAAAGAAGATAACTGTCTTTTCTGTTTGTTATCCCCTTTTTCTCTCTAATTGATACAAATAGTTTAATCATGTGAATATCTTTGGTCTCAGGTATATGGGAACAATTACTGGCATTGGTGATCTAGATCCTGCTCGTTGGCCAAATTCTCATTGGCAGTCTGTAAAGGTTAGTTCATAGCAGGTGGTCATTTAGTATTAAATAATACATTGAAACTATGGCTACTTAAATCCTTTTAATACTTGTGGATTTCTCTAGTGCATGATGCCCATTTTGGTTTAGAATTTCATCGTCGACCCTCTTAATATGCAGGTTGGATGGGACGAATCAACTGCAGGGGAGAGGCAGCCTAGAGTTTCACTGTGGGAAATTGAACCTCTGACAACCTTTCCAATGTATCCATCTCCTTTCTCCCTTAGGTTGAAGCGGCCATGGCCACCTGGACTACCTTCATTTCCTGGTCTGATATATTTTTGCTGTTGTTACCGGGGATATCTGTATTCATCAATTTGATTCAGTTCTAATTTTATCTAATCACTATCTTCTCATCCATTCAGGTCTATCAAATGGTGATATGACTATGAGTTCTCAACTTCCATGGCTGCACGGGGGCATGGGTGATCAGGGGATACAATCACTTAATTTCCAGGGATTTGGTGTTACTCCATTCGTGCATCCAAGGTTTGATGCTTCTATGCTAGGTTTGCAGCCTGACATTTTGCAAGCGATGGCAACATTAGATTCTTCTAAGCTTGCAAATCAGCCACTTATGCAGTTCCAACATATCCCTAGTGGTTCAGCATCTTCGATTCAGAATCAGCTTTTGCATCCATCCAATTTGCAACATACTTTCCTCCAAGGCCTCCCGGAAAACCAACTAATATCTCAGGCACAGATGCTGCAGCAGCAATTGCAGTGCCACCAATCTTATAATGCTCAGCAGCAACAGTTGCAGCGCCAGCAATTGTATCATGATCAACAACTTCAGGAACCCCATCAAGTACACTTGCAGCGTCAAGATCAGCAGCAAACCAAGGCTCAATTGTGTTCAGCTACTCAGTCACAGCTATCTCATTTACAGGTCTTAGGTTCAACGGGTTCTCAACAAACATTTTCTGATTTAGTTGGTAATCATATTAATACATCTAACAACAGATCCACCATGCAAAGTCTCCTGAGTTCATTTTCCCGTAATGGAGCATCCACTTTCCTGAACATGCCTGAAACCAACTCTCTAGTGTCTCCTTCCTCATCATCAAAGCGAATTGCTCTAGAATCTCAGATCCCTTCACAAGCTCCATACATAGTGACACAGGCTGAAGTTTTGACGGTGCCTAATACTAAGGTCTCAGATTTTTCCACTTTGTTTTCACCAAATCCTGGCAGACAAGTTTTGGATTATCAAGCTGTAGCAGTTAGCCAAAACAATGCGCTATTTGGAGTTAATGGTATGTCAAACCTGAAGGGTAACAGTCCGGAGAACAGATCTTTACCTATGCCTTATGCTACCTCTGCCTTCACAAGTACAGTAGGTAGCGAGTATCCCGTTACTTCAGACATGACGACATCAAGTTGTGTAGATGAATCAGGTGTCTTGCAGTCCTCAGAAAATGTGGATCAAGCAAACTCACTTACAGAAACCTTTGTTAAGGTGAGTGTAAAATTTGCTGGGAAAAATATGGCATCTTTTATTTACTGATGATTTAATGGCACATCTTTTTATATTAAAAAAATGTCTAGAAGTTGGGAATATTTGCCAATAATTTCTTGATTCACGTTTCTTGGTTCTGGCAGGTTTACAAATCAGAGTCCTTTGGACGATCACTGGATATCTCCAAATTTAGCAGCTATAATGAGCTGCGAAGTGAGCTTGCTCGCATGTTTGGCCTTGAAGGCCTGTTGGAGGATCCTGAGAGATCAGGCTGGCAGCTTGTATTCGTTGACCGTGAGAATGATGTTCTCCTCCTTGGTGATGACCCTTGGCAGTAAGTATCCAACCACTTGTTTTCTGTGGCAGGCTTAATCCTACCACTAACATTTTTTGTGTGCGTTGGAGAGGGGGCAGGGTGGTTCTGTGTAGATTCCACTTAAGTCAAATTATTGTCCTCGCCAATAGTTCGATATGTGAGGTTTTTGGGATAGTCTTCTGATGTTTTCTTACAGCCTATGAAAAATCAGTTTGGATTGGACCACCTCTAAAATGACTCGGAGGAAAAAGCTACATAGGCAGGTGACATCTCCAGTAATTTTGTCTACGGAGAGACTCGTAGTCGCTTCCTCTTTGGTTTACACTTTTGAACTTCCACAGATAATTAGTTTCTGCTCCTCTTTAGACATTATGAGCAGCTTTTGGTCAAGTGGAAACCGATCGTAGTTTCCACTTGAAATACTACCGATTGCATTGATCAGCTACTTAAAGATATCAACTCTATCGTTTTATATCATCATATTTCCCACTTACACATTTTCAAGTATGCTTATTTTACTGTATACACCAACAATGTAGATTTGTTTTTGAACCGTTACTCTGTCAATGCTATTGCGTATTTGTTAAACCTTTTAGTTATCACATTTTTAACTAAGCTCTGTCTTGCTGCAGTGAGTTTGTGAACAGTGTTTGGTACATCAAGATACTCTCTCCACTTGAAGTGCAGCAGATGGGCAAAGAGGGTCTCGACCTACCAAGTGCTGGCAAAACGCAGAGGATCACTAGCAATGGCAATGGCAATGGCTGCGATGATTTCATGAACAGGAACCACTCGTGTAATATTATGAACGGAATCCCCTTGGGGTCACTTGACTACTAATTTATGTTGCTTGGACACTCTCAAAATGTTATTGCACCCGTGTTGGATCCTCTGAAAATGCACTACTTTTGGAGGATACGACACACACTCGTTGGCAATTTTGACGAGTTTGAGCATCATAAACTACTAATGAACAAGAACCACTAAGTGATCCCTAAGGTAAATGTACCATGTAGCTGCTAATATCAGCAATTCTTTGTACCTTGTTCTATCAATGTTACTTTGTCATGTATCTCTTCTACCTAAAAAGTAATGGGGTCAAGTCTCATTTGAACCTTGTAAACCAGATAGTTTTCAATGTAAATTATTTAATGTTTATTGTTATTCCTGTGGAACTACTTCAAGAGACAACTGTACAAATAGTGTTACTAGCTGAAGCAATGTCTTTTCTATCTGTTGTATTTCTAAGAAAAGAATACTTACAAGCTCTTGTGCTCAAATTTTTAAACTGGTGAACCTTAATTTGTTAGTGCATAATATCCCTTGGTCTTAATTTGTTCGTCTTACTTTTCTTTTTTCAGTCTGCTTAAAAAAAGAAAGTCTCGATATTTTTTTGACAACTCTTTAGTTTAAGACTACAAGATTAAAGAACATTTTGGATAACACATAGATAGACGCTTTAACTTGGCTTCAACTAACAACTAAACACTCACTTTGAGTTTACACATTTAGAAACCTCAACTCGTGTCCATTGTGTTAGTTGAACACTCTAATTTATGAACTAATCATCTATATACCACTTAAAATTATGTGCCACATTAGGGTTGGATGCCTACAAGACACAAGGAGACGAGTTTAAGTGTTTAATTGTCCGTTGAGACCAAGATAAGATGTCCAGATGTGCACTTTAAAAGTAAGTGCTTACTTAAGTTGAAGCCAAGTTTGAGTGTGTCTATGTGTTATGCCTACATTCTACATTTCTTTAGTTTAAGACCACAAGATTAGAATTTATTTTTATTTTTTCTTAAATTTCATGCCAAATCAAAATCAGATAAACAAATTGGAACATAGAGAGTATACTATAATTGTCGAGAGATTTAAGCTTTATATATTGACAATTATTTGTACTAATAAACTAATATTGCACAAAACTCTAAGTTTTACTTTGCTAGAATTGGCCAAATACTAAAAACTAGGTGGAAAACTAGCCTAGGAGCAAATCCACAATGTAAGCTATAGGTTCAACCTAACTCAATAGCTTTGGTGTTGACATTTCACTAAATATGTATAAATATTAAATTTTGAATCCAGTTATTAGCACTTGAGGTCACTAAAACAAAATCCCGAATTCATAAAGTTCAAATCTTGGATCCGTTCCAAAACAATTCAGTTGCTACCTAACTTTTTCACCACTCAGTGATAACCACACCTAAGCTTCTTACTGATCTACAAAGCTACATAAACACTTGGTCTAAACAAGGACTGGTAGTTGGACCTATTCTGTTTACCTCATTGAATTTTGTACGAACATATTAACATCTACTCACATTTTGTTCCTCCCAATGCATATAAGGTTGCATTGTTGTTAAGAGACAAAAGATAGTGAGAAAAAGAACAATGGAGAACCAACATCCATTGCTACCTAGTATACTTCACTCAACAGCTAAGTTATCAGACATATCATCGGACGAAATTGAAGAGTTCTTGGAATACAAGAATGTGTCTTTCAAGGTGTATCTCAAGTTGTTTGCTTGGGAATCAAGGCTACTTTGGCTTCTTTCTGGGGCTGTTATTATAGTCTTGATTTTTAACTATATGCTTGGCTTTGTCACACTTATGTTTGTTGGACATTTAGGTTCATTGGAGTTAGCTGGTGCTTCCATTGCTAGTGTGGGAATTCAAGGCCTTGCTTATGGTGTTATGGTATGAATTTAAGTTATATATACTAACAGTGTAACGATTTTTACGAGTTTACCAATTAATACTTATCATAGGGATTTACTTATAATTACCTTATAAGTGATCTGATTTTGTTGATATAAGGGTCATCCTGGTGCACGAAGCATCCTGCATTCACATAGGATCTAGGGAAGGGAAACACCTCAAGGGGTTGTGATGTTTTACATTGTCAATGATAGAACTTAAACTCATAAAAAGTTATAAAGATTGTTAAGAGTTTCATATAAGTATTGATGATGCACTCGTTATTTCAAATCTTGGATTCGTCTGTATCATAT
Organism: Solanum tuberosum; assembly: GCF_000226075.1. NCBI lineage: Eukaryota > Viridiplantae > Streptophyta > Magnoliopsida > Solanales > Solanaceae > Solanum > Solanum tuberosum. The sequence goes on from NW_006239064.1 coordinate 1,132,006, forward strand.
CACTTTTGAACTTTTCTTGACAACAGTTGGGCATGGCAAGTGCTGTTGAGACAGTTTGTGGACAAGCATATGGAGCAAAAAGATATGCAGTTATGGGAGTGATATGCCAAAGAGCAATTTTACTTCACCTAGGAGCAGCATTTCTCCTCTCATTTCCTTACTGGTTCTCAGGGCCATTGCTTAAAGCAATAGGACAATCAGAGACCATATCTGAGCAAGGGGAATTATTCGCCCGTGGATTGATCCTTCAGCTATATGCATTAGCTATAAGTTGTCCAATGCAGAGGTTTCTGCAGGCTCAGAACATTGTTAACCCTATGGCTTATATCGCGGTTTCTGTGTTCATTGTGCATGTTGTGATCACTTGGCTGGTGGTTGATGTCTTGGAATATGGTCTATTCGGAGCTGCGATGGCACAGAGCTTCTCGTGGTGGCTGTTGGTCATCGCGCAAGGTCTTTACGTCGTTTTTAGTCCTTGGTGTAAAGAGACTTGGACTGGTTTCTCTATGAATGCTTTCAATAGCATTTGGCCTTACTTCAAGCTAACTGTTGCCTCTGCTGTCATGTTATGGTAATTGGTTCATATCTCACAAACTCCCTTGACCCGGCCCATTTTCCTGTTTAAGTCGACCCTTAACCGGCCTGGCCCACCTGATGCATTAACCAATCCACTCCCTTTAAAAAAGAGGCCCAGACCGGATCCGGCCTGGGACTGCTTAGTGATCCATGGACAGCCCAGCCCGGTCACCCGCCACTGTCAATCAACAAATATCCCACAAACATACACTTGCATTTGCCAAAAATCTCTTCCCTCTAAACTACACCTAACAAGGGTCAGGGTCGATCCACAATCTGGCCCATTTAACCATTTTCGACATACCCCTTAATTGGCCCGGCACACCTCATGCATTAACCTATCCAATCCCTCTATATAATGGCATGGGCCAGTTTTGCATATGTGACCTGATAAGTAGACCAGGCCCGAGACCGTTTAGTGTCCCACTGCCACCCGGCCCGAAACCGGACAGCAGCCCGTCCCGTCTAGTTAAACTAAAATAATCCCAATGATCAGCTGGTACTATCAACAAATATGCCCACAAACTAACACTGACTTTTGTAAAAATTAAGTTCTTAAGTAATAATTCTTGATCTTTTTTCTTCTGAAATGTAGCTTGGAGATATGGTACTTCCAAGGCCTAGTGCTTGTATCAGGGCTACTTCCCTATGCTACAGTCTCACTGGACTCCATCTCTGTTTGGTAATGTAAAGAAAGATAAAAACCTCCTTTCTTTCTCTGTTACCATAAATGACTTTTTTCAGATGATACTCACAACTTTTAGTGACAATAACAGCATGAATTACTGGAACTGGGATATGCAATTTATGTTGGGACTAGCAGCTGCAGCCAGGTACTTATACATCAGATGGCCTATGTTCTTGATAAGCGATCGGAATATGTATAATATATGTGTATATCGGTTAGGAAAAGTAAACAGTGAATCTGTCTGGCTATTTGTAAACATCCCATAATAGTTTGCTAGTTGCACATGAGGAATCAGTTCATTTCAGAGCTAATAGAGACATTATTGTATCAATGCTGAGAGTCTATCAGAAACAACCTCTCTACCTGCGTACATCCTACCCTCCCTAGACCCTACTTGTGGAATTACACTAGGTATATTGTTGCTGTTGTTAACGTATTGATTAATTCACGTACCTACAGTGTTCGAGTTAGTAATGAGCTTGGAGCAGGACATCCGAGGGTAGCTAAAATGTCGGTTATTATAGTGAACATGACAAGTATCATGTTCAGTACAATTATCTGCATTATTGTGCTGATATTCAGAGTTGGATTAAGTAAACTCTTTACAAGTGACTCTGAAGTCATTGAAGCTGTTTCTCATTTGACTCCATTACTTGCCATTTCTGTTTGGTTGAATGGCATTCAGCCTATTCTATCTGGTAAACAAGTCCTTAACATGTTGGCTTTTCGTAGAACTGCTATGCACTGACAACGAAAATAATATAGTACTTAAAAGACAGTTACATATAATCTTTATAATTACAGTCAAACCTCTTTATAACAACGCCGTTTGTTCAACTTAGCCGTTATACTGAAATATTGTTATAAAAGATGACTGTTATAGAAAGGTTTGACTGTATAGTGATAGATAACTTGAAACATGTTAAGCTATTCTAATACTACACGAAATATTTACACTGTCGGTGTATATAACTTAAATCGTTTATCAAAATTCTTAAGTTTTTCTTGAACCTAATTGCTTGCAAAATTTAGGTGTGGCTGTTGGAAGTGGATGGCAAGCTGTGGTAGCATATGTCAATCTAGCTACTTACTATTGTATTGGTCTCCCAATTGGATGTATTCTTGGCTTCAAAACAAGTTTGCAAGCAGCAGTATGTTTTTTTCTATCCTCTTAACATAATTGGATATCCAGACGCGCAACTTGATCTAAACACCATAATTATCAAAAACACAAAAAAAAACCACGCCTCAGTTTCAAACAAGTCGGAGGCCAACGCGCATAGGAAATGAGTGGTTTTTTCCCTTCTTTTTGACAGGGAATATGGTGGGGGATGATTGTTGGAGTTGTCTTACAAACATTCAGCTTGTTTATTTTAACAGCCAGAACAAACTGGAATATTGAGGTAACTTAGTGGCTGTTCCATTTTTATTACTACATTCTATGTTTATAAGTCATAAGTTATATTCAAGCACAGACAGAGACAGATCTAGAGTGGGTTCAATGAGACAAATCTTAGATTCGCCTCTATACTTTAGTAGGCATGCTTGAAATGATTCTTCTTCCAATGGGAAGTTCGGGGTATATTTCATTGTTCCTAGGTCGGTATAAAACAAACCATGTTAGAATTAATGGAGTAACGGAACAGAAGAAAGTGGACATACATAATACTAGAAGCGGATTCAGGATTTGAAATATAGAGGTTCCTATAGTGACCTATAACTCCTCAAGAACTCATATTCAAAAACATTTATAGATATTTATTGATTCTCTTCACATATATACTCGAGATCTGAACAAAAGCTACTGAATTTTCGTAAATTCATATGTTGTACTGTAGATCCGCCTCTGCTTGTAACGTACTTAAAACTCTCAACTTGAATATTGCAGGTTGCGAAAGCTGCTGATCGTTTGAAGGAAGCTGGAAATAGAGTAAATGAAGATCTTGTAGACAGCCCTTGAAGAGAGTAACGAAGATGTAACAGAAGTGAAGAAGCCACGATAAAGCATTCTAAACAAAATAATACTATAATCGAAGTACAAGAAATAACATATAGTTACAGAAATCGAACAACAAGAAACTACTTACGACTACTAGTATGAAAGGATAACTGAGATAACTCTCAACTACCTTCTAACCATAATCCTTGTACTTCCCTAGCTTCCTATCTATGAAAAATTCTTTAAAAGGCAAAAGAATAGCAAGCATTTCTAGTATTTGGTAGTTAAAAGGACACTAGAAGATCAACAAATCATACAGCTATGTGTTTTGTGTTGAGAAATGATTAGTGATGCATCTGCCAAAATAAAAAGAAAACAAATACTCATCATTACGCGAAAATAAGGTAATTTATCAGATAATTTTTCTTAAACACAACAATTCGCCAAGGTATTATGAACCAGTATCACCAGAAGCTGCAATTTACAGCATTGTATTACAAGAAAAATGCCCTCTATTGCTCAATTCACCTGGAAATGCTAAATCTTCGACCAGGAATGGCTACCCAGTTTTAGCTGATGCTGAAAACACATTTAGAAACCTTGTGATTTCAACGATTCTTTGCTAAGCAACCAGCCAAACAGTGATGGCTCAGTCCCATGTATCAACTAAATTAAAATGTTTCTGTGTAAAGAAACCTAAGAGTTACATTCTGGATATCAAAATGGGAATAAGTGTTTCCTCATCCATGGCTGGCTGGAAAATATCCAACTCTCCATGTCGCTCCAGGACACGCATCCTGCAGTCCTCAGCAGCCAGCAATCCGGTTGAATATGCACCATGTACAGAACCTGGGTAATCAGCACTCGTTGCCTCCCCAGCAAAGAATAGGCTATCTACTGGTATTCTAAGCTTTTCATATAGATCATGGGGCATCCCAACAGTATCATAACTATATGATCCCAGCGAGTTTATGTCTGAACCCCAGTGAGAAACAAGATACTGAATCTGCATCAGGACCAGGAGAATAAGATAAAGAGTTAGATATCGGAATTATCATGAAAATATTAGTGAAACTGAAATGGTTTTATAACAGGGAAAGATGACTCAAACTATTATTGAGTGTTGAAACCGATACTGTAACCTACCGAGTTACTTGAGTTATCACTCAAATGAGCCAAAGGCTATTCTTTTTGAAAAGGTCCCACTTATTGCCACAGGTAACATGAAGGTTGACACAAATCACAACAATTAAATAGACAATTTGTACTTTAATGCAATTAAATAGAAATCTGTACGACATAATTTCAAAAAAGTTTATGCAATTTGATTAAATACATCATGTTTGACAAACAAAACTAATGACCCAAGGAAATAAAGAAACAAAGACAGAAAGATCATGTAAAGAACTCTTCAGAGTTCAGACAAAAGTCAGGTTTCTTCCACTTTGAAGTTCGGAGGATAATTAAACTAGAGGAAATTTCCATTACTTAAAACTGTCAGCCACTAATATCTTGACAAAGAGGCAATCAACACGCATAACAAAGAGTTTATTCGCAGGATGATACTAAGCAGACAAAACAGAGAAGGAAATTTCCAGAGCAACTCAATAAAGTAAAAACCAAGAGACATGGGAGCAAGAAATGGAAGCAAGAAAGGAAGTGTAGCATTACAGGAGCAGTCGCATTGGGAAGAATCCTCTTAAGTTGAGTAAATGCAAAATTAGCAGCAGCTTCATCAGACAGTTCTCCAATGTCACGGGCCAGTTGCCCAGCAGGCATATAAACAAGGACAGGATGGCCAGTAGCTTTGTGAAGATTAAGAAAGTAACTGCACTCATATGAGCTTTCTGCAACTACTCCCAAGAACTCAACATTTGGCCAGAACACGTCTTGAAAGTGCAGAATAATCTTGTTCTCAATTCCTACACCAAGTTCTTTAATGGCAGCCTCTTTCCACTCAGGTAATCTAGGTTCAAACTTGATACAATTTGATTTCAGAACACCAAGAGGAACAGCAATAATGGCAGCATCGGCTACAAAAGTACTCCCATCCTCAACTGTTACCTTCACGCCATTATAACGTCTAGCAATTTCTGTAACCCTGAGGAATGATTCCAAAAATAAATGAGGGAGTGTCCCTTGTTTCGGGGGAAAGGGGGGGGGGGGGGGGGAAGA
>NW_006239064.1:1137857-1146594 GCF_000226075.1 Solanum tuberosum
GGGGGGAGGGGGGGGGGGGGGGTGAGAAGTCAGGAAGGTATTCCTTACCTGTGACCTAAGCGAATGTCAAGCCCTTTTGCTAGTGTATTGATGACAGGCTTATATCCCCGAACCATAAGACCATGCCCACCAGGAAGCAATTCTTCCTGTATAGCACAATCACAAGTCTTAAGGAGAAACTTCAAACAACATTTCCAAGGTCAATAAACTGCACATCACACATATTTTATACAAGGGCATTTTCAGAGCTTCAGACATCTTAGATGATCATTTTGACACAGGTATTAGCCTATTAGGCGATCTAGACTTTCCTGAGCTGATGTAATCCCTTCACATATTCAAACCAGCTACAAGTAGAACTCAAATGTTAAATAAACAATCAATAGATTGTCTTTTGGCCTATTTTATGTGACATAATTTGATTAGGCATAGAGCTTACTAAAGTAACTAGACTTATTGTATTAGTAAAAATAGAAGAAAATACTACAGTAGTTGATAAGTTAGTGTTATATGGAAACATCATACCATTGTTTAACTTAGTTCGAATCCATGAAAGAAGTGAGACTTGTATGGAACAATACTATAAGCATGAGCCAGACATCTTAAACATCCCAACATGACGAGTTTGTGGGATTGAAGGAGTATCTGGAATGAAAGCTTGAGAAAAAAGATAACACTGGCTAAAGGCATAAAACTGATGGCATAATTCTTCAGAGCTAGTAACCAGCCGAGTGCCTGAAACTGCAGATAATGCCTACGGCTGTTTTTGTACGCTGAAATTATTTATTCTCTTGGCCAATCATCCTTCTAACTAGTATCTTCTTCGTGAAAGTTGTATTGAATTTCTATATTGGCAACTTCAGTCTCTCAGCCAAGTGTCGTGCTCACCAACAATTTTTGTATCTCTATATTGTCAAGAGGTTTTTTTTCTCATTTCCAAGATCTCTTTACTTACTAAGTAATTAGACCTATACTAGACAAATGACAAAGATCCCATTTGGTAACAGGAAAGACAGAATGAGATTCTCTTTTTGAACAAGCTGTTGTTTCAGGTGTATACTATGGTGAGACCTAGAAACAGTCCAAATGTCTCTGGAAGACAATAGTCAACGAGAATATAAGCTTTCTCCAACAAGTAAGCTCTGAAGAAAAAGAGTAAAAAGGAAATTAACCTGGTCCCAACACTTGAGTGATATGGTATCTGCATCCGCAGCGAACCAGCCTTCCATTCTGCATAGGTACCACTGCAACACCTTATGACCAAGGCCATTCAACCTGTATTAACAGTTATTCTCTTAGTGAAAAAATATTCTCTTTTTTCCTCTTTAATTGATTTGGGGAGAGGTGGTTGATATGTTGGAAAAACAGAATTAAGTAGGACCTTAAATCAGGTCTCCTTTCAAAAACCATTGATATAGCACGACCGATAGACATGTCTTCACTGTTTTCTTTCCTAATTAGATCAGTCTGCAGCCAAAGCAAGTCAGCTAATAGTCAGATAATGCCCAAAATACTACATACTATAAATACAGATCCTCTCCTTACAGAAAGAATCAGACATTTCACAAAAATGATTCACAGAGATTTAAGGTGGATAGAGAAAGGGAAAACATGCCTCCTTCAAAATGCTCTCAAAAGTCTCGCCAACCTTTGAGACTAAGTCCTGGGGAACTTGATTACCCTCCATGTCAAAAAGTCCATAACTGTACAATCAAAAGATAAGTTAGTTAATTCTCTTACATACTTAGAAAGGTCACTTCAGAGAACTAGCAATCTCTAATTTTTCCAGAATTCCACATAATGACATGCAGAAGCATAACTTGATATGCATATGCTTTTTTTAGAAAGTGGACTTATGATAGGTAAGGACAACTTAGAATACAAACCTTTCCAGGTCATGGTCGTACAAAACTGAATTGTCACCACTTGTACGATAGAGAGGCAGTCCTAGTTTTCCAATTAGAGGTGCCAAAGGATTCTCGTTGCCGACGCCATGCAACCTAAACCAGTTAAAACTTCAATATCCATTGGAAGCAAAATGCATCTGTTTACTGTATTATAAACACACAAGTGTTGTTCCAAAAAAGCAAAAATTTGCTACCATGATGCACCCAAGTCAACAGGAAAACCAAAAGAATAATCAGTGTGAACACGGCCTCCAATTCTATCTCGTGATTCTAGAACAACCACCTGCAAGAAAATATTAACTAGATGAAATATATCCACCATCACCATTACAGCAAGTAAAAAGTTATAAGATGGTCATATTTTTACTAATACATATTTCCGGGGCATACCTGAAATGATGCATCATAAAGTGTCCGAGCAGCTGCAAGGCCTGCAAATCCACCACCTATTACAATGACAGATGGTGAAGCCGCATTCCTCCGTCCAACATTTGAGAAGCAAGGAGCTAGGGAGAAAACAACAACTCACTTTAGTAAAGTTTTTAACTTGAAAAAAATGATAAGAATCCATAACGTTAGACACAGAAATGTACAAAATCATGTCTGAAGTGATCATATAGACAGCCAAATCGCAAGGTGACAAAATTTTGTATCAGTATAGGCAAAATACAAAATGGCCTAATGGCTTGTTTTTATTAGCTCGCTCTATTTTTTTCTTCATGCGCTTCTCATTCCAAACACATGAAAGCACTGTGATTATCATTTATTGGGTGTCTTATCACTTGTTCCAATTATAATCAAGAACTCAGTTATACTAAAATTAGCAAACTCTGCCTCTTCGATAAGCAGGATAGCTGGTTATTATGGAAATAAAAAAAAACGCCTACTAAATGGCGGCTAACCAGTAAAAAGTTCAATTGATATGTTACCACTACCAGCATACACAATCTATTAGTAACCCATTATTATTCTTGATATAAACGACGAAAAATATGCAGTGTCACAATGACAGAAACCCATTTTAAAAGCATATTCTGTACAAGTTAAAAACTTCAAAGCGATTTTTATAATACCAAATTGCTGTTTGCTGACATGTTCCAAAAATTCTACCAATAACCTGTTATTGATATAGAGGACGAAAACAGGTAACATCACTGACAGTTGAAAAAGCATATTCCTTGCAAGTTGAAAACTTTAAAAGTCTCTCTTTTTAATACAGTAATAAAATAAACCAAATGTCTCCATTATGATGCTGCAGTATACACATTTTATATGAACAACATAAAAATCAAACATCAGTCACCTTAATTCAGCTCAAATAAATCCAAATTTAATTGATCATACAAACTAAAGGACGACACCACTTGTGCGACTACACAGGGTATGTTGTTGTTGTGTAGCATAGCCCAAAAGGTAGGGACAAGATTGCCTACACACTACCCTCCTCAGACCCCACTTATGAGACTACACTCAATATGTATGTTATGCTGTTGTATTACATAGCCCGGAACACACTACCCTCCCCATACCCCACTCGCGACTACACCCCATACTTGACCCGAAATACTATCCTCCTCAAACCCTACTTGTCAAACTACATTGGGTATGTTGTCGGTAACCGGGTCACAGGTCAAAATTGGTTAAAACCGTAAAGAAAAAGCTATATTTGAAGAAAATTGATCAAAAAATAAAACTTTACGAAAACAAACCTCTCTGCACCTGACGATTACTCTTGTTTTGAGAATCCATAGCTAAAATGCGATAATCCACAATAAACCCAATAAAAAGATAATCGAAATCAATGAAATTAACTAAGATTAATCGTTAATAATCTTAATCTTAACAACAAACTCAGTATCAATGAGTTAATGCTGCAATTATTAGAATCAGAAAATGCGAAAATCCGAGGTGAAAAATGAAGAAAAAATATTAAAAAACAAGTAATGAACAGATTTGAATTTGAAGAAAAACCCAGTTTGATCAATACACACATGCGTATTCCAAATCAACCCAGATGAACAAAAAGAGCAAAAATAGTCCAAAAATTTTGCAAATTTTTCTGGAAAAATTCTCTCTCCTGATCAGAATCGAACGAAATTCGTTTCTGGGAATTCCGTTTGAATGAATTTTGAATGAACAGATTGTTAGATCGGAGAGAGAATGAATTGGGAATTGGAAAAAAAGAAGAAGAAAAGGAGATGGGCTTTTATGGAGTTTTTGGTTATGGAGGTTGAGAAGAGGAAAAGGGTAGGAATATTCCAAGTATTAATTAATTATTATTAATTTTTTTTAAATCGACTCGTTTATAAAAATTAGATATTTCGAGTTTGAATCTTGAAAACAAAGTTTGGTGAAGGAGCATTTTAACCGTTAAAAAACTTGAGTTTAACTTCGCGAGGTAATTGTAACGTCTGTGTACTCTCTATCTGTGTGGGTATGTTGTACTCCCGTTGTTGTTTGTTTTTCATTTGACATATTTATTAGGAAAATAATTATTGAAAAAATAAGAATATTTTGGTGTATTTTATATATTTTTAATTTAAATATCATAAGACTAAAATATATATTTTATTTTAATTTTTTATGCCAAATTAAAATAAGATAAATAGATTAAAACGATTTTTTTCTATTAAATTTCTAGTCAAAGTAAGCATGCTACTAGTTTAGTTCTTGTGTGATAGCTAGCTATGTTGTTTGAATTCTCTATGTATTTGGTCATGAAAAATGTTTTTTTTTAAAACTTACTTTATTAAAATTTTCAAAAAAATTGAAATTGTGTTTAGCTATATTTTCTATGATAAATATTTAAAATTTAAAATTTATTTTCTTAAGTTAAGAGTTATTTTATTAAAATAATAAAATTAGAATTTTAAAAAGTGACCTTTGGAGTTTTCTCTATAATTGTGGAGGGACCATGAGATTGCCTCTTGGGATATTTTCTATTAGTATCTCTCATTAATTAATGGAAGAAAATATAATAACCACAAAAAGAAAAATGATATTTTTAAAGCTAGTTTGGAATACTCTAGATCTTATGAAAGACCAATTATTGAGAAAATTTACTTTTCATCGGTTCAAGCGTGTTTAGACGAGGGTATTATTAAGATAGATAAGTATTTCTCGGTAAATCTTGATATTACATTTTTTATTTCTCTCATTGTTATCATACGATATAAAATTATATCAAAATTATAAAATTTCAATAAATCATAATAAATACTCTCACATTTTATTGAGAAATTATTATCCTTATTTTTTATTATACCAAACAAATACAAAAGTACAAATATAACATCTTTAATTCTTCAGGTAGATTATTTTTTTTGGTTCAAACAAAAAACATTATTTTAACTCCATATCAAAATTTTATATTATTTTGTAGTGAGACAAATTAGAATTGCCATCAAGTCCTTTCTTGTTAGAATATTCAAAGAAGTCCTTCATTGTTGTTGCTCTATACTTTGGAGGATTATCTTTAGATAATAACTCCTCAATTGGTCCATAAATTCTAGAAGTTGCAAATGGCCCTGTGCTGAAGAAACTTGCTATTGATATTCTTGGACCAATTTTATTTGCCAATACTCTGTGCACTACGCTCTTGTATTTGTCATTCGATATAAGCTGAAAAATCAAAAGTTGAATGAAACTTTATAAGTTTATAATGACTTGTTAAATTAAACTCGTTAAAAGGAGATTTATATTAATTCTAAGAATTTCATCGATGAGCATTTGATTTTTGTTGTTCCAACTCTTTCATTTAAGAACACTCATGAAAATTATGAAGAATTAACTTAAATAGCCGTCCACCCAACTAATTTAACTAAAAATAGTCGGCCAATATATAATATATGTATAATCCATATATAATATGTGTATAATCATGTATAATGAGTGTATACTCTATATATACTGACTAGAAAAAGTATATAGCAAATCTATCTGACTATTTGTGTGAAGATCCGATAAGAATAAAAGAACACTTTACCTGAAGAATGTCACCAATATTGACAACTAAAGCTCCATGAGTAGGAGGAACATCAACCCATTGATTCTTGTGAAAAACTTGAAGTCCACCAATATCATCTTGCAAAAGCACTGTGAAAAAATCATTATCAGCATGTCTACTTGTGCCAATTGCAACTTCTGGTTGTGGACATTTAGGATAGTAATTGCACAAAATGCCTAGTCCCTCAGCACATCCCATTTCTTTGAGATGGTTTGGTTTTAAACCAAGTCCTTCTGAAAATAATTCAAGCAATGTGTAGCCCAAATTCATCACATAATTTGAGTACTCAATTGTAATTTCCCTACAAGAATGTAAAACTTGTTAAATTTAAAGTTATACTATCAAATCTCTGTATAAACACGTCGTTTGTCTAGATGTTATTTGACTGATATAGTGAAATGATATTAAGATAACGTATAATATAATGTAACATTACATAAAAATCGATTCCAAAGATGACTTGAAATGTTATGTCATTGAAAATTCTCACTATGTATATTATTAACTAATGGCTGTAACTTGTAACATGTTATTATTCTATTCTCTTTGTCCTCTATGGTCAATAATGCTTTGGTCTTTTCAATAAAAAAGTATACTACTAACATTAAGTGTACCTAATAATATAATTGTTTTTCGTTGTCAGTATATATAAGTGAAAAAGTACCTGCATGTCTCGGGGATTTCCTCGGGATTAGCAGGATTAGGAGCCATAACAGAGTAAAGTGAGTCTCTCCAATTTGCTGCAAGAGATTTCTCACTAAACAAATCAAAATTGCAATTGTACATAACTTTCCTCGCAACATCTCGACTATAGTATGGCTTTTTAACGTCGATATCTTGCTCGTGAAAACGTAGTGATCCACGCAACATTTCGTCTAGGACGGGGACCGGAATACCATGATTGATCACTTGGAAGAAACCCCATGTCTCTGATGCTTCTTGAATTTGTTTCACTATTTCTTTATTGTTCAGGTTGATGTTTTGGAGGTCTATTAATGGGAAAATGAAATGTGTATTTTTGGGATTTATGGTTTTTTTTTCTAAGGCCTCTGGGTGAATGAATATTTGAGGTACTTTAGTAATTCCACCATCAATAAGTCCTTTGACACCTGCTTTTGTGTCATCAAAGGCTTTTAGTTCACTAATTTTGTCATAGTTTTGTTGTGTGTTGGAGGCTGCCATTAGTATGACGTGGTGAAATGATTGAAATCTCTCTGCTTTTTAATACCCTTTAGAAAGAGCAAAAACAAATGTATCACTTAAGTTGTATCCTAAAGTAGAGATTTCAAATTTCGAGCCGCTAAATCCTTATGGAAAGCACAATAGGAAAAGATGCGGTCTATGTTGGTTGGAATCTCTCTATTTCTAAAGCAGAAATCACAGAGAACTCAAACTCGAACTTTTGAGCCGACCCTTAGGAGAGAACAAACAAATATTTCAATTAAGATGTCTCAAAAAGGTAATAAAAAGATGAGAAACACAAATTTTGTTATGATAGAGGTGATTTAGATTTTAGTTTAGTATCAACATAATATAGTGACAATTTTTCTTGGAGACCAAGTATGGTCCTTTTATTTTTTTTAAATAAGCACAATATAATATAATATAATATATGAGGGACCATGGGGTTGGTGGTACTTGGACATCAAATATATATGGTCCAAGTCAAAAATTTTAATAATATTAATTTTTAGTGTATGTGCTCTGCATGTATCAATAGCTTAACTAATATTTAAAGAATATGTTTATGACTTAATTAAAGGTAACATCAATGTCTCTTATGGTATCAATATTGATTTGACGGGTATAGATATGGTGCTACGTGATCACTTGAGTTAATTTATTCCTGAGAAAACTTTATTTCTTGACCATGTGGCTTGCCCGTTGTTGGCCAAGATCATAGGGGTGCGTGAGACTCTTAGTTGGCAAAAGGAATGGTTCAGTAGAACAAGGTTGGTTGTGGAAACTGATACTCTACTTGTGAAACAAGGTCTGGAAGAAAATTTGGTGAATTACTCTTATTTTGATTCATTAGTTTTTGATTGTAAAACTCTTATCAAAGAGTTACCTTTTCTCTCTTCGTCGGCTGTTAAGAAATCAACGAATCAGGTTGTTCATTGTCTTACTAGAGCATCTGTTTCTATGTCTGGTTCGATAAAGTGAGATACTAGCCCTCCGTCTCTTATTACCAATGTACTCGTTTTCAATTTGAATAATAAAGGAGAAAGAACCATTTTTTTAAAAGGATATGTTTATGTATATAATTATAATATGTTCAAACTGATAAATAATTATGTTTAAGAGTCTAATCCAATCCAATATTTTTTTCTTCCGTTCTTTTTTAATACTTCCTCCGTTTCAAAAAGAATGACCTGGTTTGACTTGGCACTGAGTTTAAGAAATTAAAGAAGATTTTTGAATTTTGTGATCCTAAATTAAAGTTATGTCAAATGTACAAAATTGCCCTTAATCTTGTGGTCTTAAACATGTCACGTGGAAAGCTAAAAGTAAAATGTTACCAAAAAAGAAAAGATGTCATTCTTTTTTAAACAAACAAAAAAGGAAAGAAGGTCATTCTTTTTGAAACAGATGGAGTAATATTTGCTTTATTGAACAAAAGCTTTAAATTGTGGAAGAAAATATAATAACCACAAAAAGAGAAAGAAAAAAAATGGAAAGAGACATAAAAGTCAACAAATAAGAAGTATCAGAAGATATTTTTTAAGCTGATTTGGAATACTTTAAAAAGACAAATCATTGAGAAAACTTATATATATATATATATACTAGTAACGAAAGCCCGGGCGCTGCCCGGGCCCAACAT
>NW_006239064.1:1150380-1156185 GCF_000226075.1 Solanum tuberosum
TTATATATATCATACATTATATATATATTATATATATATATATTTTTTAGTAGATAAGTGTGAATGTGAGGGTATTTTTAAATACCCAAAATACCCTCACCTTCACACTTATGTTCAACCCTCTCCTTTTTTTTGGTGCCACGTGTCGAAATAAGAGTGAATTTTATTCACTCTTATTATATAGTAATATAATATATATAATGTAGGGATTATTATATAGTCTCTATCCAACTGATGTGGCATATTTAGTTTTTCGAGAGTCAAATCATTTTGAGTTTGATCGGTAATTGTGCATGAAATCTTCATTTTTTAAATGAAAATTTATATATTTATAATCTATGTAAATAAGTATTATAAGTCACAATAATTGACAATTCAAAATATTTCAAAGATATATGAAAAACTTACGGTCAAAGACAGACTAATTTGAATCTCGAAATTCAAAATATGTCACATAAATTAGAACAGAAGGAGTATTACTTATAGTACTTAAGAAATAGTTATATATGAATTATTTACTTTAACGATATTTTAGTTTTATTTTACATACTTTAACCCCCCCCTATTACTAATACACACATTTAATTAATTTCTTTTTTCGATTTTCTATTCTACATAAATAATATATAGATTTTTCACATAATCTAATTATAGAATGTTTAATATCATCAATCAAACGCGGCATAAAATAATTATTTTTCATAAGTTATTGCAACAAAAAAAAAGTAAAATCCCTCTAACCAAACATAATATTATCTCATCCATGATTTTGAGCTGGAATTTATTTTATTTATGAGCATGTTATAAAACTAAAATTATAATTTGGGATTAAATAATAATGATATTATTTAGTGAATATATAATTCTTGGTACATAGAGGTTATAAAACATGTAGTCATTTTTACACTACATACACTTTAACAAATTATTATTTCAATTTTAACTTTAATCTTAACAAAGACTTTGGAAAAAAGAGTTTCATGAAGAAGGGCATTTTTTGTCATTTGATTGTTTTACACCAAAGATTATCTTATCTCCATATTATTATCGTATAAAAATAACACCAAAATTATAATATACTAACCAATCCTGAAATTACTTATCTCAAAATAAAAGTTTCAACCAATATACAGTAAATAATTTCACACTTTTATTCTGAAATTATTATCCTTAGTCCTTATACTAACCGCAAAGTACAAATATGACATCTTTTCCTTAGAGTTAAATCACAAAATTTTAATTTTTTTTGGTTCAAACAAATTTAAAAACATTATTTCAATTTCACATAAAAGTTTAAATTTTGTAGTGAGACAAATTAGAATTGTTATCAAATCCTTTTTTGCTAGAATATTCAAAGAAGTCCTTCAATGTTGTTGCTCTATACTTTGGAGGATTGTCTTTTGACAATAACTCCTCAATTGGTCCATAAATTCTAGAAGATTCCAATAGCCCTGTGCTGAAGAAACTTGCTACTGATATTCTTGGACCAATTGTATTTGCCAACACTCTATGGTCTACGCTTTTATACTTGTCATTCGATATAAGCTGAAAAATCAAAAGTTGAACGAGACTTTATAAGTTAAAAATGACTTATTATAACTTATTCAAAGGAGATTTATATATTAATGCTATGAATTCCATCGATGATTATTAAAAAGGAGGGAGATGAGCGAGAAACACAACATTTGAAAACATAAAAAAATTAAAAAAAATAAAAAAAATATTAAATTTAATTGTGAAAAACACAATAGGATGTCACATGTATATAGGGTCATTTTTTCGTTTAAAAAATTAGTATTATAATTTTAACGTAAGAAATTAAAAATTAAATGAACACACATTAAAGCATGACAGTTCAATGTACAAAGTATTATGTGTTCAAACAAAGACCTAATAGGAATGCACCCTTAATTAAAGAAGTGTCATGTAAGCTATATTGCTTGGACGGCTCTCCAAACAAATTACCGCACCTATGTTGGATTCTCAAAATTAAGATGCATTATTATTGAGGGTCTGTCATGCATTTGGTAACATAATACACGCAGAACATCACGTAGGATGCAAAATGTCATGTAGGATATCACGTAGGACGTGTGTCTATTTGTGCAACTTTATACAAGTTTAAGTGTCTACTTGTGCACGCTCAAAATTGGAGGGCATAAATATGAGCTGAAACCAAGTTAAAGCGGACATATTTATGTGTTATGCCTTTTTTAAAAGCATGAGAAACATAAAATATAATCAATCAACTTTGACATATTCATCAATGATTGATTTTATAGCTCGAACCAGTAACTTATATAGGTCACACAAAGACAGTTTTACCTGAAGAATGTCGCCGATATTGATTATTAAAGCTCCATGAATAGGAGGAACATCAACCCATTGATTCTTGTGAAGAACTTGAAGTCCACCAATATCATCTTGCAAAAGTACTGTGAAAAAATCACTATCAGCATGTCTACTTGAGCCTAAGGCAAGTTCTGGTTGTGGACATTTAGGATAGTAATTACACAAAATGCCTAGTCCCTCAGCACATCCCATTTCTTTAAGATGGTTTTGTTTTAGACCAAGTCCTTCTGAAAATAATTCAACCAATGTGTATCCCAATTTCATCACATGATTTGAGTATTCAATTATAATTTCCCTGTAAAAAAAAGAAGATCAATTAAAATGGATTTATGTTATATTGGAAACAACTTCTTCTCTATCCTAATCTTGTTGGACATGGTTAATTATCTGGTATGGCCTACTGCTGACAAAAGATGACAAATATCTCGTGGGATTATTCAAAGTGCGCGAAAGATGATCTGGACACCACAATTTCTTTTTAAGCATTTCACTATAATGGTGTAATTTTCTTTGGAACCAACTTTTATATGTATACTAATGAATTATATAGCTACAACATAAAGTTGATCTTTAGCAATCATTAATTACGGCTATAGCTTAATTGCCGCTAAATATATTTTTTTAGTGACAATTAGCAATTTAAAACTCTTTATAAATGTCCCTAAAGCCTATAACGACATTGAATTCAATGACAATTAACTAATGCTGTAAAAACTTTAGCACTCTTTGTTAATGTACATATATATTTTATTGACACTAAAAGTTGTGTTTGTTGTTGTGAGCCTCTATAACAACATCGCGCTATAACAATAAAAAAAATACATGTTGGTGGTGGGAGGTGACATGTATATATCCTGTGAAATTAATCGAGGTGTGCGAAAACTAGATCAAACACCACGACTATCAAAGCAAAAAAAAAACATTTCACTATAACGGCCTAATTTTCTTTGGAAGGTGACAAAAATTTCGTGGAATTAATCAAAGTGTACAAAAGTTGGCTCGAACGCCACGATTATAAAAAAAAATCACTATTATAACATGAGCCTAAGTTTCTTTGGAACCGACTTTCATATGTATAGAAACTATATAGCCTCTATAACAACATTATCCCGCTATAACAATAAAAAAAGAATATTCAGACAAACAATGTTCGATATAAGTAAATTACCTGCATGTCTCAGGCAATTCATCAGGCTTAGCAGGATTAGGAGCCATGACAGAGTAAAGTGAGTCTCTCCAATCTGCTGCAAAAGATTTCTCACTAAACAACTCAAAATTACAATTATACATAACCTTCCTCGCAACATCTCGACTATAATACGGTTTTTTAACGTCGATAGCTTGCTCGTGAAAACGTCGTGTACCACGCAACATTTCGTCTAGGACGGGGATCGGAATACCATGATTGATCACTTGGAAAAAACCCCATGTCTCTGATGCTTCTTGAATTTGTTTCACTATTTCTTTGTTGTTAATGTTGATGTTTTGAAGGTCTATTAAAGGGAAAATGAAATTTGAATTTTTGGGAATTTTTTCTAAGGAATCATGTGGATGGATGAATATTTGGGGTAGTTTAGTAATTCCACCATCAATAAGTCCTTTGACACCTCCTTTTGTGTCATCAAAGGCTTTTAGTTCACTAATTTTATCATATTTTTGTTGTGTGTTATTGGAGGTTGCCATCTAGTTTTTGGAGGTAGTGCGGTGAGGTGATCGAAATTTCTCTACTTTAAATAGAGCAGAGATTTTAGCTTTGAATTTCTGAATCTTTATAAAGATCTAAAACAGATACATTTTTTAAATTATACTAAAAAAATAGGTGAAATAATTAAAAATTCTTTTTTTTAAAGTAGATTTCGGATTTCGAGCTGTGGAATTATGGGAAAGTACAACGTGAGAAGGACCATGGAATTGCTAAAAGCTCTTAATTTCTATTTAAAATATATGGTTGAAATTAAAAAGCATATCTTATTTTTTTAGTCATTATTTTCCCATAACTTTGCCTTATTCCTTAATTAATTGAGTAATGATTTTAAAAAAACGCATCGCTGAACTATCCTTTTTAAATTTTTTATTATTATTTATTATATTTTAAATTATCAACTATTTCATTTTTTTATTTGAATTATTACTATCTATGCATTAAAACACACCTAGCTAGTTGAGTAGATGTAAATAGTTTAGGTATAATTTTTTTTATCATAATCAGTTTTGAGTTGTGTTTTAATATATAAATTATGATAGCTCAGGTGGAAAAAAGAAATAACTAATAATTGGCATGCATAGTCAATTTCGATGTATGTATAGAGAGAGAGAGTTTTTAACTATTAATTAATCTTATTAATATTAATACATAGATGGTGATGGCTAGCTAATTCAACTAAAGAAAAGGAAATAACTAAGGTATAAAACTCACAAAAATTAATTATTCAGATGTATTTTTAATTATTAATTAATCTTATTAATATTAATGAAGTAATTTCTTTCCTTTTTTTTTTTAATAATAAAATCAAATATAATACTATGGTCAACTAGGCAATAAATCAAAGCATGTGACATGATAACATGACTATTGCAGATTCACAAATATATGAATCTGCAATATATAGTAATGCACATCCCATAAAATCTGCCTTAAAAGAGGATTTTGTTTAAATAATAATATTTATTATATTCTGATATCTTTGATAATTACAATCTTGATTTTTTTCTATAAAAATATAATGATATTGGGTGATTCATAATTTTAGGAAAATAATTTTTGAGTAGAATAGGGATATTTAAGACAATTCACATGATCTTTGTGATAGATAGAACTATAATATAATCTAAGATAGTATATTTGAATACTTATATAATTATTATAGTACTTATAATCTTAAATATACCATGATATTTCTATATCTATATATATAAAAAAGAATGTTATTATAAGGGTAAAACTAAATACTTAAAATTAAAGAAATTTTCTAAAAAAATAAAACTATGTCATTTATAAGAACATATTTTTTTTAAAAAAGTTATATAAAATGCAACAATAATTTTTCTTATTTTTGATGTTATTTTTTAGAGCCATTGATTCATATAAATGGTTACCCTTTAATTAAGGGACTATTTTCTAAGAGAAACTCACAAAGTATAACCAACTTCTTTTTATATTCAACATTTTTTTTCATTAATTCCAATTATTTCATATTCATCAATATATATATGTTCTTTACTTTTTAAATTGAAATTGATATACTTTTTTGTAGATTATCAGAGTTAAAAAAAAAAAAAAAAGATGGCACAAATGGTAAAACCAGCTGATCAAAAGTTCCCACAACATGATCAAAACATGCAAGATGGCCATGTAAATAAAATACAAGTAAGATCCATTTTAATTCCATGTCTATTTACTCATATCACACTTATGAAATTACACCGAATCTTATTCATATTGTTGATTCCCCC
>NW_006239064.1:1156290-1189242 GCF_000226075.1 Solanum tuberosum
TTTTTTTTTTTGTCCCCCCCCCCCCCCCCACCACTATTGACTTTCTAGATTATTAGTTAATTCTCAAAAAGAAGAAGATCTGGTATATAAATATTATGAATTTTGAATTTTACAATATAAAACATATTTAGTGAATTTCTTGATCTACACGTAATAGCATGATGCTTATGAAAATATTACGATAGGTTTCATTCATCTGAATAACTAAAAGATAGATCACATATTTCGAGGCTTGCATGTAGATATACTTTAGTTGACCGGATATAATAAAAACAAATTATACAAAATGTATATTACTTAAACTCGATTCTGATTTATTATATGTAAATTTAGCTTATATTTCTAAAATAGGTTTTTTCATGATTTTCGAATCACACACTGATATATTATAACTTTTACAACAAGAAATTTTTATACCATAAAGGTCATCTGTCTTACTTTCAATATTACAACACTATATTTTAAGAAAATTTACATGTATGATTGTACATATTCTTTAGATTATCTAATAATGTAAATTTTTTGAATTTATATTTTTCAAATAAATTTCTTATGTTATGTCTTTAAATTCATGATAATTGAATCACACGATATACGATACAATAACTTTTATTCTTACGTCGAAGCTATACTAATTATTATTATATGATAGGATGGTCAGATAAATCATGATCAACTATGTGATTACCTACATGATCAACAGCTGCAGCCCCAAGATGGAGCACAACTTGAAAGCAAAATTGTTGCACTTTCTTTGTCACCAAGACATGCCCAAAACCATGCCATGCACAAGTGATATATCATTTTGTTAAAAATAAAATGCGTTGATTTTTCATATGGTCAATCAATCAAGTAGTAATTATTATCTTAAATGATTTTTTGAGGTATATAATTATTATGAGTTGTTCAATGATCATTTGAGAAAATCAAAACTCGAAATAAAATTGAGGAAGTTGAAAAGGTGAAAATATTAATTTTCACCATATAGTTAATTAGTTATCTTGTTCGAATCAAAATATATTAGGATAATTAGTATGCTTACTGCAATGGCATACGCAAGATTTCGCTAAACAGTGTTTGTCTATTGTCACAATTTGTATGTGATTTTAAGGTTGTGGTCATGACTTTAAGGTATTTACTTTATATCTTCTTTTTTTAAATATATATTATTAGCTAAATGTTCTTTTCAGTTGGCATATTGTGTATCCATATTATTTTTCTTGAGAAATTATATTTACATGTCTATAAAAAGGAAAATTTTGATGATGCAATATGTTGGAAAAGTATTATTTGATATTCTCAAAATTTAAATTCGAGATTACTAATTAAAAATGGAAGAATCTTTTCGATTTTGCTTGATGATGTGACAGACTGCCTATGTAATTATTTGGTACTCTCCATAAATTTTCCAACTCTCTGATAATTTAAAACATATTTTTAAGTATTCCATATTCGAAATTTACTCTCTCGATTAAGTTTAGATTCATTTTTGAATAGATTCACTAAATGTCAGGACGGAGTTAAAGGTTTATATGAATCCTCTACGTCGGAAAATTATACTTTATATAAGAAGTTAATTGTTTATGTATAAATTGTAGATATTGAATCTCCTTAGCTTTTTCGTATAATTATTTCCTTATATTTTGAGTTTCTTTAGTGAAAATTTTGATTTCGTCATTGACTGTGAAAGAGGGCAACACATTTCTTGCCAAGAGGCTCTCCATTCCAAATTAAAATTTTAAATCCAAATCTTTTATTTGATGACAGAGGGATTTCAACCATTCCACGTACTCGATTAGTCATTTTTCAACTCTCAACATCAAGAAAAATATAGAAAAGAGAGATTATAAGGGGTCACTTGGTACACAAAATGAGATAAGAAAGGATATTCCATAAGATTATTTTATTCCACCTTTTATGTGGGATAAAAGTGGGATAAAATAATCTCGAGATTAGCTAACATCTCAAATCAAATATGAAAAAAGTTAATATCAAGTTACACCCTAAAATTATTGCTCTTATCCCACCTAACAAACCAATCTAAATCATAGCTTGTGCATAGACATAATTGGTCATAGAGGATGCACCTTATTTGGCTTATTTTGAAACACTATGAGAAATATCCAAAGGTATTTACCTTGGAAGGATTTTAAAGCTAGTGATTTATTTATTTTATACTCTTTATCTTTCTACAATACTTTTCCGACTTGATGCCGCCCCTGAATCCACAAGTACCGACTTGAATACCCTTAAGATAAGAGGATGATAAAGAAGCAGTTTTAGTTGTAGGTATGAGTGAGTGAGTGCAGTGAAGGACTCTCGCCTCCCCCACCCATTTGAATTATGACATTATCGACTTGCTTAAAAAGACCTCTCTTTTGAAATCAGTCCCGTCCCTAGATGTAGTATATTGAAACTTGAGTGGACTCTATATGCTAAAGTGGATGGAGAAACATTTTGGGTAAATACTTGTCTTTATTGCGATTGTTGAGTGTACGAACAAATTCTTAGTTGGTTGTAGGAAACATATATTTTTCTATAGCGGTGTGACAATTAATAGACATAATACATAAATATGTACTTTAACTTGACATCAGCTTACATTTATGTCCTCCAACTTTGGATGTGCAAAAATAGACACTTAAATTTGTATAAAGTTGAACAAATAGACACACACATCCTTGTATAAAGTTGAACTTGGATGGCAATTTGCGTGCTACGTAATGTCCTGCGTGTATTATGTCACGTAAGACTCATGTGTCTACTTGTTCAACTTTATACAAGTTTAAGTGCATCTACTTATGCACACCCAAAATTAGAAGGCATATATGTGAAATGAGATCAAATTAAAAAGCACATTTATATATTATGTCCAATTAATACTCCCTCCGTCCACAATTGTTTGTCACGGTAAGGTCATGCACATCCCTCAAGGAAAATTTAATACAAGGTGTAATTTGACTAATATAACCCTACTATACCAAGAATACCAAAAGTCCACATAATTTTTCAATTGAACTACACTATCATTAAGGGCAGAATTGGAAAAAATTGACTAATTATTTCTTGATTGTTTAAATTGACAATTAATCTTGGACATCTATTTTTAGTATACCTGCCAAACAATTGTGAACGGAGGGAGTATTACTTTAGTTTTGTATAGCAATTCTTGTTGTAAATGATGAACTTCCTTAAACAAATAAATAAATATCGTCTTCTGTGTACACATTGGATTACCATTCCTTTCAGAAGTAAAATGCAATGCTCTCTCCATCTCATATTAATTTTCCACGTTACTAAAAATATTTGTTCTAAATTACTTACAATTTTATAATTATTTTTTTTAGAAAGTATATACAGGTTTGTAAAGTTACAAAACAAAGTTTCTAAGTGGTTAATAAGTAATTGTAAGAGACGTGTAGAAGAAAAAATAGACAACTAATATGAAACGTAAGGAATACATCTTATGACAATCAAGTAAATTGTTGAATGGCTATTGATACACAAGAATATGTAAAAAAAAACAAAAAACAAACAAGGACTTGCCACAAGATTTTGCAGTTATAAACCTAGCAAACTATCAACTATGATATCATTGTAGTCCAACACACATGAATATCCAATGCCATTGCACCTCCTATAGGCGTGGGCGGAGCCAGGTTATCGCAAGCGGGTATACATATATATGGTCAAGAATCTCCTTCCCTTGACGAACATCCTGACTCCACCACCGAGTCTGCTAGAGGTATAATGTTATCTATTCAAAACTAAAAAAGTAAATCATGAGTTCAAATCTTAAACTTATCTACTTTAGTTGTAACCATTTCTATGTGCCTTTTGCCATCTCCATGCTATTGCTAAGCTCTCTTCAAGCGTGTATCTCGCGATCCAATTCAATTCGTGTCTAATTTTAGAAGGATCACTGTATACTTCAGCATAATCTCCTGGACGTCGAGTGAGGTATTCAACCTTTATGTTAACTCCTGTAGCTCTTTTACAAGCTTCGACGAATTGTTTCACTGAACTACCTGTAGTAGTAACAACAAGCATCATACAAATGTCAAGTGATTCCTTTTAACTTAGAAACAGAGAAAGCAGAGGAAGCAAACCTCTTCCTGTTCCGACGTTGTAGATACCAACTTTGCTAGGTCTTGCGTGCTCTAACGCTTTGACATGAGCATCGATTAGGTCAGTCACATCGATGTAGTCTCGTATACAAGTTCCATCTGGTGTGTTGTAATCTACTCCTCTTATCTGTAGTTAATTCACCATATAGTAGAAAAGAATACATTGGTACATATTAAGGACATTATAACAAGTTGGAAAGCTTCAAAGGAATGTTGCTCGGACTTTTTGAAAATGTTGTCACACCTGTGTCATATCCTTAAAAAATGCATTACTACTTTTGAAGGATCCGACATGCACCCCAGTGAGCATTTTGGTGCACTCGTAGAAGAATATTACTCATACGTGATACACATTTGACAATGTAATGAATTTTTTGTAACCTGTCTTATTTTCCAGGTTATTTACCCGTCATTATCTCAGGGGAGACTTGATAGTGAAGAAAATCGTTTTAACGTTGTCAGTGTAGCGTGTGGAAGTTAAATTCGTAGTAGTACTAATGTTATGTTCTTCTAACCTTCAGCCCTGGAATTATTCCCCTGGCTGCATCAAAACAAGCACCAGATATCCGTCCTTGCTCGCGCAATTCAGGTCGAGGAGCTTCTCCTAACCTTCCTTCAGGATCTGATCCAATTACATTGAAATACCTGAATTATTTGATTCAAGAATCATAAGAAATTGGAAACAAACAAACTTCTTTTCTAGAATACGACACTTCTGGAAAAAGACTTTAAGCTATGTGCACTGACAGTATATAGCTTTTCTTAAAACAGTAACCAACAACAGAAGGTAACTCTTTATATCAAGTCTTCCAGAAATAGACTGAGAATCTGTTATAACAAGTTAAATTGCATCGATAGTATGAAAATTCTATACTGTCAGTATATATAATTTAAATCCCGTAGGCAAAATATAAGAAATCATTGATAGCACAAATTACCTTAATATCATGACAGCAACATCAGAAGTTTTTGAGAAGTCCAGTATGATATCTTCAGCCATTTTCTTTGCTTTTCCATACGGATTTATCGGTGCCTGATTGTTCAAAGTTAAGTCAGTACACCGGAAAAACTAGAATGATCGACTACAATTATAATAACCAAACAATTACTCCACAAGTCCGCACCAGCAAAAGTGTCAAATTGAAAAAAAAGTGGTTCCAAGTTAACATGAAAGGAAGTGTTCGTAATAGACACATAAACTACTATATGGAAAATCAATTTAGCATAAATTGCTTAAAAAGTAACTGGAATGCAGCTACTGACTTGCGGGGTTTCTTCTGTAATAGGCATTTTCTCAGGCTCTCCATACGTAGCACAGGTACTCGAATAGATCAGTGTCTTTACACCATATGTTGCCATTGCCTTAACTAGTAGCAATGTATTCGATGTGATATTGTGATAATACCTGCAAAATACTTGAGAATATTACTATAAAAGAATAACAAGGGTTTCTCATAATTTCGATCTTTCTGAATGCATAAATGCACAAGCTTGGAAACAATAGGTACAAAAGAACACTATTTTCAGACAACTGCATTGGAAGATTAGTTCTTGAAATGAAATCTATGTTGCTCGGACTCTTCTGTACCCGTGTTAGATCCTCAAAAAATGCACCTATTGACATTTTGAAGAGTCCGAGCCACATAGAATGAAATCATTATTTTCGGTGTAAGTATAAAATGCATCAAACTGAACGATTTTATACAGTCGATATGAGTTAGAGGTTCAGAATTTTGGGGAGTACCTGAGAGGCTCTTGTGTACTTTCACCAACATATGCAACAGCTGCAAAATGCATCACAGCATCAAATGCATTTCGTTTAAATATCTTGTTAACCTGAGTTACCGGTTAAGGATGAAAACGCCAGCCTATAATCAAGACCAGGGGTGGAGCTACAATATTAGAAAATCCATTAAATATGTATTAATATTTAATTGCAAAAGTAACTCAATCGAGCTATGGTTTCGTTTATAGGTTCAGAGCCCATAAACTTCAAATCCTGACTCTGCCTCTAAATTAGACCAGTAAAAAGGTGATGTGAAGTGATCAAGATAAATGCGGAAAGAATAAAAGAAAACGTTATGGATACAGCTACTGCATCTCCTAAATCTGCATAAATAAACTGAAGTCGTCCTGGCTCAGGAAACAATTCTTGAAGAACTTTTACAGCTCCCATGTTTCCACGCGAAAGGTTGTCCTGTTCAAAAGAATCCCGGGATTATGCACAATGTCAAAACAAGTTCAAAACTTGATTCGTGAAGAGGGGGACGGCTGAAATGATTTAAGTAACTTACCACTATAGTTACTCGGTATGAATCCTTTAGGAGTCGAACGGTAGCATGAGAACCTATGAAGCCAGCTCCTCCAGTAACTAAGACATGAGTTACACCAGGTTCGCGTTGAGCAAACTGAAAATTTAAAATGAAAAATGACTATAGATTCGTCGTTATCAAAAGGAAAAAGAATCTAAAGGTAAAACATTTGCATAAGAAAAAATTGTATGCTTGAACCAAGCCCTGCTTCAGCAAAATATAGTTTTGATATCACTAAGTAAATAGAAGTGTGTTAACGTTCTCTCTACCAGTTTAAATTTTTAGATGAGATGACCACACATTTAAACAACATTTGAACTGGTGTGGACCATAAATCATTTGAATTTTGGGGTTGAAGAAGTAAATGAGAATGCAATGCATAAGATGAAAACTTCGAGTAGAATTTAACCTTCATGAAACTACTAAAACCAGGTGATGTTCTGAATATAAGAAAACAAATTGCAGTAATTCCAGCAGCCAAGAGCAGTTTTCTAGTAATATTGTTCCTTCTCTTGTACACCACCAATATATCCATGCCTGAAAAAAGAAACGTGTAAGCGCCTTTAGCATTCCTCGAGTATTTTTTCACTTCAAACTTCATGATTTTTAGCTTGGAAATTGGAGTGATTCATCTTATATCCATTTGAATCATACTATAAATGATAGTTCTTCCACATTACACTAATACTATTTATGAAACTAGTGGTTTATGACCACATATATGTATCATTTTGCAGCTATTGAATCAGTACTAGTACTTAAAAAAAGTCAAATTATTGCATTTAAGGAAAACTAGTTAGGAGGGTGTGGGTCGCGAATTAGGATAGAAGGATAGAGGGTACTGGACTGTTGTTGTCGTAGTAATATCCTTATTCTTGTAAGTTGTAGTTTTTGCTTTTGATTTCCTTTATCATTTGTGCTTATTGTGCTTCAGTTATCGCACTATGTTGTTATTGTTCTTTTGACTAGTTGCTATGTTTTCCTCACGACTTTTTTTTTTCCATACCTACTTTGATTTGTTGTACTCGAGCCAAGGATCCTTCGGAAACAACCTCTCTAGTAAGGTCTGCGTACACTCCATCCACCCTAACTCCACTTGTGGGATTTCACTATGAATGTTGTTGTCGTAAGGCAAACTAGTTTTAAAGGATCCAAAGGCTATTAAAACTACGGGAAAAGGCTCCAACTCCTAAACTCAAAACTAGCCAGAAATTCCCATTTTGAGCTTGTTCAGGCAGACGTTCCCATTGATCTTGACTTTACAAATTGTGCTTCTGTCTAGTTTCCATTCAAAGTCTATCCTATGTTATACTTAACATTAGCAAATTTTCTCGTATTTGCTCTTGACCCAATCCAATCCGAAGCATAATGGAGGATAATTTTAAACCATTATAAAAAGTAGAGGGGTAACGTTTGGACCTTTTATCCACCTGGTCCACACTCTGGACCTCAATTAGAGTCGAGCAAATACGAGACGATTTGCTAATGGTAATGCTATGAATAACACCAAACTATAATGAAGGGTAAAATTAAGAAATATCCATAGAGGAGTGGATTTGAACCTTTTTCCTAATATTAACCCAAAAGGCTCACAAGATTGACTTTAAATAAACAAAAAGACATAAAAGGAGAGAGCTCACTTACTTTTTTCACTTAAAAAAAATTCTATTACTCAAAGCAATTGCTTTCCTATTGCAAATATCATACTTGCAAAACTTCACTCACCTGCACCAAGAAAAACCATGTAAATACTTATTCTGACTCGATGTTTATATCAAACTAAGCAAATTGACCTTAGCGGTTAAAAATTAAAGCAAGAATATACATCACCACCTAACTATGGTTAAAAAAAATGAACGTATGTATGAAAAACACTTATCTTGCATTTATTGATCTAGTGTAAACATAGAGTATGAGAAAGTTTTACGTAGTACTACCTCCATCATATTTTACACGATACACTTTGATTGGGCATGCATTTTAAGAAAGAACGAACAAACCTTTGAAACTTATGATCTAAAACAAACTAGAGATATTTGTAGGGATATAGTAAAATGAGAAATTTAAAGCTAAATTATTCTAAATACAGAATATATCTTCTTTTTTTAAAATGATCCAATAACTTCAAGAGAGAACAAAGAACCTTAATTACCAGAAAGAAATGATAAACAAGAGAAGCGATTCAACAAATTTTATAAATATAAATTAAAAAAAGCAAGAAAAAAAGAAGAGAATGATGATGAATAAATGGTGCAAAAATAGATCTAAAGCCTCAAAATAAGGGAATATTAATTATTTTACAACTTTGAATTGTCATAATGAAGTCCTGGTCTTCTGGGAATTGAAGTGTTTTATGACTATTATCTTTATTACAGTTAACATAAAATGAGGCATGTACAATTAACTCTTTTTTAAAAAAACAAGTTTTACAATTAATTTTTTTTAAAAAAAAGTTAAAATGGCGAAAATCATGTAAGAGTTAATTTATTTTAGCGTCTCACGAATGATAATAAGGAGGATCATTTCAATTTAAACAACAACATGATTGTTATTATGTTGATACTCACATATTATGGCGAAGTCACACATCAATATATAGGAGGTTCGCGCCATAATGAAATGGATGTACACGTTTCATCAACCAATCGGTGATCCACACGATGTTGACCTCGCCCCCCTCGAGGTCCTCTACTACGTACCTCATCCCTATGTACAGCTTGCCTTTGACGACGTCGAACAGGCACAATAGGTGGTTCCTCGTATTCAGTTGGTGGTGTATAATCTGGAGCAAAGCTCAACCGCGTCCCCAGGGAGGCAGCAGTCATAGACTCCACTGAAATGCGGCTGAACTTCTCTGCCAAAACCTTCTCTGCATCAGACGCGGTAGGATCATTCCCAACACTGAGAGCCAACTTATATGAATTTTGATGTCCTCGAGCCTAAAACAAATTAAAAGATAATACGTGTCCGTAGTCAATGGTCTAAGATACATGTAAAATATCAAACAAGTACAATAATGTACGATACGTACCAATGCCTCATGTCTGCCTGCCATGTGTTGATATCCTCTATCCACATCATGGGTTGGATTTCCTATAAAAATCCGCGAGTGACGGTGATACCAATCAAAGTACTCTAATCGTGGCCTTGAAGCTTCAATCAATAGCTCAGCACGAATTATGTTATCTCGACGATGTGCCCAAAAAGCAGCCATAAACTCAAAATAATGTATATCTTGTTGTGTTACCCTAAATCGCTTGTCACGCTTGAAATGAAGGTGGTCAAATGTAGTGCATGGTCCAGGAATATGTTGCTCCCTACCAAACTGTCTTAGGACACGGTCTACCATGTGCCACTCACGATAGATTCCACAAATTAAGGGCGTTTGTGCCATCCAAACATCTCGGCCACGCCGGCACCATTCAGGGAGCCCATTAATGATAGTCTCTGAATAAGGCTCCCAAACAAACTATAGCAGAAAAACATAAACATTCAATAAATTAAACAAATTTTACAATTCTATTCGAATAAATACTCAATCGAAAAGCAAATAGCAAACATAAATTACGATAAATCACCTGGCCATCATTTAGGTTGTCTAATACATCCCTGCAAATGGCAAGCACACCTCGCACCTCATTTTGGCGAACTCTACAACGAGTCCACTTTCGTGCAAGTGCCGTATGTGGAGACATAGGTTCTCTTGGAGGACGCAATGATGGTTGCATCGGGATAAGTCGCTCCCAAGCCCAGACCTACATTAAGAAAATTTTAAAACTATAAAGATTATATCTATCAAAATAAGAGAGGCAAATAAAACCACATGATTGAAAAGTCAAATACCTGCAACAAAGAAAGAAATCCACATACATCGCTAGCCGCGGACATTGAAGCACGACATAGACAATTGTACAGGTACGACAATGCGGATGCTCCCCAAGCTTGTGTTCCCATTGTGCTAAGGTCCCGCATATCCAGTAGAAAGTCTAAACTAAGTTTACAACCGGACTTATCAGGAAATATTGTGCCACCGCACAACCATAATAAATACAACCTAACTCTTTGTTGTACATTAACCTCGGTCGATTGGTCTGTAATAGCATCTAAGCCGTCCATATATGCAACTAAACTACCTACATACAACCTACTAACGCCAGTAAAGCAATTCTCATCAGGTGCCCAACCAGTAAGCTCGTAGATCAACTGTTGCCACCCCTGAACAGAGATATCTCTAGCACCAGCTTGAAGCAAAGGGTCACCATCTACACACATGCCAAACATGAGCTCGACATCCTGCAATGTGATCGTTGCCTCACCTGTACGCATGTGGAAAGTATGTGTCTCTGGACGCCATCTCTCAATTAGTGCAGTAATGACTCCCCAGTCATATGGAACACATCCTACCTCTACAACTCCCCTAAATCCACACCTGCCAAAATAGTCAAGAATACGGGGATGCAAAGGACGATGCTTCAAATGTTGCCATAATTCATGATCTGTACGACGTGGATGTAGACATGCTTTCTCTCCCCTCAAGGTCCCATTCCACACACTTTGTGATCGATGTTCCGCCTGCAACGTTAGCACATCATAAACTTCTGGACCAGAATGTACAGTCACCTGTGGAGGATCCATACCTATAAACAAAAAAATTAAAGACACACAATTATGAGTAGTATTTTAGAAAGAAATAATCACAAGAGAATACAAAACTCAATTACTTCTCTTACTCTTAAAAGTGAAGATATCTTTTTTACACACTCAACTCCATCAAAGAAAAAGTTAATTTTGGGATTATAGTCAGTAAAGACAAGTACATAAATGAATGTATAGCATATTATAAATTTTCTTTAATTTTACCTAGTATATATTTTTTATTTGTTGTATATTTTCAATTTAGGTATTTTGCACTTAATCAAACACTTATATCTTATTGTGCTTTAGACTTAAAGGTTTAACAAGGCCTCCTATATCCAATCCGTTCCATATTAGTTGATCGCTTTTCATTTTATAAAGTGTTTAAGAAATCATAAATAAGATAATCATTTTTACTAATTTACCCTTTATCCATATTGATGAACATCAAGATAATTTATAAAAAAAAATATGCTCAATAGCATAGGAAGTATGAATAAATATCATTGGATAAATAGATATAATGTAATTAATGAACTCTTATAAAAAGAAAATTTTCTAACATCTAAATTTGTTTAGCCTTCCAAATAGTATTAATTGTAGGGGTAAAATGAATATTTTTAATAAATTAATTTTACCTTAATTTAGTAAGTGAAAAGCAATTTAAAAACACTATTTTTAACGAGATAATCAACTAATATATGACGGAGAGAGTATTGACTTTATATTCTTTTTGGACTAATTACTAAATTTCACCAAAGCTTTAAGAACACCATCCCAACATAGAAGCAAGTTAATAATTCCTTAAAAAATAAAAATTAATACTCAATTAGTTGAATAACTAAACGTTCACCTCTTATAAGAAGTAATCTTAAAGCAGAAAATTAAATTCTAAAGCAAACTAGGACCATGCATTTCAACTAAAAATCAAGCACAACCATAAAAAAAAAAATCTACAAAAATCAGATATCATAGATCTACCCTAACTAAACAATATTACATGAAAAAAAAAATTAATAACAACTCGAGCTAGCAAAAATACCTTAAAAATCGATTTTATCCTGTAAAAAGCTTGAAATTTCAACTGAATTTTTTGCTGTGTTGAGAGTTGAGGCACCACAATCGTAGGGACGAACAATATTTCAACCAAAAAAAAGTGGTTTTTTTTTTTTTTTTTTTGGCTTAAACTGATTGTGAATGAGGAAGATGAAATTTGGGGAGAAAATTTTTCAGAAAAAAAATGTCTTCAATGGAGGAAATGGGAAAGAAAGAGAAAGCTATTAAAAGCAAGGCGCACCGCTTTCTGCGACTCGCAGTTGTGGCAGCTTTTATTACTGTTCTCGTTTTGATTTGATATAAAGTTTTAAAAGATTAAAGAGGAGTTTTGAATGAATTGTTCGTTCTTAATATATCAGGTAAAAAGTTGAAATTAAAATGTTGTTAAAAAAGAAAAGGGATTGTTTTTAAGATGAATTAAAAAGGAAAATAACGCAATCAAATTGAAATGGAGGGAATGAATAATTGAACAACTCATTGCTTAGGGTGATTATTGTTTGGTCCAATTTTAGGTATTATCAATTTTTTATTTGTAAACGATAATCAAATTAATAAGATATTGTTGGAATTGATGCTTTCTTGTCCAACTTTCTTCCCCCACCAAATTTTGAAGCAATGTTATAAGGGATCTATCAAATGCAACTTCAAGTTTCAAAACTCACGAAACTACCATTCATAGGACTTTTAAGTTTTCTCAAATAAAATGTATGTCCAAACACAAACTTCAAATTTCAAAAATCACTACTTCGTAAACTTAAATTTTCAAGTTCCAACCTCAAAATCTACGACCAAACGAAAGCTCAAAAAAAGTAACCTCATCTAAGATGGCAAAAGCTTTAGTCAAAAGTAAAGCTTTTTTCAGCCAACATATTAGTGTTGCTGATCTATACAGTTCTAGTATTCAAAGCAACAGGCCCCTGTTTTTTTTACATGCTGTGTACCATATAATAGACATGAATTGCTAAGAAGCAAAACATTACACAGAAACACTGCTCTAACATACATAAACTATCGATTTCGATTGGCTGGGAAAAATTCAGCACTAACATACATAAACTATCGATTTCAATTGGCTGGGAAAAATTCAGCACTAACATCAAACGAGACATGTCGTTATACCACTGAACTGGTGTTGACATTCAGTCGCATACAGTGACGAGTGATTAGAATACACAACCCTTTTCATATTGCGATGACTGAAGAAGACAACATATACCTACAGTTTATCCAACATGTTAACACTGGTAAAAGCTATAATGTTCATTGCCATACCTGAACCATTGACGGGGGATGACAACTTTCAAATCAACTCGGTAAACAAAATGGGGAAATGTTACAGTAAAATAATAGTCGATGAACAAGAGCATGTAATTACTATTACAGTTATCATCCATGTTAAGTTTCAAGTCTAGCAAATGTATCCTATCAAACCTGCAGAGTTACCATTACGTCCTATGAGCCAACGTCACTTCAGGTGAACACCTTCTTCCCCGATAAAGAGAGGGGAAATAGCCAAGTCAGAGTGCTCCCTAAACTCCACATAAATGGCCTGTACATCCTATCTTTCCAGCTTTAATCCAAGTTTACAGAAGAGCAATGAAAAATAAGCTCTTTGGATGAGAAACACTAAAAGGAGAGACCAATAACCCCATCACTTTCTAACATTATACACAGTTACGTAAGATGAGACTTGTCACAAACGAGAAAGGAAAAAGGGAAAGAACAAAACTTTTACTTCAAAAAAAAATGAAGAAAAGTTGAGGGAAGGAAGGAGACAGAAGCGTGGAAAGAAAAGGCAGGGAGAAAGGAAAAAGAAGAAGAAAAAGAAACACAAGTTAGAAGGGGAAGAGGAGCTTTATGCATTAAAACGACGCCCCACATACCCTTGCTTCTTTCTAGCCTTCAACATTTCTACTGGCATGGAGGTAAAGCACAACGTTGTGTTCTGAAAAAGGCAGCCAGATGGTGATCTTGAGAACTATATGCAGCTGTGGCATCTTAGCATCTCCACTAACAGCTTACAGATTCAGGATTTATTTGTCCACTGCTTTCACCATGAGCATTGAATCCAGTTACAGGCATGGACCTCTGAGCAAAATTCAACAACAGCTTCCTCTGGTGCTCATTTGTGTGTGGGAGACTAGCACGTAAGAGTTCGACTGGCATTTCTCTGCTTACAGCTCTTGCAGCTTCTGAACCAATCAGTTCTGTGTTTGACTGGGCTGGTGAAACGAGCGATTGCATTATAGAGTCATACTTGCTCAAACAATACTTGGTAAGTAAACCAAAAAAGGCATCAAAAGATGCCTGCCAAAGGGCAGGGTTAGGCATGCTGAAGCTGCTAACAGCCTGAGGATCAGTCAAGAGATAAGTTGCCCTTTCAAGAACAGATTTAAGAATAACAGAGGCTCCATCTCCAGCAGGGCTTCCAAGAGGGCGAAGAGGTGGCTGCTCTGAGGAGCAAACAACAGCAGCTAGACAAGCACTAAGCAAATTAAGGTCCATGCCACTTGTACATGCAGAGACTGTTTTTGCAAGTGCAGTGATAGTCTCAGCAGCTCCTAGATCAGGTGGAAGGCCGCCAAACAAAAACCTTAAATGGCGAAAAATTGTCATGCAAACTATTCTTGCAAGCTCACCACCAGGTACAAGAAGCTGAAGATACCTTGAAATGAGTTTCCGGCCTTTTGGTAGAGACACCAACCATAAGAACACAATGTCATCTTTAGGGGTCAGCCCAACTGAACTGCCACTTTTTCCAAGCGGGTCAACAAGCTGAAGTGAGGCAGCCATGCCTTCCAACAGAATCTGCCGCTTCCGCCTCAGCTGAACACCGCCATCTTGCGGCTGACTAAACTGAAGTAGCCTATTGATGTCATCAACCTCAAGGAGAAGATAAAAACCATCCTCTACTGTAATTCTAGCAGCAAGCATTGGTTCCTGCTCCAAAGATTTCTCAGACATCTTCTGATCACCACTGCCATTACATACAAATCCCGGTGGATCATATTCAAGAAGAGGACGAGGCCTGCGGATGGAAGAAAATGAAATTTGCCCCTTAGCATCAACATGGAGGTGAGGCTGTGAGTCTGTACTATTGCGTGATCGAGAAGGTTGCTCCTTGTTTGGACAAAAACGATGTTTTGACCTCGACTCAGCTGCTTTCTTTGCAAGGCGAGCTTGGTAATAATAGTCGTCCGCATATGGATCATTGCCATGTGTTGCAGGATGCTGCATTTTCAGGATGCTCTCTATTTCATCACCAGTCATGTACTTAGATCTGAACTTGGGAACATTATTCTCACTTTTTTGGCTACCGCCTTCAGAGCCTAGTTTAGAAAAGCGCACATTCTGTCTACCTTTATGTGATGACTTAGATTTTGAATCTCTAAAATCAGCCAACCCATGCTTACCGAGGTGGGCGGGAGAAGGAAAGGAATTAAACTGGGAAGGCAGTGCAGAAAAATGAGCTAAAGATGGCTGAACTAAATGATGCAATCTTCGCTGCTGCAGTTGCTGGGAAGAGATTAACAGAGGAGATAGCAAACCATTCTGAGGAAATTGATGTGGAGATAAACTATTTAATAGTCTAGAATGATCCCCATGGCTGAGACTCACATGACTAGTCCAGTGATTTTGCAGACGGGTATCAAGAGAAAGACTGGGAGGTATCCATTGTGGCATGTTTCCACCATAATGAAGCCCATGAGACAAGCCTGGTAAATGGATATTAGGATTTGACAAAGTGGAGAGATTGGCATTTGAATAGGGAGACTGAGGTCCAGCAGCAAGAGATGGCATGCTTTGATGATGTGATAGACTGTATGGTGAACCTTGTAGAGATCTGCCAACCGGAGGAGGGAGAGAAGTGAAAGATGACTTTGGCACTAAAATGGGTTCGCTTGAGAAGCGCTGAAGTTGTTGTGGTTGCTCAGGATTTGAGGATGTTCTATACAACGGTTTTGACTCTGACAGATGCACAGGAGAGAAATAAGACTGTGAAGACCATCTTTTGTTTTCCTGGTAACATTCAGTGTCAGACAAATGCTGATCAAAACAATCAGGGAAATCAGTTTCCTTTGCCCATTCAGCTGCCGATGAACCTGCAAACAATTTCGGTCAATCAAAGAGAGCTACATGGAAACTCATCATTAGTATGGCAATCATTAACAATAGATCTAATCTGGAATATGTTACAAAGGCAATCCAATTTTTCCTAGATAGAGTCTCACAGATTTCCTTTTAAAAAGACGAAAGATGGTAAGGAGATGATTTCAGCACAAGTCAATAACTTTTTGTATTCTCCCACTTAATGCTCAACACAACCATTTGATAAACAACAAAGCAGAGACATAACCACATGTCACACACATATGCCTTAGTTGCGCGGACTCTCCACTTTTGATGCCGCACCCGTCTCGGATTCTCCAAAAACACACTACTTTTGGCAAATCCGACACGCACCCGTTGGCATTTTTGAAGAGTCCGAGCAACATAGACATATGCAGAGAAAAGGAGTACAACTGTGTAGAAGTCCCAAACTTAGATCCTATTACATTTCGTTATACACAAGTTGCCAATGAAAAATAATATGCAAGACAAATAAATGAGCAAGACAAGAAAAAAAAAGAGACTTTGGAGACAACAAAGAAAGAGAAACTTAATGATATTTCAGAAATTTACAGAGGACTAGTGGCCCAATAAGCAGGAGAGCAGATAGTGTTAAAGGAATATGATTTCTATTACAAAGTAGCATCAGATAAAATTAACAAGAAAATAGTGAATTTCATACAGCAGAAAGCCCAAGAGATTTTTTTCAATATAAAAAAGTAATATCAGATATTGACTCAAAGATGAATCCACATGTGCACTTACTTTCCCTCGAAAACGATCCTGATCCACGATCACCAATAATTCCTGGATGCCTAGGTCCTGCGACATTTCTGTTCAACTGGAGAAAAGAAAAAAAATCATGTAAGCTTTAAAAACTAATATGTTAGGTCACACCATCGAGACCATTATAGCATACTTGACTTTGCAATATGCAGAAAAGATCGGAAGGTAAATCGAAGACGCATGCCATGCAAAACCAGGATCTTCAAATTTTAAGATATTAATGATCAAATCAAGTACATTTGAGACAGCCTTTCCTTTTAGTGCCATTCAGAGTACTAGAAGACTATGTAAATCAGAAAAAGAAAATGATTAGTTCCAAGTGTGCTTAAAAAGCTCTATTTCTCTTCACCTATGCCTCAAGTTCAATATTTTGCAACTATCCAATCATTATCCCCTTCAAAGACAGGACACTAATCAGATTGATAGCACAGAATAGTTTCACATTTCTAAGAGAAGATGCTACAATAAAATTTACAAGCCACAGTTCCAACACCCTTACTAGTTAGTAGTAAGTTGTTTGGCTTGCAAGCAAGTTATTCGGGATAAAATAATCCCAGATTGTTATCCTTATTGCTGATACCAAACGACCCCTTAGAGATCGACAAATTACATATGAGCAAAATTAACCGGATTTCTATTCAGAATCAAGAAGAGATAAAATAAAATAGCATAACCAGGTATTATAATGAACAGCACCACTTAAGAAGGTACACTGTGATCAAACCTTTGAAAATGTAGTTGCCAGATCATCTATGTCAGATAAAGACCCCAAAGCCGATCCCTGAAAATAAAGCAGTATATTAGTATAGGCAGCAAAAGAGGTATAACTACAAAGAAAAGTACAATACGTCAACAGTTTATCAAAGTAATAAAAAATATAGCATGCTCAAACCACCAAAGGCACAAATTCACAAGAGATGGCACCAAAAATTTTTAGGGATCAGACATAAGCTAAATGCAACTTAATGAGAGTGATATGAAACTCCTGAGCCAGAAGAGAAGAAAGTGGGTCAAATAAAAACAATAAGTACTCCAAATATAAAACTATTGATTGGCAACGAGACAGCAGATCCGACAGTTATAACAAGATAAACCCATTGATAAAATTCCAAAACCAAATTTAAAAAAAAAGGAAACTTGCACTCTTTTCCCTCAAGTTAGAGCTAAACGCCAATCTTAAAACTTGTACTAGCAATCAACATTTGTCGGCCTAAATTTTAATGAACGAGGAAATATCATTCATCGTGGGTACCACAGACCTAATCAGAATGAAGCTAAAAAAACCATGCCTTCTGCCACCCTTTGCTGATTACCTCACTACCACTTCTCCAAACCAGCACAAACCTTAATTGCAGCTCGGAAACTTGGACCAAAACTTTAAATCCACCATCCTAACCCTCCAAATAGCCTCATAGATCAATGGTGAAAGGAAAGACTATAGTGGACTCGTGATTGTAGAGTACATGGGAAGGGTTTCAGGACTCTTAAGTGACAAAGCAAGAAAAGAACTGGGCAGAGGACAACAAAATGATAAAATTTCCATTTTTCTTTTTATTGATTCACCAGTAGGAAACTAAAGGATGTCATCTCACATAAAATTGGAAGTAAAATGCAATGAGCACAAAAGTAAACAAGAAACAAAGATTGGAAAATGAAGTAGCAAATCCAAGGACCAATTTATGCTAATTTGCTCCTGGTGCAATATATGTATGATATCAATGTTTCAGTACCATAGATGCTACAGAAGACCTAACTACAAGTTCTCATAACTTGAGCGCCCATAATTAGTAAAACCAAAGAAGAAAATGAGTTTATCTCTAGTATTTTCGGTAATAGAATGTGTAGATGCCAAGTTTATTTATTTCCTTTTTTCTCATTATATAAAGATAAAAAACAAATGTCAATATCCAAGAGTGGCTACATGACCACACTTTTCATTAAATACCAAACCGTCATTAGGCAAACATTTCATTTCAAATCCAAAGCAGAGTAACAGAAGGATGTACCTCATCTTTTTCAAACAAATGGTACTCATGTGTATCATCACCAAATCCACCATCCACCACGGGAACACAATTGTTTCCTTCTTCCTCTAGACCACCCAATTCAACTTCCTCTCCTGAATCTCGTCCAAAAAATGCATATTGTGATGCATCGAAGAGAGCACTATCTGCTTAACCAAAGGAAAAAAGTCAAAATTTATACACCATTTCCACATCAAAAAAAAGCACGGATTTTCTTTTAAATGTAATACAGGAAACTGTAAAGAAAATTGACCATGAACCTAACTCAACCCTAAAAGCTAGCTAGCTCAAGAGTTGAGGATTGCCCAAGCCATTCCTTCATCGAACGATGTGGGACTCTTCAACCGAAACATGGATAGAATCAAACAGTAAATTGGATGAAATTCAGTAAGAGCATCAAGACAGAAAAGAAAAACAAGCGGACAACAATAGCAACTATGCCTTAACCTCAAACTAATCAGGCTGCTATATA
Organism: Solanum tuberosum; assembly: GCF_000226075.1. Lineage (NCBI taxonomy): Eukaryota > Viridiplantae > Streptophyta > Magnoliopsida > Solanales > Solanaceae > Solanum > Solanum tuberosum. The sequence goes on from NW_006239064.1 coordinate 1,175,813, forward strand.
GATCTTCTATCTGCATTCCTCTCAATCCAACAAATTTCAACCAAAGAAAAAACACAATTGAAAAATGAACTAGTTGAGATGCTATCCGAATCCTCTATATATATTCCCTCAATTCTGACTCATTGAAAAAAAAAACCACTTAGGAAATGAACTAGTTGAATCATCTTATATCCATCCCGTAGAGCATCATGCCTGAAAAGAAAAACAAGAGGATAACAATAGCAACTACGCCTTAGTCTCAAACTAATCCATTTGCTATATGAATCTTCTTTATGCATTCAGCTCATTCTCACTAAATTCAACCAAAAGACACAATTTAAGGATGAACTAGTTGGGTCTCTGTATGAATCCTCTATATCTATACCACCCATTTTAAACCCCCACTTTCCACTTAAGAAACGAACTAGCTGAAACCCATATAGAATAAAACAGTAACTCAAATGAAATCCAAGCAGAGCCGAATCGGTTACTCTTCCATATATGAATCTCCTATATGCATTCAGCTCATCCCCACAAACTTCAAGAATGAAGTTGGATCGCTATATTAATCCTCTATATATGTTTCCTCTTATCCCATTTAACAAACAAAAACTTCACTTAAGAAATGAAATAGCTGAAACCCAGATAGGAATAAAACAGTAACTCAAACCAAATTCAAGCAGAAGCATAATCAACCCAAAAAAAAAAAAAACAATAGCAACTTCGCCTTAATCTCAAACTAATCAATTAGCTATACAAATCTCATATATGCATTCAGCTCATTCCCACCAAACTTCAACCCAATTTAAACAAAAAAAAAAAACACAATTCAAGAATGAAACTTGGGTCCCATCTAAAAAAACAAAAAAAAAACCCAGCTGAATCATCTATTAAAAAAACCCATTTAAGAAGGGGAAAAATGCAGTGAGCTGACCTGAGATGGAGCTCGAAGAGTTAGACAAGTCCATGAAATCTTTGCAATCGGATCTCTCCATAATAATTTAACAAAAATCACACAAAATAAATTGAAGAAAAAAAAACACCAAACGTAACCATATGTTCACCGACCGGAGAAGGAGAAAGATTGAATTCACCGAATCAAAGAAAAAAAACCTCTAATTGGTTAAAAAAAAAAGATAAAAGCAGAGGTTTTTAGGGGTTTCGAAGAAATACAGAGAGAAAGACCTAGCGTGAATATGCACATTACGTGTTTGGTTAAATGCGTGTGTGAAAGTAAGGGAAGAAAGCGACGGGAGACTTCCTTTTTGTTTCACCAAAGGTGAATCGTGGTGTATCCGTGGGATCGTTTTATCTTTAATTAGAGCTTAGAGGTTTGGGCTTTCAATTTTATGCATAGAGAAAATTAGTAAAATTATTCGTGCTTCGTGTGAAAATTTAATATCATGAAATTTATAAAATAATACTTAAACTTATTCGTCATTAAAACTAAAACACAATATTATCTTATGTACAAGATTATGTAGTAACAAACATTAATAATGTAAAGGAAAATGAAAATTATTACATCTTATTATTTATCCTTAATAACATAAACATAAATTAATTATGGTAAAAAAACATACCAGGATCTGTAACATAAACAATGATGTCAGTGAGTCACTCAACATGAGCAAAGTACACAAATATTTAATTGTGAAAAAGAAGTTCAGAATTTTTGTTGTTTTAAAATGAGAAGAAATGTCTCTATTTATAGATAACTAAGGGTGGTGTGAACAAATGTTTATTGTGCCTTATCGGAAAGGTTACAACTATTTGGAAAAGTTGCAACCCTTCGGAAAGGTCACAACCAAAAATTTTCATAAAAGTCGCAACTCTTCATTAAAGTCGCAACTTTTCATAAAAGTTCCAGTTTTTCATAAAAGTCGCAACTCTTCAGTAAAGTCGCAACTATTCATAAAAGTCACAACTTTTCATGAAAAGGGAAGGTTGGTTTTGGAAATAAATAAATTAAAAAGGGAATTCTGGTTTGTGGTGACGTCACGTAGGCAAGCATAAGATTTTCTTTTATATATATGATGATATATGATTATGTATGTCGAGAGCGTCACCTCCTTATGGGTCTTGCAGTCACCCACTAATGAGTCTTGTATTGTGTGGTCTGAATTTTATTGGTGTTTAATGTGGTCATTAAACACTGATTGCGAAATCAAAAAAAAAAAGTGAAAGAAAAAATAATGGAGAGAAGGAAGAAATCTTTTTTTATTGTAAATTTACTGTTATGTGCGTTTTGGACAAATTATTCATATGTGATAAGTTTGATATGACAAGCTAAATTAAAAATATATATATGACTCTCCTTTGAGGGATACTAATAATACTTTCTCGGTTCATTTTTTACTCAACATATAATTAATATTAATTAAGTAGTGAAATAATAATAAATTTGTGAATATTTATAAGTAAATCATTAAAATTGTGCATCTCAATTGAACGTTATAGGCCCTTCTCTCTAGTGACCGCTTTGTATACTACTATTCTGTTAAGAGAAACTCTTCTCAAAATTTCACTCAAAAAGTATTGAGTTGGAATTCTATTCTAACTAGTCCATCGTGCAAGTCTCTCACTAGGGGTTCTCGATGCCAAAAGCATGAGAAAACTCTAGTGCTTACTCAAATATTACAAAAATCAAAATTAAATTTTATCAATAACTAAAAGATTAAATATTACTAACCTATTAATTATTTAGGTTCGAAGTAGGCTTAGCAATCATTTGGTTGCTGGGTAGAAAGGGAATTATTTTTGTATTATACAAGTACTAGTGTTTGATTTGTGGAATGAGAGGATAACAATTTCGAAATGTGAATGATTATTTTACTTCACATTTGATTGATGGGATAAGGATAGTGATTTTATGGAATATACTAGAATAATGAGACTATTAGTTATCTCTTTTATAAGGTGGGATAGCTAATATCGTAAAATATTCTTATTTATCTCATCCTGCATATCAAACGAGTCATAATAAAAATCATATTTAACAGATCGTACAATACTAATTTATCGTGAAACTCGTAACTTTGTATTCTTCAAATAGCTAGATCGTACAATACTAATTTATGATTTTTAAACTTATTTTGACCTATAAAAATATTTTAGATATTTATAAAACACGTAAATAAACTAAAAAATATATACTTATGAAACAATTTGAAAATAAGAATTATATTTCAATTTTTGTAAAAGCTCAAGTTACTTCAATTCCAAATAAAAAGATATAAAGGGATAATTAATTTCCCAATCTTTAGCTTGAAGATAACTCTAGTTAATCATGTCAAACACAAGTAGTTAATTATAAACACAAGTATGTAAGCAAGATAATTAACTTCGTAAATTAATAACAAATGTATATATTATAAAAGCAATATAAATAAAGTACACTAATGATGAATTAATATATATCTATTTTTCGACTTACGTGATCTTTGGAGTGAAAATTCAGAAATTAAATAACTTTTATGATTAAAAAGATTAACTTTATTAATCATTTTTTAATACTTTAGTAATCATTAAAATAATAAACTTGAAAAAAGGGCTAGTAGAGATTGGTGGTGGAGATCGATTGATTGTGTCCTTTCATTTTTAGTATTCAACTTGGAAGAGATTTGTGTCCATTATGATCTGAATTCAACGGATCTTAATTTTATATACCTTACATATTACGATAATAATAATAACATACTCAATAAAAATTTATTAAGTGCAATTTGGAGAGGGCAAAGTATATACAGATTTTATCATTATCTCGTGAAGATAGAGAAAGCATTGTCATTACTCATTAATAAGAAAAGCAGTGCAAAGTCTACAAGAAAAGAATACTAACAAACACCAAAATACTGTGATAATCGAAAACACATTAAATGACAAGAACTATAAGGGTATGACTAGTACTACGATTACTATCCTTCTACCCTAATACGCGACATTTATTCCTTCCTATCTAAAGTCATATCCTCGGTAATATGAAGTTGTGTTATATCTTGTGTAATCACCTCTCTCCTATATTTTTTCGGTTCATCTCTACCCCTCTGAGTGTCCTTTACAACCAGTCTTTCACACCTCCTCACTGAGCATCAACACACCTTTTTTATATATGTCTAAATTATCTCAATCTCGTTTCTGTTATAGAAGTGACTCCCAACTTATATATTATGTTTAATATTTGATGCAGTTGTATGTGGATAAGCTGGTCAGACACCAACATAATCTTTAGACAAAAAGTTTGTGCCAAATATTGCTTTCTTAATTTATTAATTATACTTGGACATTTTCTTATTATCTTAAAGACAAAAAGTTTGTGCCAACTGCTTTCTTAATTTATTACTAGGACTTTTTTTCTCTTAGGTCATTTGGTGGTTGGTTAGAAAAAATATAATATGTGTATTATATTTTATATAAGTAATATCATATTTGATAATTGATTATAATTATGTATAAACTTAATATGATAATTGTGTAAAAATCTGCATAATTAATATATATATATATATAAAAAAAAAAGTTATGCATGAATCTGTATATAATTTTATGCAGATTAAAAAAAAAAAAAAAACTCAAATATTTAAATCATGTATAACTAATTTCAATATAATTTTTTCATAATTAACTAATTTATATATTATTAATACATGTGTAACTCTAGCCTGTTGCTACTTGCTCCCGCACATCACGGACAAAATCAGAGAGTAATCTTTGGTGTCAGATGAGAAGCACATGACACATTAATTGTGAGCAAAAAATTATATTATCAAAAATCATAGGAAACTTTGTGTGTGTTTTTAATTAATAATGGACAAATTAAATAATGCACATAGATGAGGGAGTACATTAATATATGTTAGCTAGTTGACTTACTTTGTTCATTTTTTGTTTTTTTTTGTTTCTCCGATATTCATATTAGAGTTTAACTAATTTTAAATTCGTGCATTGTCGGGCAGACCAATTTATATGGCCGATGGCACTTCCATCATGAGTTTTTTTCTACTTTGTCCAGCTTTGTTGCTTTATTAATTATTTGTGTGTGTTCAATGCTCAATGGAATGAAGGAAAGTCATAATATAATTGGTAAAGTTATTGTCATGTGATCAAGAGGTTACGAGTTCGAAAAGCTATGAAAACATTTTTTTGCAAAAAAATACAAGGTAACATTGTGTACACAATAGACTCTTGTGATATGAAACTTTTTCAAACCTTGTACATGTATATCAACCATATATATATGAAGCATATATTATATTGTTTTGGTATACAATTTTCACATCCTAACACTAGAAAGGAATGTTGTCAAGTTATCCATTGCTTTACAGCTAGCCACTTTCCCCGTTGTCATCTCATTTAGCCTATCAATTCTTTCACTCATTCCATCATCCTCCATGACCTTTCTCAATCCTCCTTCCAAATCTTTCACTCCAAAACCATCAATCATGACCCCGATTCGCCATTTCTGAACAATATAAGCGCAATTTACAAACTGATCACCCGCGACCGGATAACACATCAGTCGTTTCTTGGACTGTATAGCTTCCATAGTCGAGTTCCATCCACAGTGCGTCAGATAACACCCTACACCTTCATGTTGTAGCACATCCATTTGTGGTGCCCATGACACAATCTTCCCTTGTTTTGAAATCCTCTCCAAATAGCCCTTTTGTAAACCTTGTCTCCATAATGGGCCTAACACCCAAATGAAAGGCCTTTTTGTTGCTTCAAGTGCCAATGCCAAACTATTAACTTTTGCTTCACCAATTGGACTCACCCAACTCCCAAAAGAAATATACAATACTGAATTAACAACTTGTTTATCTAGCCAATTCATGCAACTTAAATCTTCCTCCCAAAAACTTGAATTCTTGATTGTTACATGAGTGTTCAAAGGCCCAATTGGGAGTATTTTGGTATCAAAATTTGTTGTATTTTGGTCTTTATTATTGTGACATTCATCTTGAAAAGTGTTTATTAATAACCACTCAAGTGTTCTTGTTCTCTCCATTGCTCTTGTCCAAAACTTGAATCTTGAAATTCTTGCATTTGGATTTCCAATAAGCCATGGTAAATCTTGTGGTCTAATTGTAGGTTGACCAAATGATTGGCAAATTGAATCATTGTGTAATGGACAACCTGTGGCATTGTCAATTATTGTCACTCATACAATTTCTCAATTAAAATAGATTATAATCATATTGAATGTTATAAAATTTAAACCACACACAATTTTTATTATGAAAAAGGTTCAATTTTGTCCTCGTAACATCTGGATTTGCTTAATTTTGTTGTATGTTCATATGCTTATTATGAACAAATCATCTTATATTTTTCCTTTGATGACATCGTTCCAATGTGAAATAAGCAGATTGTAGGTTAATTCTGCATGTTTATTCGAGGAATTTTTTTTTTAATTTATCCTTTAGCTTTTGATTATAATTTTAAAATTATTCTCAATTAATTAAGAATAATAAAACACATGGAATAATGGTTATCATTGGTGGTTGCATGTGAACATAACAAATTATCCTTTAATCATGTATGCCAATTTCCAAGTTGTATAAATAAAAGAACAACAAAAAAAAAACAGATTTAAAATAAAAACTTTATGAAATAAGTTATATTTAAGAAAAAAAAAACATCATTTGATCATGAACCTCTTATGGTTGACTTTAATATGACATCCAGTGGCGGAGTCAGAAATTTTAATAAGAAAGTTTAAAATCTGAGAAGTAAACACACGAACTAGTGAAAGGGGGTTCGACATCTATTATACATACCTAAAAAGTAATTTTAACTATATATAAATAGTAATATTTTTCGCCGAGGGATGATATGCGACATCATGTTAGAATGAGATAAGTTGACCTTGACCTAATCGTTATTAGTACTATTTAATTACTTTAATTAATTGCTCCTTAATCAAATTGTTTTTTTATTAGCTTTAAACAAATAACCAATCGACACGTATATATCAGCTTCTTGGATTCATGAATTATCTGACTAGATATTTATGTTACAAGTTACTTGCATTAAAAGGCTAAATATATTACTCAATTAAAATATTAATATATATAGTACTTGATTCACATCAATCACAAATTTTATTTAGACACTCAAACAATTATTTATTCCAATGAATGTCTGAATACATGATAAAATGTTCTTACACTTTTAATTTAAATTTTGGGGAAAATCATTGTGTACGTTCTCAAGCGTGCGCCTATTAAGAAGCATTTCCTTTAATTATACACATTAATCGCAATTGGAACAAGTCTGAGGTTTTATAACTTATTGAGGCTAATGTTAATGCATATAATTAAAAAAAAAAAAACACATTTGAAGTGGTTAACTTATTTATGTAACGAGCATTTACGAATACACAAAAAATATTTACAATTTGAACCAAAAATTTCTACTCATAAAAATACTTTATTAACCTATGCAAGTCATAATATACAGTATAGTATATTAATTATTATTAAATAATCTGATTGTGTTTTAAAAAAAATTACAATGATCAAGAAATTGAAAGATAAATAAAGAAGGATCAATGAAAGAAATAATTATATCTGAAAAAACTATTGATTGTGATAGGATGAAAATGATCCCTTTATGTTTTACTAGATGCCTCGAGTTTAAGTCTTGAATATGAAAAAAAAATCTCGACAAGGAGCACTTTCCCTTTCTTGGGTCTTACGTACATAGCGATTAATATTAATTAGTCGATGCTCTAAAGCAGGGATATATCAACCGCCGAGTAAAAGAAACGAATAAATTAAAGAAAAAAACTATGTCTACAAAGATCATTGGGGGTTTGTGATGGGAAGAATATGATCCCTTTATGTTTAAATATAGGTCTCAAGTCTGAGTTGATAAAATCCTAGCAGGAAGCGCTTCTTCTTTTAACAGGTTTTACACGACACAATTCCTAATTAATACGTGAGAACGCTAAAGTGATTAAGTACCAGACATCGCGTGAAATAAAACTCGAAAAAAAAAAGTATGAATATTACCTGTTTCAGAGATGATTCCATCATGTAACATTTCTGGAATTGAATTAATCAATTTATAAGTAGCTAACATGGCTGGCCAAAATCCAGCAACATGAACACCACACTTGTTAGCAATTTCAATAGCCCATGAAGCAAGCAAATCAACAATTAAACACACAATTCCATCTTCTTGATCTCGAATTATCGTTTCGAGTTGACATGGCATGTAATTTTCCATAGACTTTTCTATCGCGAAGAAATCGCGACCTGAAGACGTTGTTAGTCCATCTTGATCTAGTCCATCTGAAATAGACATGATGGAAATATTCACATCTTTAGAGTCAATTTTTATGAAATTTGGAATTATAACTATTGGATTAATGCCATGATTAACTAGCAATGAAGCTAATTTAAGCATTGGTGTTACATGACCTTGTGCTGGATATGGAACTAGAAATACTTTGGACTTTTTTTTGCATTTCATGTTTTTTTTTTTCTCTCTAAGTTTTTTTTTGTTTATAACTCTTAAAGGGACTCACTATGCAAGTCATAATATATAGTAGTTATTTGTGGTGTGTGTGTTTTAAATTTGGTGGGGGTGGGGGTCTAGACTAAGAGGTAGAGTAGGGTTGGAGGGAGGGAGTTGAATTAATATCTTTATCGAAAAATTATATCGTGCAAATTGTTTAGGATAATATCTTTTAGCTACATAAAAATTGTTGGATTTTACTTGGCGACACAACTTTTTTTTTTTTTTTTTTTGAAGTTTATGAGTTTTAAATATAGAAAAAGAAAGTTATTTGATTCTTGGTAAATAATTTGTATATACTAATTGATTTTTTAATATAAATACAAAATATGCACTAAAATCAGAGGCGAATCTAGGATTTTTCAAACATAGATGTACCCAGAAAAATGTATTAAGTGGGAATTGATCCGAACATGAATGCACCAAGAAAAATGTATTCAGTGAGAATTGATTCTTAATCCTCAAGGTCAAAAGCTCAACATTTAACCATGTAGATCAGATAGACTTCTTATAGTACGGGTGTCAGAATATAATAATATACAAATTTTAAAAAATATGTACATAAAATATCTAGTTTTACGAAGAGACCATAGATTCCGATGCCCTATTTTTTACCTTTAGATTCGCCACTGACTAAAACTATTGTGTTCTGCATAGGGATGGATCCAAAGGTTAGCTTACGTGTTCAGAGGAATTCAATACATTTTGCTTATATTCATGAGTTTTATATCTTGAATATATTTCTATTTTTGCAGAATTCGTAAGTAAAATATTAACTCCGTCTCTAATTATAATATTCTAAATATATTTTTGACTCCATCACTTCGGATTACTTACTTTTGCAAGTGGCTTACGCAATTGGATTTCTCTTTGCACGTGGCAACTTGCTTACAAAAAAGGAAATTAAAGCTTAAACAAACATTGGAGAATTAATTAATTCTTGATTAATTATAGAAAAAGGTTAGTATTAGGTACAATGGCACTAAAATGTTACTCCCTCCGTCCCTATTTAGTTGTCCACTTTAGAAATGACACACATATTAAGGAAACAATGATTAGTATAGTGAGGTTACAATTTTGCCCTTATTAATTATGATTCCAAAATAAATTTATTCAAGATAACTAATCAATGTTGGGAGAAGTTTTAAATTTTCAAGAAGTTTAAATGAGGGTATAATAGGAATTTTTTTTTTGTCCTTTCTTGATTTTGTCAAAAATGGACAAGTAAATAGGGGACATCTAAAAGAGGAAATATGGACAAGTAAATAGGGACGGAGGGAGTATTAATAATACTCTCTCTGTCCCTAATTACTTGTCTATTTTTTCTTTTTTAGTTATCTATAATTACTTGTCTATTTTGACAAATCAAGAAAGAACAATTTTTTTTTACCTATTATATAATCAATTAATTACTTTGAAATATGTAAAACTTCTTGAAACTCTTTTAAGTTTTTAATTCATTCATTTCATAATTAATAAGAGTAAAATGATAAACTCACTATGTCAATCATTATTTTCTTAATAGGTGTGCCAATTTAAAAGTAGACAAGTAATTAGGAACATAAGGAGAGTATTAACTAATAATGACATGTTTGGCCAAATTTCTCATAAGTAAAAAGTGTTTATTTTATTTGAGGTGTACGTTTGATTAAAAAACAATTTCTGAATAATCGCAAAAGTTATTTTCCGATTTTGAAAAGAATTTTTTTTTGTCTAGAAGCACTTTTGAAAGTTTGATCAAATACAAATTGTAATGATTAATATTAATAAAACTATTTTTCAAATTAATTAAGTAAATATAAATTATTATTCTCCAAAAATACTTCTGAGGAAAATGCGCCAATTTTTTTTATAAAAAAAATAGCCAAACTATAGCTTGGTTGGTGCATAAAAAGCTCCAATCTATTGAGTGTAACATACTTCTATCAAAGCAACGAATAAAAAAGGGCTAGTACCAACATGGATTGGTGCACTGGTAAGAGTGTTTCACCCTTAATCAGAGGTTTTGGGTTCGAGCCCTGGGTATAGAGAAAATCATGTTGGAAGCGTCATCCCCTAATGGACCGTGTAGAGCGTGATTCGAATTTAATCGGAGCTTTAATGTGGACTCCAAACACGAAATGGAAAATCAAAAAAAGGGCTGGTACGTCAAAAGTACAGTTCCTTTTGTATCAAAAAAGAAAAAAAAACGTGAATATTTGTCCATCTAATTTATATACCTATATCAAAAGGAGATTAAAGTTTTTATTTTCTCTTTTCTCTTCCTTTTCAATAATAATAGTGTTTTGATTAAAAATAATAGTATTTTGATCAACTTGCGCATATTAATTATTCTATCCAATATCTATTACACTTTATCAACTTAGAAATCGAATAAATATGCATCAAAATTGTTATCAAAACTATGTTCAAAGCAATAAATTAGAAATATAGGAAAAAAAACACTTTGAGCCCATAATTTTTTTGTATGTTCTTAAAAAATTTAATCCACTTACTGTTGTTACAATTATTGAATTAATTCCTCTCAAAATCGAATGGAAAAAATATTCTAAAGTTATGGTAATACAAATTGTAGAATTTTATCAAACTCAAATAACAAAGTAAATTACACGATATTTACTTTTTCTTTGAAAACAACATATAAATGAGGAGAGAAAAATTACATAACATGAGACCGGCTCTTTTCTCAACTCTTTAAAAGTTAGAAAAAACAGTTCTATATATAAACACAATAATCTTCCTTTTCCTATCTAACAAAGTACAAAATTCAATTTTTCTAAAAAAACATTTCAAAATTTCATTTTCCTTTATTTTATTTTCTCATTATTTCTCATTCACACCTTTACTCATCCCCAACAAAATAAAACTAAAAATGAAATAAAAAATAACACCAATGTACTTTGGACCACATAATTTAAATCAAAAGAAATCAAAGCTCAAAAGAGCTTCTTTTTTTTCATGGGTGATTTCTGCATGCCACTTGCTGCCAAGCCACATAAAAGTTCAAAGAGCACATTATATTTATTTTATATTATTTTAGGAACATGCAAATGTTGTGGCTATATAGATAGATAGATAAATCTACGTCGATATTAGACTCTTCAAAAATATTATCATATTTATATTGGATCTTTTAAAAGTATACTATTTGTAAAGGATTCAACACACACTTATCTTCATAGAGATAAATAACCTCTGCAAGCTTTTTGTTTCACTTTATAAGTAAACAGAAGAAAAAGAGTTAAAAAATATCCTTAAATTATTTAAAATAAGTCAATTTTTATCCTTCTTTACGTCTTTTGCTAAAAAGTTCCTCGCCATTGTAAGTTAACAAGCTAAAAAGATTTCCTTCAACTATTCAAATAGCTCAAAACTATCCTTTTTTCATACGATTGTTTCAAAACAAAAGAAAATGAATCAATTTTCCGCTTGAATACTCTTTGAAATTGAGCAATTTTGCAAACTTATTTAATCTTAAACTTTTTAATTATATACTCGTTGAAATAATTTATAATTATAAAAATATCTAACGCATGTTACCAATGGCGGTGCTAGAATTTCAACTAAGGATTGTCAAAATATAAAGAAGTTAAATTGTGTAGAAGTCGAGGAGTGTCAATATGTAATATATATACATAAAAAATATATTTTTATCTAACTATGCAGTATAATTTTACGTTCTTCTAAAGATAGATAGAAAAGATTAGAAAGAATTTCAGAAAGTCATTCTTACCTTTCAAAAGCGGCGCGAAGCGGCCCCCAAAACAAAGAAATTATAATAATTTTTTTATTTCATACCTATTCAATCATCACTTATTTTGTGACGGAGAAAATATCGCCTCACTTAAATGCATAAATTAACCACGTGTTTAATTTGTTTCTTGAATTTGAGTCCACATCATTATTATATTGCTAAAGCTCTATGTCGGCAGAATAAAACATTTTAATTTGGGCAGCACACAAAATTTTGGGCAGAAAAATAAATTCATCGAATGTTTACATTGAATCAATCACATACAAATAAATATTTATACAAAATTTTGCGTAGCGTTAGCAATGTACATCTACTACTATAGTATGATTGGTTCATCGTTTCAAATCATATATTTTTTTTTCTTGTTAAATTTGCAGAAATTAATAGAAAGATAAATTTTATATGATACATTCAATCTAAAATAATGACGCTTCGTAACAGCTCGTAGACAAGTTCAATAATTCTCTTATTTTAGTAAATTTGAATATTAATTGTTAAGAAATAAAAGAACTAGGTCATAGTCAATATATTCTCTCATTCTAACATGATTAATATTCAAGTCAACCCTAATTAGAAGTTTATTATTTTTTAATTTTGAAGGATACTTAATTATACGACTTGGTAATGGCCTAATTAATGGGCATGACTAAATCAACACATGTACGTTGGAGTTCTTGACTATTGGTGTTGACGTTAAAGAATCGAGAATTTCGATAAGAATATTCAAGATTTAATATCTGTAAAATAATGTGTATCTATAATGTAATATAATTATTTGATAAAAATATATATTAAATTGATGATCCTTAACCAAATATAGCTCTCAAATTAAGGGCAAAACAAGAGATATATTGTGATACACTAAAAAATTTCAAGAAACTAACATAATAATTGCATCGTATATATGTTTGTTGGGAAAAAGTTGTTCATGTTGGACTAAGTCAGTTCAAAGATATTTTTATTATGATATGAGATATTGTCTGTTTTATAACAAGTATGTACGTTTTTTCCCTCAAAAAGTCGAGTATTTATATATCTTATATATCATTTCCTTTACCTTTCAATTACTATAATATATAATTTCGTTCGTGCGCAAGATTTCTTTTCAAACCAATTAAGTTTTACATGCCTATATTACACTACAACATTTTAGGCCTACGGCCACCCCGGTAAA
>NW_006239064.1:1189342-1209411 GCF_000226075.1 Solanum tuberosum
AATTAGTGTGGCTGTAGACCTAAAATGGTGTAGTGTTATCAAAATTCACAAGCTACTATACATATATATAGTATAGTAGAAACCCGTATACAAAAATTAATTCACTTCGTGCCATCCACATCTATGAGTATTCAGTATTTACGATCATCGAAGCTCACAACTTCTCCTTGTGTGTATACGTCTTCTAGCAACGGATAAAGATAGTCCTTCTCAGCTAACAATATAGGACTTTATACACACCTAATAATCCAATTCATACCTGATATTTAATTTGCATCAAACAAATAGGAAACTTCGTTTATTATGGATGAATATGTCATGATAATAATATAGAATTTGTTAGTATTAGGCTAATTGGATTGCTTAATTATAAAAGGCTCTAACTAATTTTTTGAGTGTGACACAAATTATTATTAATTAACTTCTTTAATTAGCTAGACTTCAAAAGAAAGAAACGTGAATTAGACTATCTAATTAAACTAAACTTTACTTTTGCAAAAGAAGTAATTAAGTTCAAAGTGTGAATTTAGAATAAATTAATTAGTAGCAATGTGATTAATTAATTAATTCAGTTTTTGGTGTTTGCATATGCAGAGACAACTTTGATAGCTTTTCTTTTTCACTTTATAGGAAAAAAAAATTCCCACTTTATAGATCGTATTAGTTTGTCTCCTTTTTTTCTAGCACATGCACTATTGGTTCGGTATGGTATGATATGGTACGGAATTTAAAATTTTAATTCGGTAATTTGGGTTTTTAAATTTTTTAGAAATATTATATCATTATCATACCAAATTAATACGGTATGGTTCTGTATTTTGTGATATGATAAAGTGGTATAGTTTGTTCAACTTCGATTTATATATACTTATATAATAGAGAATTGTGACTTCAAATTTTTAAAAACGTCTCAATGATATAATATTAACACCTTACACATATGTAGAAATATATATTTTAAAAAGTAAAAGTAACTCCCTTTGTTATTAAATTACACAAAAGACATTCAATAAGATAAAAGTAGTTAAAGTTCCAACATCTAAATATTTAATTTTGTATTAATATTAGATCGTATATTTGTTAGTTTTATCATATTATATATGAACTATTTATGTAATTATACACTTTGATACATATTCAATATTTTGATATTTTATTTATAAATGTCGAATATCGTATCAATTGATACCAATTTTTTTTTCCAGGATATATACTATATATCACTCAAATATCATAATCCAAAAATCATGATATCATTTTTTTAAAAAAATTCGATACGATAATTAGGTATCTACCGTACCCTGCACAACTATACTTGTTCATATATAGTTGAAATTTCAACCAAAAAATACTATTATCTATTCTTCCTTCCTTTTTTTTTTCTTCTGAGAAACGCAACGTTTTCAAATGAATATATAAAAAGTAAAAAAAAAAAGTTTTTTATATTTTGAAAGAAATAATCTATGAACATGATTGATGACCAATCAACAATTGAATAATAATAAAATTATTGTACTTTTTAATCAAGTAAATGAATCATTATAAATTTCATCATAATTAAATAGAGTTGAAGCCCCCACTTGTGGAATTCTCTCGATCAATCATTCATAACTAAATTATACCAACTTTTTTCCAATTATTGAATTATTAGTCTATATTTTTTATCACCATAATTAATTTTTAAAATCCAACTAAAATTGTAATCATATCGTAAAAATTTCTTTAATGACATATTTTTTTAATTTATCTTTTTTCTATTATGCACTTTTTCCTTGGCGTGGAGAGGGGAGGACCACATGACAAGGTGCAATATTATTAGTTATGAATTTAGTAATAATATATTGACTTCTTAAATATTTTAATTAATACAAAATAATTTTGTCTATAACAATCAAATACCATATAACTTATCCCAGCATAACTTGTTATTGTTTTCGAACCAAACAACCCCTAAGTATATAACAATCAACCACAATAGCAATTTAAAAAAAAAAAATGAATGATTGATACCGTTATAAAGATATGGTGAGATTTTTTACTAACAAACAACTTGTATGTTTCAACTTTCAAGTCCAACGAATCTTTAAGACTTAAAAAATCTGTCAAGTGCTCAAGATTTGAATTTTTTAAAAATCTTTTAGTTACAGAAATATTGTATTTTGTTTATATATATATATGCAAAAAAAGAGTTTATTTATCAAAAGATTAATTTATTTTCAAATATTTTCTTCTACATATAACTAAAAAATATTTATTAACTTTTAATTTATTTTTATGCAGAAATAAAAATAAAAGTTGTACGTCTAAAAATTGTTGAATTTTCTTGACATAAAAAAAAATCTTTTTATTTTTTTTTGTTTAAATAAAATGCATGGACACATGGTTATATGTTTTGAATCCCATAAGAAATTTTATTCAGTTTTAAATTAATTGGATAATTTTCTAGGTGAAAAAAATACTAATACTAATTAAGCTTACTTTAATGCATGTATGTCTACATATACAAATTAATAAGTATATATATAAATGTCGGATATTATATATATAATTTTGTATGTTCAAATAAAAATTTCTATTTTCGCTGCTGACAAACAAGTAAGGGATTGGATCGGAGCACTCTCATATAACAAGTGGAATTTGGGCCAATAACTGTGCTGCAGTGGTGAAGCTTCGGTGTTTAAACTCTTGACATGAAAAAAATCTTGTTGGAAAGTGACATATTCTAATAGTCTTGTAGTGCGTAATTTAAATTTAGTCCAATGCAAACATCAAACACCGAATGAATAATAAAATAAAATAAAATTTGGGCCACTACTAGTCCTTATCTTACTTTATTATCCACACACAAAAATCTTATCTTATTGTCAGCCAAAACACAAAAAGAGAAACAAGAAATCAGAATACCTAATCTAAGCTCAAAATTGAAACCAAAAAGCAAAAAGAAAAAAACAAACAAACAAGAATAATGGATGGGATTCAACAATTAGGACTTCCAATACTTGGAATTATAGCAGCAGCTGCTGTTACATTTTATGCAGTCAGCTTCTCAGAAATTAGAGAGGTATGCTACATTTATTCCAATTCTTCTTCCTTATTGAACTTTTATAATTAGTCGTGGCAGAGGCAGAATTTTTACCGAAACGTATTTTTATGTTATGTTGCTTATTTTTTTTAAAATGTCAATAAGTGAATGCCGAATCCTTCAAAATAGTTTTTCTTTTTTGGAGAATTCACTAATTTTTGGAGGAACTGACACAATGATAGAGCTAGCATTCTGATTACTAATTCGGCCGAACCCAATAACTTTGATACAAATATTGTTAAAAATATCAACTTAATATATATAATTTTTTATTTTTTTGGAGAATTCACTGATATTTGGAGGATATGACATAAGGGTAGAGCTAGCATTCTGATTACTAGTTAGGCTGGACCTAATCGCTTTTTTAAAAAAATCAACTTAATATGTATAAATAATTTATCAAGAGCTCAATAACTTTCTTTATTTAAAATTAGAATTGATAAACTCAAAATTCTAGTTGTGCCTCTGATCCGATATGAGTGTGGAAACAATTTTGAAGAATCCAGACAATATATCTAGTATATACAATGTGATTTTCCAGCGAAAAAAATTCAGATGAACCCTTTTTTGCCCCCTACTTAATTATAACTTGGTGAATATTTATTAATTGGTATCATTTTCTTTTTTTGGAAATTGTAGAAATCATTAAGAGATTATGAGGATGGAGAAGAATTTGGAAGTGGTGGTTTCAAGTATGTTAGCTCTAGAGAAAGGAGAGCTAGAAAAAAAGCTGATAAACAAAAACCAAAATCTTGATTCTTTGTACTCATATTTTCATATATCATAATTTTTATTGCATTTGTTGTCGTTGGAATCAAGGATGAATTCATAATTTAATTTTTATGAATATTCGAGATACCACTAAATCTCTACTAACCATTTGAGTTATTGAGTTCAAAGTTTAATATTTATAGATATTTATTATTTTAATTACCTTGCTTATTTTTTTTGGTAAGAGGTAGAATAGGAGCGAATTGGATCAAATTTGACTTACACAAATGGGTCAAAATTTTAAAAAGGTTATGATTCAATACACTTGAAACTTGGTTGGATCAAAATAAAACTAGTCTAACAATAACTTTCTTAGCCAACAACTCATAACCCTAGTTAACAATATACAAAACACTTTGACTTGTATTTTTTTTACTCTTTTTTTCCCCATGAGCTATTTTACTTCTTTTGAAACTTGAGTTCTTCCACTCTATTTTCAGTATCCTTCAATGCTTTCCCATATTTCATTATCAACTGCAAAAAAAAAAACGGTTTTAATCGTTTTTCAGCTTTCGTGGAGCAACAACAACAACATTCCCAATGTGTTCTCACAAGTGGGGTCTGGGGAGGATAGTGTGTACGCAGACTTATCTTACCTTATGAACATAGAGAGGTTGTTTCTGATAGACTATTTCAACTTTCATGGAACGTTTAATGTTCATAGTTGTTACAAACATGACGTTGTTGTGTTTATGTCATGTGACATAAACACAACAAACCGAGTTCTAAGGTTATTGAGCAAGAAACCGAGGGAACTAGCATTGAAATTACCTCATCAATTTCTTCCAGACTAAGAATGTAGGGAGGAGACATCATTATGTTATCACCAGCAACGCGTACCAACACTCCATGCTTCTCACACTGTGCTCCAAAATATGCACCGATGCCTATGGAAAGAACGAAGGATATGTCAAAATGAGATTAGAGTTATAACTTCATCTCGAATAAGATGAAAGAACGAAAACATACCCCATTCAGGAGGGAAAGGATCATTAGGAGATTTGTTATCTGTAAACTCTGTACCATGTAGCAAACCAGTTCCCCTTATCTGGAAAAAAAAGATCGAAATGTGAGCTAATAAAATGAACGTTAGGAAGTTAAGACGTTTGAGCTGATTCTATCGCGATGATTACTGTACCTCCCCGATTATGGGACTATCAGAAAACACTTTCAGACCTTCTTGGAACTTTGGTGATATTCTGTTTACTTGCTCAACAATATTTCTTTCCCTGTAACGAATTCGAGTCTTTTCAGTGCTTAAAGCAATAGTAAGTACAACACCCCTAGCTAGTTGTGAAACCACTATTTTCTATGTTGCTCGGACTCTAAAAGATGTTGTCATGCACTCGGATCAGACATTAACATGTCGATATTTTGATGAGTCCAAGCAACATAGCTATATTGACATATTTCTTTCAGTCCATATCTACAAAAGGTTGAAAATCATAAAAGAAAAGTCGCGTACTTGTAGATCTTCAGTGTTTCCAAGGCAACTGCACACGAGACAGGATGCCCCGAGTAAGTAAATCCATGGGAAAATGTACCTAGCGAGGAAAGAAAGCTACGAACAAACTTGAGAAACAGAGGATTTGATGTCCTATCGAATGGACAATGTACTCACCGAGCTTGTTGCTTTGAGAATATATGACATCGGAAACTTCAGGGCTTACAAGGACAGCCCCAATTGGCATATATCCGGAGGAAAGAGCCTGAAAGTGTAGTTAAGAGAGACGGATTCAGAATCCTGATACACGTTATAATATGCGTAGATTGGATAGAGTTATATGAATATCTCTACCTTTGCTACAGAGACAAGATCAGGTTTAATGTTGTACTTATCACATCCGAACATTGTCCCGAGCCTTCCAAATCCACATATAACCTCATCCGCGATGACAAGAATGTCGTACTTCTTTAGTACAGCTTGGACCTAAGAATGAGTAGGATGTAAAATTCATAGTAGTTATTCTTTCCTCATCTGAAAATTTTGAAAGTTCAACGAAAACTGACCTTTTCAAAATAGGTCGCGGGAGGAGGTATGACACCTCCTGCCCCCATGACTGGTTCCGCAATGAAAGCAGCTATCTAAGTGTCAACAAGTACATTAATCGGAACATCAGTTCATCGTCTATATATAATGCATATGAAACAGGAAAACATGATCAAAGTTGATAGAAGTTACTGTTTCAGGTCCCTCTTTGAGTATGAGATTTTCCAAATTATTCGCCAATCTTGTCGAGAACTCCTCTTCCGTCTCTCCTGACATACACATAACACACATTTTCGTAAAAAAGTTCATGTTCTGCACTCTGACTGATCTATATAAGATACGGATAAAATAACAAGTATGTAATAATAAAGACCTGGCTGATGAAAGCGCCAATAATGAGGACAGTCAGTGTGCAGAACAAACGGAGCTGGTAGATCGAATTGTTGATGCAAGGCAGGAAGGCTGCAACAGAAACTATTAACATAACAGATACTTCAAACGAATAATTGATTGCTCGGAAAGGATTAGTATGTTACCCAGAGAGACTGGCGGAAATGAGAGTTGATCCGTGGTATCTGTTTGAAGACGACAAGCATGAAGATTATGTTAGACAAACATAAAACAACACAACACATACAAAAGAAGCAGGGGAGTTGAGGAATAAGATTACGATTTTGTTCGAGCAATAAATTTCTTTTTCTCTGGCCTCCCGAGTGCATTGTTGTAATACCATACCAGTTTCACCTACATATCGAAACGCAAGGATCAATCGTTAGTTAATATCCTAAAAATCATTCCTCAAAGAGACATATCCTTGAGTCAACTAACCATAGCATTTACTCCCTTGCTTCGTCTCAATTTGTTTGTCTTACTCGTTCCCAAAAGAATATCTATCACTTTCCTTTTCTGACAACTCTTTAGTTCTAACTTTCCACGTGGTCACAAGATTAAAGGGCATTTTAGTACATTTTACATATCTTTAGTTTAAAACCACAGGATTCAAAAAATTTCTTTACTTTCTTAAACTCCGTGCCAAGTCAAAAACAGACAAAACAGATTGAAATGGAGGGAGTATTACTTAGCAGGCTAATTGTGTAACAACCTGTGTGTCATTGGCTTCTGATCCGCTGTTTGTGAAAAAAGCTTTCGCCATTTTATTTGCAGTAAACAGATCTAGGAGTTCCTTCGCGAGATCCTGTATGTTCGAAAATAGAATCAATATGATATCTAAGTAAAACTTAGCGAAATATGGACAGTGAGGAGATCTCTTTTATCTTTCGTGATGAGTTTTACGTACCAAAGAAGGTTTTGTGCTACGATTCCAAAATGAATGGTAAAAGGGCAACTCGTTGAGTTGTTTAGTTGCGGCTGCAACAAGACGAGGCTCACTTCCACCTACAATAATGTGTAACAAGACATCTATGTGTTAAATATTTGGAAGAAACAATGATATATGAAATGTAACGCAGACAAGGACTCTGAGTACCTAAAGATGTGCACCACAAACCAGCTAGAGCATCGAGGTACTTCTTCCCGTTAACGTCATAGACATAAGAACCCTATGGCAAATTGCATAAAATCTGTTATACACCGACTTCAGTAACTTCTCGAGTAGACAGACAGAGAAAGATACGAATCTAACTAACCTCGGATTTTTGTATGACTAAAGGTTCCAAATCAGTAGTATGCCATCCTGCAGTGAAGGGTGCCAACATATCATGCCCCTTATATCTGCAAATGTCAAGACATTTGATTACTCACAAATTCGTTAACTTGTTTGAGAGATGCTATATACATTTTAGACTGCACGCGTATTGTTGGTATATAATTGCAGCGTTCTTGGTAAAGGGTCAAAAACACACCTGAATGATTATCGAAACAAGCCTCGACTATCAACTGTTCCCTGTTCCTACCTGAACGATGGTGACATTTCAGGTAGGAAAAGGGAACAACTAATGTTGACGTAGGAAACTCGAAAAAACGTGATACTTCAGGTGTGTTTTTGATCATTAACTCATATCAATGTATAACGTTCACGATAAATGAAGATAGAGACTCGAGTAGTAAAGAAAGGAAAAAGAAATTCACCCTCTAACATCAGTTGCTGAAATGTCATTCTTCAAAGATGTCTCAGTGCTACTCCATCTGACCTGTATTTGATCACTAACGATTTGTTTCTGCAAATTGCTAACAGCAGAGATATGCTTTATGTGAGGACCAACCTGTAAAACTCGATAAATTAGGAACCATACATACCAAACAGATATATAGATTGATCAAGAACAATGATAAAGGCCCTAAAACTGTTCGTTTAACATACAAAACGGTAAACTACAGATGTTTTAAGCTTCTCAGGAGATCCATGACATATCGTTCTGTATATTAACGAAGATAATTTGATCTTCGTGTCTAAACAAACTGTAAAATGACCTGATTCACATAACCACATTGTCCAAAGAGGAACACATAACAATCGTCCGTCCATATCAAAAGCACAACAATTTTGGAAAGTCCGAGCTGTGTTGAATTTGAACTTTAGGCCTAGCGAGAGCTATATTGCTCGAACTCTTCAAAAATGTCACAGGATCGGTGTTGGATCATCCAAAAGTAGCACATTTTTATAGAATCCGACAAGGGTCCAACAACAATTTTGGAAAGTTCGAGCAACATAAAAAAAATGACTATCTACCTGGTACAATAATGACTATGCCTCAATCCCAACCAAGTTGGTAGGTCGCCTATATGAGTCATCAATCAATAGCAGAGCCAGAATTCTCACTAAGGGGGTTCGTTCAACATGTATACTATACATACATAAAAAAAAATTAACAATGTATAAACAATATATTTTTCCACCGAAGTAGGTTTAGATAAACCCCCTTGGCCCTACCTCGCTCCACCCTGGTCCTCAATGACCATATCGCTCCATTTAAACACGTCTCAATCCAAAATGACTACAAGTTATCCATTAAGCTTAAAGAATACTCAGAGGCAAGGGCGGACCTACAAGCTTATCTACGCGTTCAACAGAACCAAGTAGCTTTGACCCATAATCCAATAAACTCATAACCTCGAAATCCTAACTTTGCCTCCACTTGGGAGGATCATTTTAAAGTTTAAAAAAAACATAAAAAGGAGCAAACTTTACAATGAAACACATTCAAGAACCAAAAAAAAAATTCCCTTTATACAATTATA
This sequence comes from Solanum tuberosum, assembly GCF_000226075.1. Lineage (NCBI taxonomy): Eukaryota > Viridiplantae > Streptophyta > Magnoliopsida > Solanales > Solanaceae > Solanum > Solanum tuberosum. The sequence goes on from NW_006239064.1 coordinate 1,198,384, forward strand.
CCAATATAGCATAATTCAACAAAGATTTTAATAAATAAATTAAAAAAATTCACATAACCAAAAAAAAAATAAAAAAAAATCCCAAGAAAAGCCATAATACAAACCTGATTGGTGGCTGCTACAATTCCATATCCAATTAAATTAGTAATCTTGGCCATTAATTTCCCTTCAAGAAAATTCTTGAAAAATTATAAAATAATTATAACACAAAAACCTCCCTCTTTCTATATGTTCCCTCTTCCTTAAAGTTTTAATAATTATAAGATTTTATATAAGTTGAAGAGAACAAAGAAAACAAAGAAATTAGAAAGAATAACAATTGACAAGTGATAACATATGACTCAACTTATCTTGTCTTGTCCTAAAAATTGTATAAAAATCAGTATTTATATATGGACAAAAAAATTGTAAATGTTATAAATCCTCATTCATCGGATATTCAAACAATTTTTTAATTTTTTTTTGAAGGTTTGTAATATTTTTAGGAGGGAGAAAAATCAGAGACTTAATATACATTGAATTTGGACACTTAGTCATACTTTTTAAAAAAAAAATTATGTGACACTATTTAAATTTGTAATGTACATTGAATTTGGACACTAGTCATACTATTTTCTCCGTCTCATAATATTTGATCACTTACTGAATCAGGATAGCATTAGTTAATTTTTTCTCATTTTACCCTACAATTAACGTGGCTTTTGAAAATCAAAGAACTTTTTTTAAGAGGCTAATTAATATGAACAAAGGGACAAATAGTAAAGTTGATCAATCTATTAATAATTTCTTAATCACTGTGTAAAATAGAAAGTGTTCATCTAATATAGGAGAAAGGGCGTACTTTTTGTGTATCAATTTATGCGGCAATGTTTGAATTTTGAGAGTCAAATAAGTTTTGTTTTGATGGTAGTTTTTTTCCCCATATGTTTTAGATATTTTGAGTTGTTAATTATTGTAACTTATAGTAAATTTTTTTACGTACTTTAGTATTTCTTTTTAATTTTATAATACATTTTAACTTTTGAAATTAAAATGGTGTCACGTAAATTGAAACGGATGAATAGTAAAGTTAGATGAATCTTCCTCAAAATCTTAATATAGAGATATTTCTGGTACATTGTATCTGGTCATTAATCATGGGTATTTTTCTTTGCACTTATAGAAAAGCATAAGGTACAATTCAAATTTATTTAATTTGCATGGATCAAATTCTTTTAACAAAAACTAGCCTACATTTTCGCTTTATGGTAAGAGTTCGATTCTCCTCCATATTTAAAAAAAAAAAAAAGTGTAAATAAATATTTACATAGTCTAGTCACTTATAATTACATATGTATATCATTAATTAGTGATTAGATAAAAATGGTAACTAATATACTATTACCGATTAAAATTGTATTAAAAGTAAAGTAAGAATCTTTACACTAAAATCAATTATCATTAATTAGTGATCAGATAAGAATGGTAACTAAGTATATGCTATTACATATTAAAATTGCATTAAAGTAAAAATCTTTACACTAATATTAATGTATATATTTTATATGTACAAAAGTAAATATAAAATCACGCATCATATTTAGCATAACTTGTTGTATAGACACTAAAAATTTGTGGGAATATGTAAGACATGTTCAATTCTAGTTGGGACTCTATCAAATGTATTTGATTTCAAATAGAATTTTTGGAAGCTATTCGATCTATCATAAACCCTAATTTATGTCTATATAAAAGGTATTATATTCCCTTAAGAGACATCTCGAATATTTTGCAAATTTATAGAATATTCATAAAGAGATCAAATTCAAATTATCCTAGTTTGAGAAATACGTCATTAACAACCTTCGAATCTTGATCAATTCTCGAGAGAGAAGAATCAAGGGAGGAACAGATTTAAAACCACAATATTTATCAATAAAACTATGTTTCTTCATATTTTATTTGTGATTGCAGTTTATTTTTCTGTCACTTAAAATTTATTATAAACACATGTAATAATAATAAATTAATAAGATAGTCTGAGAGTGATATTAACAATAGTGAATTATGAAGATTAGTATAGTAATACAAATTAAATATGTTTTATTAAGTATATATAAAAAGGAATAGAGAAAGATTCCATAATTAGGTAAGAGGTAAAGAATCTTTCCAACAGATTACTCTAATTGATCCTAATATTATATGATGAATATCCTTAGATAATATTATTATATTTTTATAATATTCTTAACACTTTGTATTCTATCTTTAATAATAAATATTCCTCTTTAATTTATATGTGGCTTGTGCAGGATGCTAGTTAAATTATTATATGAATAGGAATTATACACGTATTCTCATGAGTCATGAATATTTAAGTTTAAGAAAATTAGAAAAAACAAAAAAATTGGCCAATGTCTAAACTATTGACTTTTCATCCCATATGAAAGTATTAAATATATGTCCAAATGGTTCAAAAAAAAAAACAGACTAATTATATAGACTAATATCTTTTAAGTGATTTAGTTTACAAAATGACCTCTAAATTAAATGTATAGTATGTAGGATAAAAGATTCGTACTATTATAGAGGCACTCGTCATATAGGGCAAATAGTAGTATTTAAACAAAGGCATAGTGTTTTATCGGATTTAGAATTTGAAATATATGAATTTTTATAATAATTAAAATTTAATATAAAATAATAATTGAATTTTATAAGTAAATATTTATAGATATTTAATAAATTTATTTATTTATATACAAGGTTTCAGCAAAAATTATTGAATTCATGTGCATACCATAGATTTACCCCTACATTTTATTTGGTTATAATTGCATTTGCAAGCATGGATCAAAATATACTCTTGGGATAGTTTGGTAGCAGTAATATACTAATATATATTGAGTTTAGTTATATATGTGAGAATCTATTATTTTTTATGTATGGATTATTTATGAAGGATTTAGTTATTCATGTATCGGTTATTTCATCTTTTATCCGATATAAAATAATATGTAAATTCTCTCATAACTTATATATACATATATTAGTTATGTGAATGTTTAAATTGCAGACAAACATCAAATTAAATGTGTTGAATTTGTACATAACAAAATAACACCGCAAACTTGATATTACTTGAGTAATATTTAATACATGAATAATTTAACTCCTAATAACCAGATATCAAATGATTCCATAATTCTCAAAAAAAAAAACAAGGGAAAAGAGTATCAAGAGTCAAGAAATCAAATAACCCAACCTTTCTTCTTCAAATGAATATTTTTGGATTAATTGTTGAATCATATAGCAATAAATTGCCTAAAATAAGGGAAGAAAACAAAAGAATAGACAGCCATTAGTGCAATCAAACTCAGCTCCCTCTAAGTGCAAGTCTTAGTCTTTCAAGTTTCCATAATTGGTATCGACATGAATTCTGATAAGATGGTTAAAATAATTTCTCTATTTTAATTAAAAATTTCGGCTTTGAGTTTGCAAATAAGAAAAAAATTGTATTGGGACCATCGCCCCAATTAAATTGAGTTTTGGACGTTTGACTCTTAATTTAATTAGACTCCAATATGAATATCGAACCTGAGTGAGAGAAAAAAAAGGTTTCTATTGGTCAATTACTACACTAATGGGAGAGGCACATAGTGGAAGAAGTTGCATGTGATTGTATTAAATATTTGGTAAAATAAGGTGACTATGACAATTGACAACCAAATGTCTAGCCTACCTTACTTTTAACTTTTTCATTAATTACTAGTATATTATATTAAGAGATGACATTGATTAAATTGTTTGCTTCCTAAATGATATTACTATGTATGGTTCACTTGTCTTTTTCTTTTTTCTTCTTTAGTTTTATTTCGGGATAGAGCATAACTTACGAGTTCGATTGTATTTAGTAGTTTTGATTTGTTAGAGTAAAACTTATGAGTTTGATGTATTCAGTAGTTTTGATTTAAATTCTGTATTTTTAATCTGGGTGGAGCTAATACGAGTTCGATCGTATTCGATAGTTTTGATTTAAATTGTATATTTGTTGCAAAAAATTACGTGAATACGCAAAAACTATTAATTTAGAAGTCTAATCCATAAATAGGACGATTTGGATGTCAAGAATTGTTGTGTTAAGATGGGCAATCAATCGAAATACTTATCCGCACCAGATGTTAACACTTAACAAAACACATATCACTTAACCGTATTTGTATGGAAGACACATGTTTTGTATTTCATTAGTTTGGCATAAATATCAGGTGCGGATAAGTTTTTACTGTAAGAAACCTTGCTATCGAGTACCCGAGCAGGTGCAAGTTTCCCGGAGGGTCAACGACAGTTCATTCGAGAGGGGCTGGAGAATGCAAAGTGAATATTACATCATCAGCCTTGCCTAGAGCTATAATAAAGTGTAGTGATTTTCTCTACTTATAATAATTCATTTTCTTTACATAGTGAGTCTGTGTGTGACATATAACTAAGTCACGGGTTCGAGCTGTTAAATCAGTGTGCATCTGCCTACATCACACCCCTTGACACTTGTGATGTTACCCTTCCCCTGATCCTACATGACCGCGGGATGCTTCCTGCAACGAGCTCATGAGTGACCTCTTCCAACCATGTTAATTTGTTTACCTCAATTTTCCAAGTCCATCAGCAAATTCTAAACATTAGCAGTGTGATGTGGATTTCTGCATCATACAGCGACTAACACGTTTACACCTCTCTTCACAATAAAGAAAGAAAGGTGTGATATCTGAGGTAAACGTTTACCACAACCGTTACAAATTGGGGCTCGAGAGAAACCATTCCCTAGCTAGTCGATCAACTATTTCAGCTTCCATATTTTTTTTTGTTCTACTAGAACAGCAATTACAACTCCAGCTTCAATAGCCCGTATACAGTAGTATACATCAAATGTATACCCAGATTTTTCAGGAGCAAATTGGGCCAAAGCCCCAATTGAAATTACAGCAGGTTGAAGGAAAGTTCAAATGGACCAAAACTCAAATTCTTTTGCATAGCAGGCCCAATCAGATTTTAGGGCAAAAAGTGGGTTGAAATCCATTGATTTAAAATAGGACAGGTTGAAGGAAGTTGGGCCTGTCAGCCCAACAATTTGAATTTGGGCAAAATGGCCCAAGTTTAATATCTCTTCCTTTAATTTTATTTATTTATTGTTTGTATTAACTAACTCTGTTTTGACTTGATTCTATTTAATTAAATTTCCAAAAGAAAGTCATTGTTTTTATATGTTTAAATTGAAATATTTATATTTTATTACTTAGTGTTATTTATTAGTTGTCTTGTCAACATAAGTTACTTTTTTCCTAAGAGTTCCTTAGGTTTATTTCCTTAAAAAAAAATAAAAAATGATTTTTTTATTACTAAAGTAATTTTGTAAAATTAGTCAAATATTTAGTCAAGTCGTTGGTCAATCCCGCGTTAGCAGACATTTCGAGGGCCTAATATCTTCTCGAAATGTAAATTGAACCTCGAACCCCTCTTTGGATTTCAAATGATTTTATTCTGTTTAAATCTTTTGAAAATCTTAAGTTTTCTTAACTTCTTTAAAAAATTAAGTGGCGACTCTCTTTGAAAATCAATTTTTATTTAAAATTTAAGTTAAGTTGATTTTTGAAAACTAAAAGTCTTTTTTTTTTATTTCGTGAAAACAGTTAGGGTAAAACTCAAACTCTAATTGTTCCTCTTCCTCATCCTCATCCTCATCCCTTGAAGATTCAAAATTTACTGAGAAGAAACACTCCATTAAAATGGACGCTCTGCAGCTTGTCAACACACATATCAAATTCTTAGCCTTTGATTTTCTCACTCTCAAATCAATTCCCTACGAATCCACCATTTTTTCTCGCAAGGGTAGACACCTCTCGCGCGCAGAGACATAGGTATCGTTGTAAGCAGAGATTTCAAGCTCAATAGATTATCAAATTATACATTTACGATAGTATCAATTGCATACTTGTATACTATAGATCAATCAAGAAACTTTGTGTCACTTCTCCCGTCGGATCTAGGTACAGTCAGCAACACCGATTCCGGTGAGAGCCCTGACCAGCCACGAATGTAATCAGAAAGTTTCAATAAGTGGAGATTTACGCATGTATTTGACACATTATTGATTATTTGATACATTATTGAGATACCATTATAGCATCTAGTTTTTTATATGTGTATCTTATTAAGTGTGTATGTATCTAATAAATAAATTGGAGATTTACGTATTATTGGAAATTTACGTATGTATTTGACACGATTTGTTTTGTCATGTATCCGACTCTTGTCATATATATATAGTCTTCTATCACGTATCTTAATATTATCACATATATTTGTTGTGTCATTACAATGTATCTAACTATTTTCATATTTATCTCAGATACATGTTTTTGGATATGACGTATGAAATCGATACTTGAAACATCAAATTATACATATAAAAGATACATGAAATAATATTAGATCATATAATAGATACATGAAATTAATATTAGATCATATAAATAGATACATGAAATTAGTACTACATACTTCTATGATACATATGAATGTACTTGTATGATACACATGTATCTAAGTGTTTAGTTGGTTGGATACATTATATATTGATAATAGATATATCAAATTAATGAATTTATAAAAGTAATAAAATGAACTAATCAAATTACATGACCAAGATATACATGTTTTTGTCTTTTATTAATAATATAATAAAATGAAATTAATTAAACATAGATATAATACTTGATTTTTGCCTTATATTAAGAGACTTAATCAATTTAAATTTTTAGAATTAATTGTCCATGTATTTTAAAAATCTTCAATAACTCCTCTAATTAAGGAAATTTGTTAAAACCAATTAATTGAAATAAATAAAATATGTATCTCGATTTAAAAATTCGACAGATACATGTATATCGCAGACTCAGGCTCATGTATCCTAAGCACGGAATATGGTAGAGGTGAAACTATCGGGATCTTAATAATTAGAACCTAAACTAGTGAGATTTATATAGTTTGCCCTAAATAATTGTAATTTGATGTTGGAGGAGAGTTTTTAATAATGTTTTCCTTAATTTTTGAAGGGAAACAATTTTTCTTAAATTTGAGGAAAAATAAATGGATTTGAAAAAACATTTGCCAAAATATTTAAACCAGCCAAAAATAAGAAATTAGACCAAACGCACCCTAAATATTGGAAATTCAATTTTCTTTCAATATTATTTTTTTCTTCTTCTTCGTGCCATCATTGAACACTGTTCATTTTTCATTCGCTATTTTCAGATTTATAATAACATGATATATAAACATTCAGTATATATTGACCTAAAAATTAAATATTCTACTTTTACTAGTTATTATTAACAAATCAAGGAAGGATAAAAGTAATTTTCAATAATATCCTTAGTTTATGCGTTAATATCTTTAAAAAATACAGTTAGTAAATATGTTTAAGATTCTATCAATTAAAAGAGGCAAATCAGTAAACTTACTATATATTTACTTTTAGTAGATTACTCGAATTAAAATTTAAACTCAATTTGCATCATGGAGAATTTCTAAAATTGACTAATACTCCCTCTGTCCAATAATATTTGTCCATTATACTAAAAATATATATTTAATAATATTTGTCCACTTTATGAAATTCATGGATAATTTTACACTTAGTCCCTAATTTACTCTTATCATTGATTATACTCATTTCTCTATTACGTTTTCAAGACATTGTATTTACTATATTCAAAGGGTGATATGGTAAAATTACCCTTCTATTTATAGTTTCTTAAAGGGTGTGTCAAGTCAATAGTGGACAATTATTGTTGGACAGATGGAGTAATAAATATATTCGAACAAAGGGAATATTATATTTGAAGTACTCCCTCTGTCCCTAATTACTTGTCCATTTTTGAATTGACACACCCATTAATAAAACAATTATTGACACAGTGAGTTTATTATTTTACCCCTATTAATTATGAAGTAGATAAATTAAAAACTTAAGATTTTCAAGAAGTTCTACATTTTTCAAAATAATTAATTGAGGGTACAATAAGTAAAAATATTTTGTCCTTTCTTGATTTGTCAAAATGAATAAGTAAATAGAGATAACTAAAAAAGAAAAAATGGACAAATAATTACAGAGAGAGTAATTTTTAAAAGATGAATAATAAATAAATTTTAATGAAAAAGAGGCACAAGCACATCACATTTACTTCCCTTGTCCATTGGGTTTTTGACTGACATGGAATTTAAAGGAAGGAAAAATCCTTTTTCCACAAAATTTGGTTAGAATTTGGTCAGAATGGTATTTTACTTATGTTATTTTATAATTTTGAATATTTTTACTCTTTTAACTTTAATATATTTTAACTAAAAAATGGAAAAAATATCAATTTATTTTAAAATAAAAAAGATATTATATACTTTTTAAATTTCTTGTCAAATTCTAACTAAATTTTTTGGCTATTTAACATTACCCGAATTTAAATATGAAATTTATAGTATTTTTAAAATAATGAGATACATATCAAAAATAAAATTAATTTTTAAATAAAAACTAAAAAATTGGGGTGGGGGAGTACATGAGAGGAAGTGTTGGAGTAAGAGAAAAAAAATATTTTACATTTTATTTTATAATTTTTTTTTTTTTTTGGGTTGGGGAGGGGTAGTAATTCTTTAATCTTTAACTTTAATTAATACTAATAATTTATTTAATTTTTGTCAAGGTGAAATGTTTTGTCCATGTAGAGTGTGATGTGATAATTTTTTTAAATAAAAATGAGAGTTGTGTTAGCGAATTAATAAATGATGATTTAGGTATGCAACTCACACTCTCAATAGTTTAAGTATGAAACTCAAAAAAGAGAATAATTTAGATGTGTTTTTGACCTTTATCTTCTCTAAAATAATTCAAAACTACTTATGTAATTATAAATTATTTTTTCTAGTCCATATTAAGTGAATTGTTGAATTTTTTTTTATCGTCAAAATAAGTAAATTGTTTAAATTTCAAGAAAATTATTGGTTTTTTTTTTTTTCATTTTTATCCTTTAAATGAGATACTTTACTACTTTACAATATTTAATAAAAATAGTTTGGAAATAATCAAAAACTAATAGTGAAAAGTAACCATTAATTTATATCCTTAAATATTTTTCTTAAAAAATATGTAGTACCCCAATAAATTACTTAATATAGACTAGAGGGAGTACAAATTAACATAAATTTTTAAAGAAAAATTGGGGGAACGAATTTAAAAAGAGTGCATAAAATGGTATAGTTCCTTGCGACTAATTATTGTTATTTATTATTACAAATAAATATAAAATTTTTATTGTTATTATAAATAAATAATAAAACTAATTATTCTGCTGACCAAACGACCCAGGGCAATTTCGTCACTTACAATTTTTTTCAGAAAGTCAATAAGTCAATACATATTGGGAGAAGTAAATTAAGAAAATTGTTGAAAGCTAAAAACGTGGATCTAATTAATGTATTGTGTTAATTTGTCAGGAAAATTAAAAATAAATAATTAAAAATAAAATTACGCGTATAAACAAATATATATTAGTTAATTAGTTAATATAGCTATAGTTTGTCTTGGTTGCAATTCGTGACCTACTTTTAACTATAATTACGCAGCTCAGCTTTTTACTTTTGTATAATTCGCACATTTGTATAGTTCAAAATTTTTATGATATAATTTGTATAACTTTTGTATAATTTGAAATTTGTATAATATAATTTGTATAGCTATTTACACTTCTAAAATTTGTAATTGTATAAATCCATTATTTCGAGTTTATACAAAAATAACTGAATTATACAAATGTACTCGCGAATTATACAAACCTGTGAATTATACAAAATCCACAAATTATACAAACGAGGTAGCTTAAACTGTAGCTACAACTTGTAAATATGCAAACTATAGCTATGGAACATAATTAAATTTATTATAATTGCTATTTGCGAAAATTCCCCAATAAAAATCAATATTTTTTTATTTTTTTTAAAGATAAAGAGGGAATTGAGTTGTCTATTTTCAGATTTATGCTAGTTTGATAAATGTGAAAAGAGATTAATGTGGTGAAATAATAAATACAATTAATTTAGTCAATTTATTTTTTAATGTATACTCTTAATCAAACTTATTTTACTTGTCATATTTTTATCTTATATAAGGGTGACAAAATGAGTATTTTATATGAAAATTCATTTATATTTACTCATTTTAAATGAATTGGCTACACAATTCATTCAAAATGGATAAAAAATGAATAATACTCATATTATCCATTTAAAAATAAATAATTAAATCGATAAAAGATGTTAATTCATAAAAGAAACAAATGATAGTACTAATATTCTTCTTTGGTGGTAGGTGGTCGGGGTAGGGGTGGGTTGGTAAGAAAACTTCAAAAACAATTAATCTTTTTTTTTTTTTTTTTGGGGATAGGGCCTAAGGGGGCATGGTGGGGAGGGGGCCGGAAGGGTGGTCGGGTGATAAAAAACATCAAAAAAAAAAATTATGATTAAAAAAATTTAATTGATTCTCGAATATCGAAGATCACGATATAAACTATCGCCTCGGATTGATGTACACACGGTTATACATCATATTATATAAATTTGAAAAAGATTTGGCTTCTCGAAATTCAATTTAAAAATATGTCAGGATAGTTCAAATATAAATAATTATAGGGCAAAGTGTAAAATGTTATTATAGACTCCCTTCGTTTCTTTTTTGGGCAAACTACATAAATCTCACTAGTTTAGGTCCTAATTAATCAGATATTTTATAGTTTTAAATATTACTTCCTCTACCATATTTCATACTTAGGATTAGGGGTGTTCATGGTTTGGATAAAAACCGATCCAAACCGAAAAATCAAACCAAACCGATTAAATGAACCGATTTAATTTGGGTTTTGGTTTGGTTTGGTTATGATTTTGCTCAAAAAAACCCGAAGAAATAACCGAACCGAACCAACAAGTTATATACATAAATTTTAT
>NW_006239064.1:1209433-1215630 GCF_000226075.1 Solanum tuberosum
CAGTCATTCTAACTATTTTTTTGTTTGAATGGATTGTTGTCACTTTTTTCACGTTTTGAATGAATTGTTTCTTTTATTTTTATGTATGGTTAATAACCGAACCAAACCAAACCAAAACCGAAAACAACCAAACCGATAAATGTATATTATATTTGGTTTGGTTTGGTTTTGATAATTTTAAAACCGATTAAGTTGGTTTGGTTTTGATTTTGACCAATAACCGACCCAAACCAACCCGTGAACACCCCTACTTAGGATACATGAGTTTGAATCCGTGAGATACAGTATCTGCCGAATTTTAAAATTGAGATACTTATTTTATTTGTTTAAATTAATTGGTTGTAACTGATTTCTTTAATATAAGGCGGAAATCAAGGAGTGTATCTATGCTTAATTAATTTCATTTTATTATTATTTGAAATAATAAATTCGTTAATATTATTAATAAAAGACAAAAAAAACATGTATATCTTGGTCATGCAATTTGATTAATTTCATTTTATTACTCTTAAAATAATAAAATTCATTAATTTGATTTATCTATTATCAATATATGATGTATCCAACAAACAAAACACTTAGATACATGAGTATCATACAAGTCCATTCATGTGTATCATAGAAGTATCTAATATTAATTTTGTGTATTTGTTATATGTGTCTAGTATGAATTTCATGTATCTATTTATATGATATAATTAATTTCATGTATCTATTTATATGATCTAATTTTAATTTCATGTATCTTTAATTTATATGTATCTATTATTAATTCGATGTATCAAGTATCAATTTCATACATTATATTCAAAATCATGTATCTCAGATACATAGTAAACACACATACATTTATGTGTGTCTAATTATGAAATGTAATTGAAACTCACGAATTTAGGAACAAATCACGACGGTGGAGTATTTATCTTATCATTAATCCAAAAAAAAGTTTAAAAAAATCAAAATTCTCCCTTTCTTTAAGGTTTTGAATTTTTTTCCTCATAGATACATATAGTCTTAATTCAGATACATGTACACCTGATGTGTATCCAACATTGTTGGATTTGATGTGCATCTAATGATGCACTTTTTCTGTTAATTAAAGCTTGGCGTAATTCTTTCATCTTGATTGTGTCGTTCCTATACTTAGAGATCTATTTTCGACTTGAATGTTGGCGTATGAAGAGTCGGTCTCTGCAATGAGAAATTCATGAGTAAAATGAACAAATAAATATTGTTTGATTTAGTATAATATTGTTAATGTGTAGTACACTTAACGAGAATCATCCGATTTTGAGAATGTTCAACCATTAAAGTGTTTGAGAAACAATAAATTTAAAAATATAAAACCTAATTTGTAATTTTTTTAACAAATCCCTACTGTATCTGACAAATATTCATCATGTTATGTAAATCCCCAAATCATAAAATGTTTAAAAAATCAACAAAAAAACCAAAAAGTTTACATGTCCTAAACCATGAATCTTTGATAAGCATAACAATATATTAAAAATTGAAGTAGAAAAAAAATGTACCCATACATGTATCTGGTTAGCTTCCATTGGTTATGAACAGAAACAGATAAAATTTTCTTTATCGAAAATTTATTGTTCATTAACAATCCCTTAACAAGATTCATACTATTTTTTGAATTATGAGCCATTAAAATGGAATGAAGAAATAACAAATTAAACTCAAAGAATGTAAAAATTCTAAAATTTATCGGCTAAAAAAATTTAAATGGAGAAATAACAAACTCAAACAATGTAAAAGGTGTATTGAACTGCTAAGGAAGGAGGGGTAATGAGGGATACATGTGGGAGTGGGGAAGAAAGGGGTGAGGGTGGGATAGTGTGAATAGGATACAAATGTTTTGAGATTGGGGAGGGAAGCAACTGAATTGAAGAGAGATAAAATTAATTTGAATTATTAATGTCCCACTAATTAAGGAGATTGATTTTAAGATAATTATTTACTATCATTTTTTAAGAAATTGTGTATCTGATTTAATTTTCTAAAATATATGGTATATTTATTAAAAAGTGGTATTCTATGTAATATTTTAAAATAGAGATAAAATATGTATATATGATAGTATAGTATGTCTATATAGGTAGTTTTTCCTTCTTTTTATCTATCATTTTTACTATAAATAGTTGATCCATAATAGTTATTATTTTATAAAATCAATGCATAAATTGCAATAATCTTATTATTATATCCTTGATAATTAATTAGTCTTGAAAATAGATATTCGACTAACCTAGAAAACTAATAAGTAATTAATATTCATTGTAATTACTTCATACATTGATTAATTACTCTCACCATTGATTGCTCTATAGTCTATAAAATCTGATTTTGAAAAGGAAATCTCAACAAACAAATTAAAAATATTTTTTTTTTAAATTTATTTATTACTTACTGAAAGTTGACTTCAAAAAAGTATTTAATAAAGTTAAAATTAAAAATTTACTTAATTTCTTAATGCAAGTGAACTCTAAAAATATGACATATAAAAAGAAACGGAGGGAGTAATAATTTGTCCTTCTAGAGCAAAGTGTATTGTTTTTTATTTTTTAAATAAGACTTAAATAAAATAAAGTAATTTAGAATAATTAATTTTAAATAAGTATAACAATTAATATAACTCTGCTATCAAATTTAATAAAGAGCCTCTTTTACATTGAAAGATCAAGTGGAATACACTATGCAACAAATAATTTTTTTTAAAAAAATAAACAATTAATATAAAATTCGAAATATAAAATATGATGTGATTATCAAGATTCAAGTCCGACATTAATTAAATGTCACAAAATTTAATGAAGTGGTGTTCTGTGCTCCCTCCCGTCCAAAATATTTCATATATTTTTAATAAAATAGTTTATAATTTTCTTTTATCATCCTCGATCCGATTCGATACAGGTGGTGGGAAAGATAAAACAAACTTGTTAGTATCAAATTCATATAATTTAGGGTTTGTTTGACTATGCATTTAAACACTGATGAATTTAAGATTTTTCTATTAAGGAAATACAAAATATTTTTCATTTAAAAATAAAATCAGAAGATGTAACATTTTCTGATAAAAGTAACTCTGTATCCAACTAGATTTGAAACTGGATTAAACGTTCTACAAAAATATCCAATTTAATAATTATTCAATACACTTATTGTTTTCAAGATTACAACATGAATTATTTATTTGTAACACAATGATTAAAATTAGTTACCATCACTAGAGATTGAGAGCTTCTTGAATTTCACAAGACAATTTTCAGGAGGATAACATCTAGCCTCTGGATTAATTTGCTCAACCCTGCATGAATATTAAATATATCGTTTAATTAAATTAAAATATGATTTAATCAATAATTTATATTTCCTTTTTTATTTTAAATATTCCATCCATCTCAATTCATACGATAAAATCACGAGTATAAGGGTCAAAATACTTATTTTTTGGTATAAATTTCACAATAAATTCATATATTTTAGTCCCTTTGAAAATATTTGGTAAGAAAATAAAAATAAAATATTCAAAATATAATTAGTTAATTTTTTCATATTATAAGTATGAAGCTATTTAATTACCTGTAGTGAAGAAGATAATAATGAAGAATTACTGAAATTTGAAGCTTGGCCAGATTGGATCCTGGGCATGATTTGGGGCCCATTGAAAATGGAAGAAAAATGCCTGGCTTAGTTTCAATATCCTGTCAAAATTTCACTTGATCATTAAGTAATAAGTAATGTGGGAATGATTTTCGTAACGTAAAAAGTTAAATTGAGATAGTTCAGATATCTCAAAAGGAGGAACACATGCATTGTCCTGATGATAATACACTTTTTAGCTATGTACCATTGAGAACGGTAAAGCAACTAATATCCTATCTTTTACTCCTAAGGTACAAAAGATTGACAACGATGTTTAAGGAGAGGTAGAGATAGATCGAGGAAGATTTGAAAAGAATTGATTAGCTAGATATGACATGATTCGTCTTTAACTCATCGAGGCTATAACTCAAAATAGGAGAACATACCGAGGTTCAAAATTAGGTTTGAAGAATGTTAAGAGATTGTTAATCAATTTTTTTTCTTCCTAGTGGAGGGCGTGGTTCTAGTTTAGAGCACATTTCCGATTTTATTATTATTATTATTATTATCCTAGCACTATTTTTTAGATGAATTAAATTAGATGAGTCAAAATTAATTGAATTAATAAATAAGACATTGAACAAATCATATTTTTATGAGCTAATTTTACTAATATTCTTATGTATAAATAAATTCTCGTCATGAGTTTAAACCCTACTGCAAATAAAATACCTAATATTCAAAGTGGTAAAAGGCAAACACAACTTATTACGTAACATATTTTGAATCATACATTATTAACCCTCAAAAATTTCTTGATTATAAAAAAAATAAAGTGAATTTTTTTTTCTTAAACACAATTAATTAAGATGCATATCACTTACATCCCATCTTGAAGGATTAAATTCCTTAGGCTGAACATAAACATCAGGATTCATATGAATATTCCATACAACTGCAAAAAACTTCCACCCTTTGGGTATGGTGTACCCTACACATACAAGAGATAAATGAATGAATGAATTATTCGTCGTTTCAAAATATTTGTCGTATTTTGATTTTTCGATAGAAAATAATAATATAAATACAAAAGAATAAGGCAAAGTACCAACCATTTATGTTAAAAGTAGTACTTGTGTCTCTAAGGAATACCGTTTGATCAGTAGCAATACGTAACGTTTCATTAATTACCTGTCAATATTAAAAGAGATAACATTAATAAATAATAATGCATGTTAGTCCAATTTTTGTATTATCACTTCATCTTCTTTTTTTAATTATTTGTACTGATGACTTTTTGTATAATGGTATTATTTATAAAAATGCTATTATAGAAAGTATATAACATCATAATATTGTCTTACCTTACTAACAAACGTCATTTGCCTAATCTCATCAAAACTAAGTCCAGCATTTGAAGATGCTCTTCTCTTTACTATTTCCTCTTGTTCCTCCTGTTAAAAAAAATAATTAATCAAATATCGTCATATAAAATAAAATAAACTAGGGGTGGCAAATCCACTCGTGAATACACTACCCACCCAACCCGCTTAGGTTTGGATCGACCAATTAGACGAGTTGAGTTATGATCCTTTTGTTATCTCATTTTAGCCCCAAATTTTTGGACATATTAACTTAGCCCAATTTAATTCGTCCAAATTTAACTCAACCTGTCTAATTAGACGAGTTGAGTTTATGACTCGTTTGTTAGTCCATTTTAGTCCAAGTAAGTTTTGGACTAATTAACTCAGTCCACCTGTCCAAATTCAGTTTAACTCACCCATATGACACCCCTAAAACAGAATAAAGAGTACTTACTTTGGCTTTCTCCAAGAAATGGGGATGCTTTTGCAAGTGAAAAATTGCCTTGACAGACATAAGAGCAACAGGTTCAAAACCAGCAAATGAAAACAAAACTAGGATTTCAACGATCTTCTTGTCACTCAATATATTGTCTTCATAATCTTGATTAGTGTTTGATAACAACATATCAATTATGTTTGCCCTTGGCATTGATTTTCCATCCTTCATGGCTTCTCTTCTTTCATCTATTAGTTTTTGAAATATCCCTCCTAGTACTTTTCGAGCCTGAAATCATAATAAACATATACAACACGATAAATATTAAATGAAAAGAGTGATCTCGTACTTTTTGGTCTTTGACATGAATGTTGCACTCTATATTATATTTATTACAACCACAAATATCATGATAAAAGATGAAAGGGGTGATTTTGGGTGTGTTCGGTAGGAAGGAAAATGTTTTTCTAGAAAATAAGTAGACTTTGGACTTATTTTCTCATGTTTGGTTGGTGAGTATAAAATATTTTTCGAAAAAAGATTTTTATGTGTTTGATTTATGAATGAATTTTTTTTTTGAGAAAATATCTTTTATTCTTACTAGAGAGTAGAAAATATTTTTTGAATTGAAACTGAAAATATTTTTTAAAAATAAACTTAAATTATTTTGGGGGGTGGGGGCTGGTAGGGGCGGGATAGGTGGGGGTCGAGGGTTGGGGTGAAAAAATAAAATTTTGAAGTTGAAAGTATTTTTTAAAAACGAACTTAAATTATTTTTTTTGGGTGGGGGGGTGCTGGTA
>NW_006239064.1:1216306-1221730 GCF_000226075.1 Solanum tuberosum
GGGTGGGGGGTCCCACATTACATGTGTAGAAAATATATAATACATAAATATGTCATTTAACTTGGCTTCAACTAATATCTATGCCCACTAATTTTGGGTGTGTACAAATAGACACTTAAACTTGTATAAAATTAAACAAGTAGACACACGTGTCTTGCGTGTCTTGCGTAACATAATACATGTAGGGCATCACGTAGGACACAAAATTGTCATGTACGCCACTTAAGACAAATGTGTCTATTTGTTCAATTTTATATATGTTTAAGCATCTGTTTGTGCACACCTAAAGTTGGAGGGCATATATGTCAGTTGAATCCAAATCGAAGGGCACATTTATATATTATGTATATAAAAAAAAAACATGTTATTCTATCTAAAATACATAAATATGCCATTTTACTTGGCCTCATCTCACACGTGTACCCTTCAACTTTGGACACGCACAAGTAAACAC
The DNA here is from genome assembly GCF_000226075.1 of Solanum tuberosum. NCBI lineage: Eukaryota > Viridiplantae > Streptophyta > Magnoliopsida > Solanales > Solanaceae > Solanum > Solanum tuberosum. The sequence continues at coordinate 1,216,761 of NW_006239064.1, forward strand.
TTAAACTTATATAAAGTTGAATAAGTAAACACTTAAACTTATATAAAGTTGAACAAGTAAACACACACGTCCTTCGTGACAATTTGCATCCTACATGATGTCCTACGTGTATTATGTCATGTGTCTACTAATTCAAGTTTATACACACTCAAAATTGAAGTACACAAATATAAACTGATGGCAAGTTAAAAAAAACACATTTATATCTTAAAATTTAAAATGAAATAAAAATAATATTAAAAGTTGAACACATCTTACCTTGAGTCCCTTATGATAAGGAAATCCTGGGAGATTAATTGGCAAGTTGTGAACAGCACTAATTACAGCAGTAATCTCCACAAACATTTGATCAAAAAATTCTTGATTAACCTCATCACCAATAAGAAGTCTCATAAACACCTCAAATGCAAGCCTGTGCATCTTATGGAGAAACTCAATAGGTTCTTCCGTAGTAGCGTATTTCTCTAATGTAGTGCTCACAGTTTTATCGATATAATCAAAATAATCGGATAATAATCCATGACTTTTTACTGGAGATGTTAATCGACGAAAATATTTATCTTCTTCAATCGAAGTTGTTAATCCAATTAATTTTTTCATATAATTAGGCAAACCTCTTTCAAGATATTCTTCATCCATCAAAACTTTTCTAATTATTTCTGGCTTTGTCACCATAATTGTTGGCTTCCCAAATATGTATGCCCTATACATTCCTCCTGTCCCAAACCTTTAAAAAAAAAAAGAAAAATTTTGTTCAATTGGACTCTACAAAAATGTAATTGTAATAACAGTTGCAGTACTCATGTTAGATTCTTCAAAAATGCACTATTTTTAAAAGATTTGACAAGTACATATTAATATTTTTCAAGAATTCAAACAACATAGCAAATAAGTACGATAATGAAAATAGTTAATTTACCTAGTAGCAAAGAAATCAAGGAATGAATTTGGATCACCACAAATGGTAGATTTGAAGTAAGAAAGTGTGTTGCCAAAATATGGCAAACCCATATAACCTAGAGGGATGTTATATTTCTTTGAACAAAATTTGATTGCATAATACCAACCATTAATTCTCATTAATATAGCATAAAATGTGAAAATCCCAATTACTAAAGCTATGAAGAATAAGGCTAAATTGTAGAAATCCATTGTTCTCTCTCTCTCTTTTTCTTAGAATAATTTGGATGACTGTGAATTTGATTGGAGGTGCTAAATGGCTACATTTATTTATTTATATCCAAAGATATGGCAACAATAATGATGACCAAATATGTAAAAAGACCATATTAACCTTTTTCCTTTCAAATATAGTTAAATCTTTATTATTCCCAAATAAATGTGCAATAAAAAAACAATACAATCACGTGAAAATCATTTAGCCCCCCAAATTTTGGTTAATATAAAGGTTTCATTATTGGTAAACTAATTTATTTATTTTTATATATGATCAATTATGTTTCGGCCATGTCATTAATTAAATTATTTTTTAAAAGGAAAAAGGTTCAAATATGTTATCGAACTTTGAGAAAAGATTTATTCATGTCATCTGTTAAAATTTTGGTTCATCTATGTCGTTTCAGTTAACAAATAATGACATAAATATTGAGCCAAACTTTTAACGAACGACATAAATGAGTATTTTCTCAAAGTTTGATGATATGTTTGAGTTTTTTTCAATCATCCTCCACTCTTTTGAAAATTTACGTTATAAATAGAAATTTAAGATTCAATTGAAATCGTTCCACCTTCACCAAAAACTTAAAAATTTCAACAATTTTGATCTTCTCTATATAAATTTTCTATCTCATCTATAAACTATCTTGTTGAGAAGTCCTTTAAATTGTATACCATAAGTGTGAAGCTTATAGATATGGTCCATGGGTACGGCCAAAAAGTAGGAAAAAATTGAAGAAGGGAAAAACTAAAATAATAATAATAAACAAAAAAAAAAAGAAAAATCATATATTGATTATATACCATAATTCTTTAAGATATTTTTGAAGAAAAATCATAGTTATTTGACTAGAAACCTAAAAATAAAATAAAATGAAGTACCAACATTTAACCTTCTTCTACACAAGCTTTTTGGATGGTTGTTACCTGTTCTACTGTCTTGTATTATTAGTTTAACTGCAATGATTGTTTTGATTATTTATTTAAATACGATGTTTGTTTTGATTATTAGTTAAACCTTATTTATGACCAATATTTTGGGACAAGCTAATAATTCTTACATCATTATGATTATTGGCAAAATGAGGATTTTTATTTTATTTTCATTTGGTGTCCAATATACTTGAATTGGAGTCCGACTATTTTAAATTTGCACTACGTAGGACCCCTTGGAGGGGAGGGAAAACACTCCCTACCAATAATTTTTTCATACTAAAAACTCAAACCTTAAACCTCTGAGTAAAGAAAGAAGTAACCCCATCTGCTACACAAGCTACGTCGATGGTAAATAAGAATTGTTTTACCATAATACTAATGTTTCTAACGTTGGATCCCAAGATTTTATGTGATAAATTCAAACATACAACCTTGTCTCTTCCTAATTTGTAACAATAATTTTCTACATATCTTGTCGTATTTAATCTTTCGTTTTTTGTACTGACATAAATCATTTTAATAAATTCCACTTGATGCATTGGCCACGTGAAGATTAGTTTTGCAGGGTTGTTGGCTTTAACTTTAATATTAAAAGTATCAGATTCAAAAAAAATTATTTAGATAGTTTAAGATATACTAATATAGGACCCCGTGTCAGCACGGGGCCCAATATATATATATATATATAATTTATGTCATATTATGGAATTTGAAAAGTTATTGAAAATTTTATATGATTTTTTAAAATATTTTAAATTGTTAGCTATTGTAATTTGTAGTACTTTTTTTTAACATAATTTTGAAAATAATATTTATTACTCTCTTTGTTCTAATTTATGTGGCACAAGCAGAATTTTAAATATTAACCCTTTTTTATATGTCTCTTTAATATATTAAGTTGTTAATTATTGTATTTTATACTACATTTTGAACCTACTTTTTTAATAATATATGTTATTTGCCATGTCCCAATTTATGTGGCATTAATTGATAGATTTGTTGGAGTCGAGAGATTTATTTTGTTAATTATTGTAATTTATAGTTTCTTTTTTCGTCAGTTTCAAACAATATATGTTGTTAATTGATAGATTTTTTGAAGTCTACTATTTCTTTTATTAATTATTGTAATTTATTGTTTCTTTTTCGTCAATTTCAAACAATATATGTTTATCATATAATCCATTTTATGTGGTACCAATAGAATTTAGAGAGTCAATTAAATTTTGTATATAACTTTTAAATATTTAATGTGTTAATTATTGTAATGTATAGTATTACTTATATTATTTTTAAATATATTTAAATATTATATGTTACCATTTTTATCTTAATTTATATGGCATTGATAGAATTTAAAGTGTCAAATAATTGTTAATTATTGTAATATATAATATGGAGTATTTAAGTCATTTATAGTATAGTAATTAATATATAATATGTAGTATTTAAGTGGAAGGTGGTGGGGCCCACTTATAAATATATTGGATATTAATAGTGATTCTTATTGGAACACATGTTGAGGTGTGGTGCTTGGTTATTCATACTTATATATAAGTAGTAGATAGTAGATAGATATGAAGTAAGGACGTAAAAAATAAGGAATAACTAAAAAGAGCGGTGCGGTAAAGGATAACACTAATTTTAGCTCACTAAGTTTTAAATCGCATTATCATATTTTGTTTAACATTTCTTACTATATCGAGTCTTTTCTAAAATTTATTGTGCTTTTTTTCCCTTCCCCTTCCCCATTTGCAATGTTCAATTTTTTTCTGAATTAATATCATTTCAATCACATGGTATCTTTGAAATAATATTTTTCTTTAAAACCAATTTTGGAATTCACCGTGGGCCGTCACGCCATAAAAAAAATAAAGGCAAACCCCGCTAGGGAGAATCGAACTCATGACAGTGTGTCACGCGCCCCGAGCCTATACCTTGGACGGGGCTGACACTAAAAGACCATTTTTGGCCCCAAGCGAACCCTTGGCCTGACTTACTTAACTCATCGGAAGACAATATTCATATCCATAATGATCTATAAACTTAACTGAACTGAATAATAAAATAACTGAGAATGTTTTAAAGATTAAACATTCAACTTGGCCAAAACTGGCTGTAACATCCGGCAATTTGAAATAGCTAAGAAGAGGCTTAGAATTTGAAAACTTTCAATTTTTGGAAAGGATTTGAAAATCTGGAAAATTTGGCTAAGTATGGAAATCAGTGATTTTGGCCAACTTTGAGCTGTCATAACTTCTAGCTCAGGATGAGTTAGGAGTAATACCCGGAATTTCCCCTGAGAGAGAAATAGATTTCGGCATAGATCTCATTCCAGATACTCGTTCCATCTCTATTCTGCCATATAGAATGGCACCAGCAGAATTGAAAGAGTTGAAAGAACAGCTGAGAGATCTCCTAGATAAGGGTTTCATCCGACCGAGTGTCTCACCTTGGGGCGCTCCAGTCTTGTTTGTGAGAAAGAAAGATGGTTCCCTTAGGATGTGTATAGATTACCGCCAGTTGAATAAGGTTACCATCAAGAATAAGTACCCTCTTCCGAGGATTGATGATCTTTTCGATCAGCTTCAGGGTGCCACTTGTTTTTCAAAGATTGACCTCCGATCAGGCTATCATCAGTTAAGGGTAAGGGAATGTGATATCCCAAAGACAGCTTTCAGAACCAGGTATGGTCATTATGAGTTTTTGGTCATGTCTTTTGGTTTGACCAATGCACCGGAAGCTTTCATGGACTTGATGAATAGAGTCTTCAAACCTTATTTAGATATGTTTGTTATTGTCTTTATTGATGACATACTAATCTATTCAAGGAACGAAGAAGATCATGCCAATCACCTTAG
>NW_006239064.1:1222063-1223619 GCF_000226075.1 Solanum tuberosum
AAGACAGTGAGGTTTCAATGGTCTGAAGCTTGTGAGAAAAGCTTTCAGGAATTGAAAAAGAGATTGATTACAGCTCCAGTTTTGACGTTACCAGAAGGTACTCAAGGTTTTGTGGTGTATTGTGATGCATCTAGAGTTGGTTTGGGTTGTGTCTTAATGCAGAATGGCAAGGTTATTGCTTATGCCTCCAGAAAGTTGAAGGTTCATGAGAAGAACTACCCAACCCATGACTTAGAGTTGGCTGCGGTAGTGTTCGCTTTGAAGATTTGGCGTCATTACTTGTATGGTGTACATGTTGATGTATTTACTGATCACAAGAGTCTTCAATATGTGTTCACTCAGAAGGAACTTAATCTCAGACAGAGAAGGTGGTTGGAACTACTTAAGGATTATGACCTGAGTATTCTTTACCACCCAGGTAAGGCTAATGTTGTTGCTGATTCTTTGAGCAGGTTGTCTATGGGTAGCACTACCCATATTGAAGAAGGGAAGAGAGAGTTAGCAAGAGATGTGCACAGACTGGCATGCCTGGTAGTCAGATTTATAGATTCCGCAGAAGGAGGAATAACGGTGACGAGCAGGGCCGAGTCATCATTAATGTCAGAAGTGAAAGAGAAGCAAGATCAAGATCCCATTTTGCTTGAGTTGAAGGCGAATGTTCAGAAGCAAAGAGTATTAGCTTTTGAACAAGGGGGAGATGGTGCATTGAGATATCAAGGTAGATTGTGTATACCTATGGCAGATAGACTCCAAGAGAGGATTTTGGAGGAAGCTCACAGCTCCAGATATTCGATTCATCCGGGTTCCACCAAGATGTATCGTGATTTGCGTGAAATTTATTGGTGGAATGGCATGAAGAAGGGCATTGCAGAGTTTGTTGCTAAGTGTCCAAATTGCCAACAAGTGAAAATTGAACACCAAAGGCCCGGTGATTTGGCTCAGAGGATAGAACTTCCAGAGTGGAAGTGGGAGATGATCAATATGGATTTCATCACAGGGTTGCCAAGGTCTCGCAGACAGCATGATTCTATATGGGTGATTGTCGACAGAATGACAAAGTCAGCCCATTTTCTGCCAGTAAAGACTACCCATACAGCAGAAGATTATGCCAAGTTGTATGTTCAAGAGATAGTGAGACTTCATGGAGTCCCAATCTCCATTATTTCAGATAGAGGTGCACAGCTTACTGCACAGTTCTGGAAATCTTTTCAGAAAGGTTTGGGTTCAAGGGTGAACTTAAGTACTGCATTTCATCCTCAGACTGATGGGCAAGCAGAGCGTACTATTCAGACCTTAGAGGATATGTTGAGAGCTTGTGTGATCGATTTCAAAGGCAACTGGGATGATCACCTACCTTTCATTGAGTTTGCCTACAACAACAGTTATCACTCTAGCATCCAGATGGCTCCATATGAAGCTCTTTATGGGAGAAGATGTAGATCTCCTATTGGATGGTTCGAAGTTGGTGAAGCACAGTTGATAGGACCAGATTTAGTGCACCAAGCCATGGAGAAGGTGAAAGTGATTCAAGAGAGGTTGAAAACGGCACAGAGTCG
>NW_006239064.1:1224339-1236716 GCF_000226075.1 Solanum tuberosum
ATTTTTGGAAAGGATTTGAAAATCTGGAAAATTTGGCTAAGTATGGAAATCAGTGATTTTTGGCCAACTTTGAGCAGTCATAACTTCCAGCTCAGGATGAGTTAGAAGTATTTCCAGTTATGGTTGTGAAGCTTGTGGAATGATCTTTCCAACGCCGATGCGTTTGCTCAATTCCGAGTTCGTATGAGCGAGTTATGGCCTTTGAAAGTTGGGCAGTTGACAAGGAAATCCGTCCGGGAATCATTAAGGGCATTTTGGTCTTTTCCCTAGCTATTTCTTTTGAGGATGTATTGTTGTGTTAGGATGATGTTTGGATCATTTTGTTCCATTTTAAGAGAGTGAAGGCTAGGGCTTGAGAGTGAAGAAGAGAAGAAGAAGAAGAAAAGAAGAAGAGAAGAAGAGGAAATCGAGGATATCAACAAGTTCCGTCAAGATCATCGTGGATTTTCGTCGGGGGTGATCCCTACCAAGGTATGTGAGCTTTTAGTGTTGGGTGATCCTTTCCCCCACACACCTAGCCCTTTTATTTATCGAGGAAGGGTTGGATTCGTTGTTGAAGTTGTTGGAATTGTTGTTAAGGTTGTTAGTTGTTGAAGTTGATAGTTGTAATCTATGGGTTGTTGAGGGATTTTTGTGCTTCCAAGTGTATGGGCTGAAACCTTGTTTTGGGAGGGTTTAGAGCTGGAGGAAAGGAGGATCCCTAAAATAGTCAGTTTCTCAGAAGCGATCGACGGACTAGAGGTACGGTCCGTAGATCGGTCTACGGACCGTCGTTCCCCTCCGTAGTTCCACACTTAGAATTCTCAAAATTCAGGTACTAGAACCCTCACAGTATCATTCTACGGATCAACAGTACGGTCCGTAGATCGATCTACGGACCGTCGATGGACACCGTGGTTCCACACTTGGCCATTTTTCTTGAATTGTCCTCACATACCTTGCCTGCTTATCTACGGTCGTCACCTACGGCCGTGAATGGACCTACGGTCCGTAGATCACTTCCGTCAAGGCCATGTTTCTGCATTTCTTATTTTACCTATGTTCCCAAGTTTTCTCCAACACTTCAAGTTGCATCTAAATGTTTAGAACTCATTCATAACAGGTGATTATATTCCTTGAATCCATGATTCAATTCAAGGCGAGTTAGAATCGAGTTAAAGAAAAGTTAGAGTCAAGTCCAGCAAGGTTAAGAAGTTAGTTCAAGAAAGTTTACAAAGTTGTTCGAGAGTCTTAAATGAACCTTTTTACTTCATTCTAAGGCTCAAGCTGCAAGTCAAGTAAAGAGTTTAAAGTTGAGTTCATTTCTTAAAGTTATTAGGGAACTATGTATTCCCAAAGAAGTTTTTAAAGAAATGTTTTTACATTTGAAGCAAGGTTGGAAACTGAGATTTCCAAAACAGCCTTCGGGCCAGTTTTTCAGAAAAGAGTTATCATTTCCTAAATGAAGCAAGGTTGGAAACTGAGATTTCCAAAAGAGCAAGTTTTTGAGTAATATCTCATATCAGCAGGAATAAATATGTTTTAAAAACATAAGAGCCAGTACATTTTTGGGAGTAGTATCGAACACCGAATTGGGGGAGTGTTCAAAGAACCCACAGCCCCCATAGAACCATGTTAGCCATCATGGGTAGAAGAGGATCATACTTTTTAGATGAATTTTTTTCAGATTAGACTAGTGGATCCATTAGGCAATACAGGTCCTATACCTTTGGCCGGGAATAGGATGCTCTGGCAGCGTGAGGTCGATCGCTGTATCATCACTATAGCTCTTATGTGATGGTTGTCGGTTAGAGAAACTCCCACAGCAGTTATTGTATTTTCATACACAGAAAGTATTGTATTTTATATACATCAGTTCATTCGTATTTCTATATACATCTCAGGCTTATTGTATCTTTGCATACGTACAGAGTTTTATAGCATGTTTTAAACAGTCTTTCTTTATTATCGCGCTTGTTTTAAATTGCCTTATATTGAAAGAAGTCAGTCAGTTTGAGCTGAGTTAAGAAAGCCAGACAAGGGTTCGCTTGGGGCTAGCAATGGTCTCCAAGTGCCGGTCCCGCCAAGGGTGTAGGCTCGGGGCGTGATACTAGCAACCCAAATCTTTAACATAAGAATGATAATGCAAAGACTACTGAACTACTAACTGTCTATGAAGCCTCTAAAACAAAGAGGGATGTCGGGCCCGATCATCCTAACATCTGAAAAACTAGAAAGCAAATAAAGGAGTCCTCCGGAATGCAAGGAGGCTCACCAATAGACTCTGAATGCGCAAGCTGGATCAACGAGGCGCTGGATGCTGATCTTCGTTACCTGCGTCTGCATCATAATAAGATGCAAGCCAACTGGCATCAGTACATTGAATGTACGATTATGCGAGTTGGAATGCTAACAAACATAGGCTCAAAAGAGATTACGGAAGAAACACCTACCCGGCTCTTCTCAGCTCATGGATACTATATATATATATATATATATATATATAAAACTAATAAAACAACTGAAAATAATCTTAGTTCGTTAAAGATAAAACAATAACAAACTTAACTTCACTCATTTAGAAAGTAATATAATTTCTGTGGGAGATTCTCTAACCGACAATCATCACTATAAGCCTAAGTGATGGCACAATGTTTTACCTCACGTTGCCAAGGACCGTCATATACCTTGCCATCGGTATAGAACCTAAACTACTAAGTGGATCCACTAGTCTATGCTAAAAAGCACCAAGGAATCATCTAAAAAGTATGATCTTTTTTTTGCCTATGATGGCTACATGGTTTATGGGGGCTTGAGTTAATATGAACTCGCATCCCCATATCGGTGCTCAATACTACTCCCAAAACAACTTCTTCTCTGGTTTGAGATAATTGCTCAAACTTAGCTTAAAAAGTTCTTTTGGAATCAATGTTCCCTTTTGTGTTCAAAACTCTTTTGGAAATCTCAGTTTTCTCTCATCTTAAATGTGAAAACATTTACGCTTGAAAATACTTAGTTCTCATATATCATTTTAAAGAAAATGAACTTTGCTCTTACTCATTACTCAACTTCAAAACTTAAGTCTAAAAATAAAGTTAAAACGTTTGTAAAAGACTTATTACTTCTCTTACTTGACTCTTGACTTCTTTTGACTTTGACCATAACTTTCCTTGAATTGGATTATGGATTCATGGTTCATGATCTCATGTTTATGGATGATTTCATGATGTTTAGATGTACCTTAGAGTGTTGGAATCAACTAGAAAACATAGGTACATTGCTAAGGAACTAGTACGAAAAGATGGGGGAAGAATGAAAAGGACTGGCGTCCCTGGCGCTCTGAGGGGAGCGGGGCGACAACCCTCAATATTTAGAGAACAATTTGGGGTGCTCTGGCTGGCGCATCGCCCCAGAGCCCCACATTCAGGGACTACTTTGGGGTGTGTTGGCTGGCGCGACGCCCCACCCCCTTCCCCAGGTGTTTGACGACTTTTCTTCTCCGTTTTTCAACTCTAAACCCTCTAAACTTCAACGGTTCTTTCCCCAAACACTTAGGGTCATTTATACATTCAATATATGATAGATTCAAACCAAAATTACACCCGAAAATATGAATCAAATCACAAGAAACTTCAACAAAACAACCCACAAGAATTCAAACGAATTTCATCAAGAACTCAAAGGATTTACTTTCAAATCACACATATTTTGCTGAATTGAATTATGATTGGCGCGTGGGTGAACTAACCCAACACTATGTGATCTCACGTACCTTTTTTAGGGATCACCCCCAACGAAATCCACAAGCTATCCTTGACGAAATCGACGAATCTTGAACGTTCTTCTCTTTTCTCCTATTCTCCAAGCCCTAGCGTAAAATTCACTTTCCTAAAACTTACTAAAATCTGTATTTACCCCAATTAAACTCCTAAAATGAATTAGAATAATTAGGTAAGGAAAAGACTAAATTACCCTCCCAAAATCCGGATTGGGCATTTCCTTATTCGAATAGCCCAACTTCCAAAGGGAATAACTCACTCATACGAACTCAGAATCGCGTATAATTGGCGGAGTTGGAAAGATCATTCCAAGAGATTTCCAAACATATCTAAAACTACACCTAAATCATCCTGAGCTAGGAGTTATGGTCATTTGAAATTGACCAAAAACTCACTTTAACTTCTTTAAAATTTTCCAGATTTCCTGATACTTTCCAAAAATAACTATTTCCAACTTTTAAAATTCCTTCTAGTTCTTACTAGGCTAAGGGTGATAACATTAAGTTCAAACATCCCAAAAACAATTTCAAACAAAGAACATACTCACTCATAATTTAGATAGTACTAAGAAGAAAATTAGTACCTTGGTCTGCATTTTCTCCAGTTCAAAGAGATGTGAATATATCTTCTTCATATCATCTTCAGCTTCCCAAGTAGCTTCTACAACAAATTGGTTCCTCCAAAGGACTTTGACTGACGCAACCTCTTTTGTTCTCAACTTGCGAACTTGACGATCTAGAATCTGAACCGGAATTTCCTCATAGGATAAGCTATCCTTGATCTCAATATTTTCAGTTGATATGATCAATGAAGGATCTCCCATGCACTTCTTCAACATAGAGATGTGAAACATCGGATGAACCGCTGCTAATTCCTGTGGTAGCTCTAACTCATAAGCTACATTGCCAATCCTCTTGGCTATTCTATAAGGTCCAATATACCGGGGACTAAGCTTCCCCTTCTTACCAAACCTCATAACACCTTTAATGGGTGGAACTTTTAAATAAACCCAATCATCTACCTCAAACTCTAACGCCCTTCTCCGAACATCAGTGTAGGATTTCTGACGACTCTGTGTTGTTTTCAATCTCTCTTGAATTACTTTCACCTTCTCCATAGCTTGATGAACTAAATCTGGTCCTATCAACCCTGCTTCACCAACTTCAAACCATCCAATAGGAGATCTGCATCTTCTCCCATAAAGAGCTTCATAAGGAGCCATTTAGATGCTCGAGTGATAACTGTTGTTGTAAGCAAACTCAATGAGTGGTAGGTGATCATCCCAATTCCTTTTGAAATCAATCACACAAGCCCTCAACATATCTTCTAATGTCTGAATAGTGTGCTCTGCTTGTCTGTCAGTCTGAGGATGAAAGGCAGTACTTAAGTTCACCTTTGAACCCAAACCTTTCTGAAAAGATTTCCATAATTGTGTAGTAAATTGTGCACCTCTATTTGAGATAATGGAGACTAGAACTCCATGAAGTTTTACCACCTCCTGAATATATAACCTGGCATAATTTTCTGCTGAATGGGTAGTCTTTACCGATAAAATATGGGCTGATTTTGTCATTCTATCGATGATCACCCAAATAGAATCATGCTATCTGCGAGACCTTGGCTAGCCTGTGATGAAATCCATATTAATCATCTCCTACTTCCATTCCGAAAGTTCTATAATCTGCGCCAGACCACCGGGCCTTTGGTGCTCTACTTTAACTTGTTGGCAATTTGGACACTTGGCAACAAATTCTGCAATGCTCTTTTTCATACTATTCCACCAATACACTTCTTTCAAATCACGATACATCTTTGTGGAACCCGGTTGAATGGAATATCTGAAGCTATGAGCTTTCTCCATGATCCTCTCTTGGAGTCCATCCACCATTGGTACTCATAACCTACCTTGATATCTCAATACACCATCTTCCCCTTGTTCAAAAGCTAATACTTTTTGCTTATGAACATTTTCCTTCAATTCAAGCAAAATAGGGTCTTGGTCTTGCTTGCCTTTTACTTCTAACACTAATGATGACTCAGCCCCATTCGTTACCACTATACCTCCTTCTGTGGAATCCATAAGTCTGACTCTCTGGCGTGCCAGTCTCTGCACATCTTTTGCTAACTCTTTCCTTCCTTCTTCAACATGGGCGGTTCTACCCATAGACAACCTGCTTAAGGAATCAACAACAACATTAGCCTTACCTGGGTGGTAAAGAATACTCATGTCGTAGTCCTTGAGTAACTCTAACCACCTTCTTTGTCTGAGATTAAGCTCTTTCTGAGTGAACACCTATTGAAGGCTCTTGTGATCGGTGAACACATCCACATGAACACCATACAAATAATGGCGCCATATCTTCAAAGCGAAAACTACTGCGTCCAACTCCAGATCATGGGTTAGATAATTCTTCTCATGAACTTTCAACTGTTTAGAGGCATAGGCTATAATTTTGTCTGAGATTAAGCTCTTTCTTAGTGAACACATATTGAAGGCTCTTGTGATCGGTGAACACATCCACATGAACACCATACAAATAATGGCGCCATATCTTCAAAGCGAAAACTACTGCGTCCAACTCCAGATCATGGGTTAGATAATTCTTCTCATGAACTTTCAACTGTTTAGAGGCATAGGCTATAATTTTGTCATTCTGCATTAAGACACAACCCAAACCAACTCTAGATGCATCACAATACATCACAAAACCTTGAGTACCTTCTGGTAAGGTCAAAACTGGGGCAGTAGTCAACCTCTTTATCAATTCCTGAAAGCTTTTCTCACAAGCTTCAGACTATTGAAATTCCACTGTCTTCTAAGTCAACTTGGTCAAAGGAGACGAAATAGACGAGAACCCTTCTACAAACCTTCTATAATAGCCAGCTAAACCCAAGAAACTCCTAATATCAGTTGGAGTTGTGGGTTTAGGCCAATTCTGCACTGCCTCAATTTTTGAGTATCAACTTTAATTCCCTCTCCAGACACAATATAGCCTAAGGATACCACAGACTCAAGATAAAACTCACACTTAGAGAAGTTGTCATATAATTCCTTATCTTTCAAAGTCTGTAGAACTATTCTGAGATGACTAGCATGATCTTCTTCACTCATAGATTAGTATGTCATCAATGAGGACGTTAACAAACATATCTAAATAAGGTTTGAAGACTCTATTCATAAGATCCATGAAGGTGGTGCATCCTCAGCTCTACCCCATTTCCACTGATCAAACCAGGTCCTAGCAACATTCTTCATCTGGTATGCAACTAGCTCAACCCTCTCAGTATTAGCAAAATGCATCACGTTGAATACTTTTTTCAGTTCCTCAATGAAGTTCTCTGGATCCTCAGTAGTGCTGGAACCAGTGAAACTTGGAGGATTCATCCTCAAGAACTCACGAATTCTTGAAGTGTCAACCTCTTCTTGTCGAGCCCCTCTTTGCTGCCCAACCTGGTTTGTTACAACTTGGCTCAACATCCGGATAGCCTCACGAAACTCATCATTGGTGACTTCGCCTTGAGGTTGCACTTCAGGTGCATTGGGTAACTCTTGCTCTTCAATGTTAATCCTAGCTGGACTACCTCTGACTACTCTTCGTGGAGGCATGATTATCTGAAAACACGCATAAGCACGAATTAGAAGAACTTTTTAGAGATCAAACTCTAATGCACAAAAAGAGTGTGAAAGAAATGAGATAATTTCCTAAGTGTTGCAGCCTGCTAATTATAGATGTGGCGCGCTTCACACCGATAACTAGGACTCTACAGACACGACTTCATAGACTCCCTAGGACTCTTGAACTCTGTGATCTGATACCAAGGTTGTCACGCCCCGAGCCTACACCCTGGGCGGGACTGGCACTAAAATACCATTGATGGCCCCAAGCGAACCCTTGGCCTTACTTACTTAACTCAGCGGAAGACAATATTCATATCCATAATGATCAATAAACTTAACTGAACTGAATAATAAAATAACTGAGAATGTATTAAAGATTAAACATTCAACTTGGCTAAAAGTGGCAACCCAAGTCTTTAACATAAGAATGATAATGCAAAGACTACTGAACTATTAACTGTCTATGAAGCCTCTAAAACAAAGAGGCATGTCGGGACAGGACCCCCTATCATCCTAACATCTGAAAGACTAGAAAGCAAATAAAGGAGTCCTCCGGAATGCAAGGAGACTCACAAACAAACTCTGAATGCTCAAGATGGATCAACAAGGCGCTGGATGCTGATCCTGGTTACCTGCGTCTGCATCATAATAAGATACAGGCCAATTGGCATCAGTACATTGAATGTCCGATTATGCGAGTTGGAATGCTAACAAACATATGCTCGAAAGAGATTATGGAAGAAACACCTACCTGGCTCTTCTCAACTCATGGATACTCAACTCAATATAAAGCAATAAAACACATGCGATATATATATATATATATAACTTATAAAACAACTGAAAATAATCTTAGTTCGTTAAAGATAAAGCAATAACAAACTTAACTTTACTTATTTAGAAAGTAATACAACTTCTGTGGAATATTCTCTAACCGACAACCATCACTATGAGCCTAAGTGATGGCACACCGTTTTACCTCACGTTGTCAAGGACCGTCCTATACCTTGCCATCGGTATAGAACCTAAACTACTAAGTGGATCTACTAGTCTATGATAAAAAGCACTAAGGAATCATCTAAAAAGTATGATCCTCTTTTTGCCCATGATGGCTACATAGTTTATGGGGGCTTGTGTTAATATGAACTTGTGTCCCCATATCGGTGCTCAATACTATTCCCAAAATATACTTAGCTCATATGATTTTAAAACAACTTCTTCTCTGGTTTGAGATAATTGCTCAAACTTAGCTTAAAAAGCTCTCTCGAAATCCACAAGCTATCCTTGACGAAATCGACGAATCTTGAATATTCTTCTCTTTTCTCCTCTTTTTTCCTCTTCTCCATGCCCTAGTGTAAAATTCACTTTTCTAAAACTTACTAAAATCTGAATTTACCCCAATTAAACTCCTAAAAACGAATTAGAATAATTAGGTAAGGAAAAGACTAAATTACCCTTCCAAAATCCGGATTGGGCATTTCCTTATTCGAACTGCCCAATTTCCAAAGGGTATAACTCACTCATAAAAACTCGGAATCGCTTGAACTTGGCGGCGTTGGAAAGATCATTCCAAGATCTTTCCAAACATATCTGGAACTACACCTAACTCATCTTGAGCTAGGAGTTATGGTTGTTTGAATTTGGCCAAAAACTCACTTTAACTTGCTTAAAATTTTCCAGATTTCCTGATACTTAAAATAACTATTTCTAGATTTTAAACTTCCTTCTAGTTCTTTCTAGTTGCGATATGTTACACCGTGGACATACACTATAAGAAACATGTGTATTACATGGAGATTTATTTTGGAGATTGTATACAAAAATTCACAAGAAACAAAATTTTCTGCGAATATTTTTACCAAAAAAATTCAATGATAAAACCTTCATAGGTAATTATTTCCTCAAATTTTAAAATCTCCAATTGATTTACCTAGAGATTTAAATTTCACATATAAATTACTTGCGAATTTTTCTGCAAAAAATACTAAAA
The DNA here is from genome assembly GCF_000226075.1 of Solanum tuberosum. Lineage (NCBI taxonomy): Eukaryota > Viridiplantae > Streptophyta > Magnoliopsida > Solanales > Solanaceae > Solanum > Solanum tuberosum. Next base: position 1,233,707 of record NW_006239064.1, read on the forward strand.
ATACCTTGAAGGAATTTCTTACGATTATTTTCGCAAATAAAACCGCATGAAGTTATTCTAATAAATTATTAAAAAAGTTCTTGTAAACAATATTAATTCTTATCAATTAATGATTTTGTTCACCGTCCACCCTCCATTATTAAACTACTTAATCCCTGCATACTGCCCATCCCCATCGGTGTTTTTTTTTGGTCAAATTAATTATTTTTTGTCAAATTAATTGCTCCTTAAAATTACATTCTATCAATATTCTTTGGCCTCATTTGTTTCATTAAGATTAAGACGTTTAAATTTAAATGCACATATAAATATTAAGATATCAAAATTTGAATGCACATCTGAATATCAAGATGTAGTTTCTGGATCTGAAGGATCTGAACACTGATCATTAATATTGTTTGTTTTCAATATTTGAATATGCATATTTATTTATTTTTAAAATTATAAATTAAACATTATATCAATTAAAGTTATAATCCAAATCCAAGATAACTTCTTCCAAAAAATTGTTTTAAGAATAAGATTATAAACCACACAGAAAAAAATTATTTGTTTTCTCATACAATTTTTTCTCAGAAACAATGATAACTTCTTTCAAAGAAGTTTTGACAACAAACGAATTGTGACAAGAAGAGTTCTTCATAAATATCAATTCATCCAAGAATATTGTATATATTAAAAAAATAGATAAATACTTGTAAAAATTTATGAAAACTTATTTATTCAAAAGAAAAAAATGGTATTTGGTTGGTAAAGCAGAGGAAGAAACTTGAAATTGCCCAGAAGAGAAGCAAGGAAGAAAATAATTTGTTTAAGAAAGAGCGCTTATTATTTTAATATAGTCTGAATGATATTAACACTGTGTTATATATCTAATTCATTAAGACTCATTAAGTGGTTTTTAAAAAAAGAAACAAATGAACTTAATGAACTGAATTTGAATGATTAAGATCCAGACCTAAAAACCAAACACACTTAATGGGTTAAATCTGAATAATTAAGATTCAGACCTCCATTAAGTGCAAACAAATGAGGTCAGTCATAGTATTATAAATGCTAAATATTTGGTGTCTTCTTTCAATGTGGTATAAAAGGGAAAGATCCTTTCGGCAATAATTTTGGCTATAATGGCCTAAATGCATATTCACATTATAAACTGATTTTCTTTATGATTCTTTATCAAATTTATTTATTAATTATTTTTTAATAATGAAAAAGTTTCCCAATACATAGGAAATGGACTAAATCTCATATTTCTGAATTGCTCAAAATTTCCAAATGTCAGCATGTTTATAATTTCTTCTTCTTTCTTCCTTTTATAAATAAAAGAATCTATAAAAAATATAAAATTTGAATTAAAATTAGAAGATAAAGTTTAAAATTGAAATTACAAGATAAGCTCGCTAATAATATTAAATACATCATACTTAATTCAAATTTAAGATTTATAAAATAATGTAATATATAAAAATAAACAAAGGATTGGCCTTGGTCAATATCAACACAAACTAATAATAGAAATTATAAGAATCATATGGTCCATATTTAATCCACTCATCAACAACGACAATAGAAATTATAAGAATCATATGGTCCATATGTATTGGCCTTGGTCAATATCAACATAAAATATTCATGTATCAATGTTGTAGTTTCGCATCCTTCTGTAATGTCTATTTGATAACTTGTGATTCGTTACTTATATTTATTATTAGAGAAAATACATAAAGTCTCCATTAAACTAGTACCTGTTTTTTAAGAAGACATCTAAACTTTGCGGGGGTTCTATGACCCCCTAAACAATTTTATATTGTTATTAATATATAATTTATGGCCACCGCCCACCTGGCAGCGAAAGTGTAGCTCACTCTCTCAAGGAGAATGGGAGAGATGAATTAAAGTATTTTTATTTTATCTTTTTCTCTTTTTATTATACTTTTTCATTTTTATATTCCTTTCCTATTTTTCAAATTTTCTTTTCTATTCAATTCTTTGTTTCTCATGTCTCTTTTGACGACATTGACAGTTATTTTCATTGTCGTGTTTGATTTTTTTAAATAGAAATGATGAGAAGGTAATAAAAAATTACAAGAAAAAATATAGAGGGTGATAGTTTGTAACGATCGGGTTCCGTCATTATAGAAAAAAAACCAACGGGGGAAAATTTGGGGCCTGGAAAACTTTTCGTAGTATTTGGATTTTTCCCAACCTAGTCCAGATTTGCACGAGATCAGAGTTATTAAGGTGTAGGGAAATATGGTATCAATTGGGTGATTTATTTATGATTATGATTACATGAGTGGATAGATAAGTCGTTAAGGAATTCGTACGACTTTACGGAATTGAATTTGGGCGAGTAGAACTCCTGAAATCGATCTTAGTTGGAAGGGGATTTTCTGAGCGTCGTTGGTTAGAGGTGTGTTGTGAAATGGAGGTCTTGGAATTATTAAAATAGCTCAATGTTTCATTCAAGGCGCTTTGGCGGTGGTTTTGGTAGCACTGGCGGGGCCGCTGTAGCGAGGTGAGGACCGCTGTGGAGGGCCAGACGCGACTTAAAGTCGTAAATAAACCCCAAAATGACTTTATTCTGCACTTTTCAAATTTTAGAGCTAAGGAACAAACCCCTGGAGACTCTTGACAGTTTTCCACCATTCTTGAGGCTAAAGGTAAGCTTTTCACTCCCCGAATCCATTTTTCGATCCGTAGAACGTAATAGAATGGGTAATTATCAATAGGGGAGGGTTTTGATATGGAATCTATGGTGGAAAAAGCCCTAATTTAGATTTTGGGATCATAGGTATGATCTAGGGTTGTTAGAATTGTTAGTAATTGGGGTAATTAGTGATTGTTTATTGATTCCCGTGTTATTATGACTGTTTTTAGACCACGAACAAGCGAGAAGAATCCGGAAAGGAAGATTCAAGTGCCGTAAGGGATTCAAGCTTGAATTCAAGGTAGGTGATGGCTGTGATTTCATGTTGGTGTGATATATGTTGTAATTGCTTCATTA
>NW_006239064.1:1236810-1237925 GCF_000226075.1 Solanum tuberosum
TTGCCACATTCCAGCATAAATATGGGATCGGTTGCCATGTTTCGACATAATCATTGGATCGGGTACCACTTTCCGGTATGCTAACAATTTGGGTTTGGTTTCCACGAGAAGAGTAATGACTTGTCATAATTGTGTATCTTGAGAAATGTGAAGTGGTTCGTTGTTCATAAATGTGTTAATATTGTATATGTTCGATGTATGCATGTGATTATATTGTTGTAATGACTTATGTATGTTACACTTAGTGGGATAGTCGTGTGATCCTACCAGTATACTGTGGTTGTGTACTGATACTGCACTTGCTCTTTCTTTGTTGAGTACAGGGCATCTTCAGGTGGCTATTGATAGACATCGCTTAGAAGATTAGTGATTGACGTTTGACTTCAAGGGTGAGCTAGTTTTTCCAGGCTGCCATGAATTCTCATTTCGTCTATATCCACATTTCGGACTTGTACTTTTCTAGTTAGTTGTTAGTTCATTAGTTTGGGGTTGTAACCCTTCTTGTTTAGACTTATGAATCTTCCGCATTGTTTAGTTGATTAGACTTTTGTTGAAATTTATGGGAACTTCAGTTTTAGATATTATTTTCTGTTTTCGTATCCTCAAATGTCTTTGTTTTGGTTTAGTTGCTTGGTTTGTGTTGTAGTAGTGGTTCTCCCACCGGAGAGTTAGTGTGGGTGCCAATCACGATGGTGTGGGTTGTGACATGGTTACTTTTGGCCACCATTTTTTTCCGGTGAAAAAGCATTTTCCGACAACAAAGATATGCTTTTTAGACTGCGTTGGTAATGGATTTCGTTGTTGGTGTTTCATTTTTTCAATAAAGATGATGAAAAGATAAAACAAATCAAAGGAAAAATGGAGAAGACTGCTAGTCACCATTTTATCCGGCGAAAAAGCGTTTTTCCGACAATATAAAAAATGACATTTTTCCTCCACTTTTTTGGTCCACTCAGAAAAATATTAATTGATGTGAGCTTGAAATAATCACAAATTAGATTTCGTAACAATGACACCCATCTTGCTTAATCTTCTTGTCACTTTTCTTTTTATTTTTATATTTGTGTTGGAGAGCTTTAAGGAAAGGGAAGAAACAGGTGGAAGGGGTGGGCGGG
>NW_006239064.1:1238958-1240915 GCF_000226075.1 Solanum tuberosum
CGGGGGTGGGGGGGGGTGTTGAATTTATTTTTTTCTTTTATAAAAAGTTAGTCTTTTTCTCTTTCTATTTTTTAGATTTATGGTACTTTTAACACGTGGCAATCATGAATTGGTGCGTGACATCACTTCCTTTCTTAAAAGTGGGGTAGATCGAAAAATGAGGCAATAGTATTATTTTAAAATTGTTCGGGGGGAGGGGTCATATGACCCCCGTAAAGTTTAAGTGTCTTTTAAAAAAACAGGTACTAGTTTAATGGAAACTTTATGTATTTTCAATGTAACCTCTAATTAAGTAATCTTATTAATTACTATATTTAAAAAATTAAACTACATATTTTAAAATTTTATATGTGATTAGAAAAAATTTCACTAACGACGGTCAAAATTTAAAACACATTAAATATGATAAATATCAACACATTATAGGAAAAGAAATCTGAAATATAATTCTTACTTAAGTATTACATGTAATAAGTAATTATTGAAATTGCCGACATAAATGTTTAGTCATTTTTTTGCTATGACTTAAGTTATGCAATTTTATTCATAATATAACTTTTATGATGATAATCTAAATGATTTATTCATTTAAAACTTTTTTTATCCATTTCTAAAAGTAGGACGAGAGAAAGTTAATATGCTATTTGAAAATTTTGCCTAAATATTTTATTAGTAGAACAATACAAAAACCAATGATATTTAAAATTCAATATCACTAAAATCTCACCTTATATAAATTTTGCATTTAAACTGCATATAAATGATAAGAAAAGAATTTCTAATATTTAAGAGTTTTGAATTTTAAATTTACATGTTTAAATAATTTTTTAAAATAAAATTAAAAATATTTTAATAACGACAGTCATTACTCAAAACACTTTAAATATGATAGATATCAACACATTATAGAAATCATAGATATCATATAGTTCATGAGTACCATCGGATATTGACTTCCTTTAACATCAATCCAAGAGAGACACATATTAATGTTGAAGTTTTGCATATTTATTAATTATTATATTATAGAAAGATTAAATTAAATATTTAAATAATTAAGTGACGACTCTAATTAACAGCAACTCAAGAGAGTACTCACTCGTTAATATTGTAATCTTGTGCTCCTGTGTTATGACGATGGATAGCTTGCGAATAAATTTATATTTCTTATTAATATTATCTCTAATTAAGTAGTTTTATAAAATTTATATGTCTAAATAAATTTAAACTACGTATTTGAATAATTTTTGAAATACAATTCAAAAATATTTTAATAAAAACAATCAAAACTCAAAATACTTTAAAGGGTTGATCCTAATTAACTACACTAAACACTTGGGTCTGTTTGGAAAGCCACCAAGTAATTGGAATTGGTGTAATTACTAGGGTAGTAATTAGCAACCTAGTAATTACACAGACCTGTTTGGTTGTCACAGTGTAATTACACTGTAATTACACATGTCCTGTTTGGATGCCACAGTGTAATTACACATGTTCTGTTTGTATGCACAATTGCAATCATAAAATTATAACAAATTTTAAAAATAAAAATTAATCATTTAAAATTTATACTAGACAAATAAGAAATTTTATAAATGACATTAAAGTAAATATTTAAGATATATATTCTTTTTTGAAAATATATTAATTAATAAACATATTTACTGTAACTAATATTATGAAAAAATAATTGATTTATATTTTTTCAAATTAATATATTTCAATTGAATTGATCGTAACAGCTAAAAGTATGAAGTTTCTACGAGCATTGTGAAATGCATCTTTGATAAAAAGAATAGTAATATATAAATAAAATATCATAAATTATTAAATGTTTGACAAAAATATAATCTATCAAGTCTAATTAAAAAATGACATGCAATGTAAATTCAATATTACTAAAACAAATGAAACTGAAAATATAACATAAGTAATAAATTCAAAACAAAAAATTTAA
>NW_006239064.1:1241197-1250466 GCF_000226075.1 Solanum tuberosum
ACTTTTACAAATTTTTAGAATAATAAAAATAAAAAGAAATTAAAATAATAGAAGTAGAAAAAATTAAAACAAAATAAAAATAAAAATAGAGATTAAAAAAAAATGAAAAAGTAATCAGGTGATAATTACACCATGTAATTACCAGCAATTCACAGCCTCTGCTTGTGAATTGTAGAGTGTAATTACCCCCGCCAATTACACCAATTATTTATTGACCAAGTAATTACTTGTCCTTCCAAACAGGACAAGACAATGTAATTACATCAATTATACCAAATTCAATTACCAGGGTGTCCTTCCAAACAAGCCCTTACATTTTTTATATTATGAATATCTTACGGTTACATTCGTCATTCTCTAATAAAGTTATCTATATTTTTTTAAACACATTCATACCTTGTATAAAATAGAAATCCTACATAACTGAAATTCTTCTTAAATAATTATATATAAAATAATTTTGAAGTGAAAGAATGATAAAAATAATATTGTTAAATAAATTACAAATAACATACTTATTTAAAGTAAAAGAAAGTTTTTATTAATAGTTGGTATATCTTATTAAAAATAGTTTTTATTAATAGTTGGTGAAGCCCCTACTGTCCACGTAGATCCACCCCTGTATATTGATGTATCAAGTAAGTGTATTTGTTGTATTCATCTATACAGTTAGATTGTATCTTCTCTCACCCCATTCTGTTTTATGTATTTCAACCCCTCCCTCTCTGTATTTCTATATTTTGGAGGTGTTATATGTGACTGTATTTGTTATATAGATATGTGCTTTTAAGTTGTATCCTCTCTCTCACACACACACATATTTAGTATTTCTATATTTTTTGAGGTTTCAGGTCATTGTAGTTGTTGTATTTAGACATGCATTTAGGTTGTATCCCCTCTCTCCCCTACCTCTCTTTTTGTATTTTTATATCTTTTGAGGTGTCAAGCGACTATATTTATTGTATTGATCATACGTGTATATAAGTTGTATTATGTATTTTCACCCCTCTCACACTAGTATCTGTTACATTAATCCTTCCGCTCTAGTATCCTTTGCATTAATTTGCTCTTGTATCATTTATATTCATTCGACCTTTTATCACTTGTCTTCATTTGTTTAAATTTATACAATTTGTATTTATTCGCTCGGGTATCACTTGTTTTTATTAATTTATGTATCACTTGTATACACCTATTGGTTTATAGAGATACTAATTAACCGTTATAAAATCATTAAGATATTGGTTTATCGGTTATTGATCATTATCGATTCGGTTATCGATTTAACCATTAAGATTTGACATAAAAAAAAAACATTGAAAATCACTTGGAAACAAGGTGACAAATCAAATGAACTATGCACATGAGTTCACAAGTTACATCTTGCTCAAAAGCAAACCACTTTTACATTGTAGAATAACCAAGGGTTTGAGACAACCAGAAATAAAAGTAGGAAATCAAACTCTAAGTCATGGACTTTATATACAAAAAGGTATAAATATAATTATTTAATTTATTATCGGGTTATCGGTTAGCCCGTTAAGAAAAAACCTCAAACCGTTAAGAACCGATAATTCGATAACAAAATAAATCAAAATCGTTATCACAACCGCTAAACCAATAATCCATTACTGATAAACCAATAACTTTGTTTCAGTTCGAATTATCGATTTCAATTCGGTTTTGAACAACCCTAATATAACCCATAAGTCAGAGATAAATAGTCAATTTATTGTCATACTTTTTTTTCTTTTAACCTAAATAGTTTAGGTCATGAATGGCCATGTGAAGTGGTCTTTCAGTAATCCCACATTTAGTAGCGGAGTCAAAAATTCGATTAAGAACTATTAAAATATCAAAAAATATAAAAAAAAAGTAACATCGTATAGAAGTCAAGAAATGTCAATAAGTAATATAGGAAAAAATATTTAAAATGCCCTTAAATTATGTGAAATGATTAAAATATCCTCTGTTTATGGTTTGGTTCAAAAATGTCTTTACTATCAATATTTTGGTTCAAAATCGTTATTATTATTTAACGGGTCAAAAATGCTCATTTTCTAAATAAATATATTATTTATTTATTTTTAACACATTCTTTTTCTAATAATATTTTTTAAAATTAGCAAATGTTTATTGTACTTCAATTCAGAAAAAATAAAAAGTAAAAGTATTTCTTATTTTATTATAATTATTTTTTATCGTTATATAAACAAAAAATAATGATGGATTTACTATGATTTTATATATATGACATATTTGAAAGGGTACATGAAGTTATTCTATTTTATTTGATAAAATGATATTAAGAAGAAAAAAAAAATTCCTACATTTTTATTTGGTAAAGTGATTTTTAAAGAAAGAAAACAAGAATATGATTCTATAATAATATTTTAATTAGGAAGAAGATGTGTTTAAAAAGAAAAGAAATAATATATTTATTCGGAAAAGGACATTTTTGAACCAAAACATTGACTACAAGGTGTAACGACCCATTTGGTCGTTTTGAGTACTAGAGCTTTTTATTGCATAAAAAACTTTTTCCGATAGATTTTAAATGGGTATTCTGAACTATTCGTAATTACATTTATGAATTTAGTGGGGTAATTTTAATAATTAATTTAGTTGATGGTTAAAGAAGATAACTTTAAAATTAATAGTGGGTTACTTTTACCAATTTATAGTTGGTCTTATATAATAATTAGAGAGTAAATATTATGTAGAAGGAATTAGGGTTTGAGGCGAGTAAAACGGCGATAGCATCCGGTAAGTTTTCACACTCTGCGTGCGTTCATATATATGTTGGATTTTGATAAATACATTAAGACGTCATATTATGTATATTGTTGGATATATAGAGAATGATTGATTATAGCTGAAATTTTGGGTTCTTTAAGGCCAAACGACAATTCCTATTTGCTATGTCTTTTAAATTGGATGATTTGGAATAAGTTTTTGTGTGGGTAATTAATAAGTAATGATGACTATTGGGTAATGATAATTGGCAGTATAGGGTAGATTTAGGGGTTAGAATACATGGTTGTTCAAGTTACTGGTGGTAACGTGGTGGTCCTTATTTTATTGTATATATTGTTATATGATTATTATTATTATCATTATGACTATATAAGGATGACATTAAATAGTTAAAGGTGCATGTGTTTGGAAAGTGGAGATCAAACAATTATGAGGAGAAACTAAGGTTGTGTTAATCAAATTTAAGTTCTGGACGTTGTTGTTAGTCTGCCACTGATTTCGTAACCAGTGGCTTCCACCTTTATATATTAAAATATTTTGTTCTCACATTATAGACTATATTTTGAATATATTGAGATATGTAATTAAATATTAGGTATATTGAATTAGTTAAATTCCACTAAAGTTATGCTAATTGGAGGATTTAAGACTTACCCTTAGGTTTGAACTTTAGGAAATTGATTATAAAATTAGGTGAGTTTTTGGATCTAGGCTAGACATAGAATAATATGAGTGTTTATAGACTCGTTAACTTACAAATTATGCATATATACTTGATAGATTGAAAAGGTTCGGAGGCATTGAAGAAATGAAAAGTATTGGAGAAGTAGCTTGCTTGACTTCGGTTCTTCGGTGGAGGTAGGTTATGGTTTATTCTATTTGATAGATAGACTCTTAATAGTGATTGATATGCATTGAATGATATTGTGAAGTTCTCTATGTACTTGATTGTGTGATTGTGTAGCTTGGTTATGTGGTTTGTGATTGGTCTGAAATCCTGAGACCGTGAAATTTATAATCTTGAACCCTCTCTATCGAAATGATGTCTTGAATAAAGAAGGCTTGATGAAATATTGTTAATGAATTGAAAAGTGGTGATAATAAATGATAAATTAATGGTATAATTGGATCGGAGTGTCACGTTCCGACACGGTATAATTGGATCGGAGTGTCACGTTCCGACACGGTATAATTGGATCGGAGTGTCACGTTCCGACACGGTATAATTGGATCGGAGTGTCACGTTCCGACACGGTATAATTGGATCGGAGTGTCACGTTCCGACACGGTATAATTGGATCGGAGTGTCACGTTCCGACACGGTATAATTGGATCGGAGTGTCACGTTCACTTAATCTCAAAGAACTCAATTCCCAAATTAGTTTGGTTTGGAGGCATAAGTCCTCATGTATGATCTTGATATTGTTGACTGATTACGTACTTACTTTAGTGTTGTTGACACTGGTTCATGTGTTTGTTGCTTGCCACCTGCTAAGTGTCATAGTTGATTTTATACTATTATTCATTACATATTAGTTTTTATTTTGGGTTTGGCCGATGACATTTACTCAGTACATGTTGCCCTGTACTGAGCACTACTTGTGTTTTTCTTTGTTTTCTTTTTGTGGAGTGCAGCGAGTGTATCCGTGACTTCGACTCGCCCTCAGCTCTAGCCAGTCTCCAGCTCATTAGGTTCCAGGGTGAGCTATTTATTCCAGCTCGTGTTGAATTTTCTTGGTCATGGCATGATGTCCTTAGTTCTCGGACATAAACTATTTTATTCATTTATTTTGGTGTCTTTAATACTCTTAGACTTAGTATTTGAAGATTAGATGTCCTTGATGTGATGACTTTCAAATTTTGGGGATAATAAGTGTTAAGACTTTAGAGGTTTATTTGATTGGTTACTTTAATAAGTTTTGAGCTTCCGCATTATTGTTGTTATTTGTAGTTGAATTATTGATATATGTTGGGGTTTGGATTCCTTGGTTCGCCCACTTAGGAGGTTAAGTGTGGGTGCCACTCACGACTCATTTTGGGTCGTGACAAAAGGGCATTTTTTAGCCAAATATAAACATATGACATTTTTGTTCATTTCACATAGTTTGAAGGCATTTTTGACCCTTTTCCCTATAATATATATACATAAAAAAAAAAAAAATTACTTAGCTAAACAATATAATTTCCCGACAGATAGGTATCAATCGACATCCTTCAAATATATATGACTTCGCCACTGTCCACACCTATAAAACTACTAGATGCCATTGATTTGTGCTAGCACGGATCCAACATTTTGTGTTATAATGCCTTTATATATATATATATATATACTATTCTCTTTGTTTCAATTTGTTTGTCTTATTATTTTTTTTGGCAACTTATAAATTTTAATTTTTTATGTGACTTGCTTAAGATTACAAGATTCAAGGATATGATATTTTGGTATATTGTACATATCTTCAGTTTTAAAATCAAAAAATTCAAAAGTCTTTTTAAAATTTTTTAAACTGTCTCCTAAATCAAAATCGACAAATAAATTAAAATGGTAAGAATATGTCTTGAACCTTAATGCATTCATTGAGAAACAAGTCAATAGCGTTTTAAATAAATGCAAATAAGCATGGAAAGACTTTTTAAAAATTGTATATATCATTTAATATTTCATTGGCTAATGACTATTATTTCTGTATTTAAAATTCCATTTTGGAACCAAAAGGACCATTTTAAGAAGTAGAAAAGGATTTCATTTTTTGGAAATCCAACTAAGTATCTCATTTATTTTGCAAGTAGTACTTTCTTTAGGAATGAACAAAACCACACTAATCTTAGAATTGATTTATCTCGAATAAACTTATATGATATTTGATTAATAAATTTACAAAAAGGAGCTGAACGTCACTTGACGGTAAGGACATAACCTTTTCAACCCTTTTGCTGGATGGTTGGTTATCAACAACTAATTGTATTTAATTCTTTAATATTGATCAATTAAGCATTTTATTTTTGTATTACTGTATACATCATAAATGATTTGTTATTATTTTTAATTATTTAATCTAAACATATGAGAAAATTGCATAATAGTCGATTCTAATCTTCATAAGAAATGTTACATTAGTTGTATCTAGTAAGTATGGAGTAAGTTTTTTTTAGCGTAGAAACTCAATAAGTTATGAACTCATCTAGTTTATAATACTAAGCATATTATCTTTTAAACATTATCACAATTTTTTACATGAGTTGAGCGCAGGAGGGTTAAGTGAAATACTCTTAATTGGAAAATTATATTCTATTGTTATAAAATATTATAGTGTGGATGTCCATTACACCAAGAAGTTACTCTCACCCATATTGTCCATTACTTTCCTCCATTATGAAGATAACCATAACCTCCATAACCTCCAACTTTATAACCATTATTCTTGTAACACTTCACTTCCATAACCTCCATAACCTCCAACTTTATAACCATTATTCTTGTAACACTTCACTTCCATAACCTCCATAACCTCCAACTTTATAACCATTATTCTTGTAACACTTCACTTCCATAACCTCCTCCATTATATTCATGTTAATGTCATGTTTATGACTAACCTTTTGTATGCCTCTATGTTACACGATAAATAGAGGCATAGGGGTTCATATTGTAGACACTTGAAGGTTTGGTGAACACTTGAAAAAAATAGAGTTATCTCATATTGTTCCTCTTGTCTTCATCTTTATATTGTTCTTTTGTTCTTAAGTTTTACAACACGTTATCAGCACGATTGTTCTACTATTGAAGGATTGAAGAAAAGTAAATATAACGAAGGTGAAAATATTTGTGTTTATTTTTCTCTCAGAAACAAGGTAAATTACTATATAATCTATTTTATATTTTACTTTTGATTATGCATCATTAGTTTTCTTACCATCTCAAAATTATATGAGTCCAACAGTTTGATCACTTTTATATTTAAAAGTAAAATTAAGTTTTGTAAGTTAATAATTTGTAAATAATTTGTTCTTTATGATCTTGTTTTATTAAAAGATAAGTTATTGAATTATGTGACATATACATACTGATTGGATCATCATTATTGGTTACTTTTGTACCTCTTGATTTTTCTTTATATAAACATTTACTTGTTGAGTTATTAATATATTATTTGTACTAACAAAGTTTGTTTTGTGGTTATTTTAAAATGGTTAGTAAATTATGATAATCTTCATAACAATATTGAGAGGGACTATTAAATGTTTTTATTTATTTTAACTTGGGACTTTTATATGGTTCCAACATGTTATTCTAATTAATTAGTTTTATTCATTTTTATTCAATTTTAAGTCAAATTCAGATTATATTTATGGTATTCAATATTTATATTTTGGTAATGCATTTGATTTATTAAGACATTGATTGAGGGTAAGACGGTGAATTCAAGTTTCACCGCACCTAGTGGGTAAGACATTGAGTAAAGTCTCGGTGTACCATGATAATAAGAAGTTGGGTTCAAGTCCCATCGATGAATGACCAAAAGCGTCTTTATATGGGTAAGACATTGGGTTTAAGTCCTAATGCACTATAGTGATGATATGATGATGACTAACATAAAGTTGTATACTTTTGACTGAAAGTCATGAAATTTGCCCAATTAACTTGCTTCATTCTCTTATGTGAATGTGGTAGCAGTACATAATATGTCTCAAAAATGAGAAGTGGTTGAATGTATGAATATGAGTGTGGTAAAAATGTTAATATGATTGTGGTAATTAAAAGGAAGAACTTTATGGGTTCTTAAGATGATCCTTCAAATGTGAAGGTAATTTGTCTATTAAAGTTGCATGAAAGGTTATTGGACACATTGTTTCTTAAGATGTTCCTTCAAATGTGTAGGTAATTTTTATCCATCAAAGTGGTATGAGAAGTTATTGGGCACATTGTTGTTGGTACAACCCAAATTTGAAAAGTTTTGTAAATCCTCCATCAAAATAAAGGAATACAAAGTGGTAGTACATTTGGTACATTTGACCTCTTAAAGTGATGTTGAGGTGAGTCACATAAATTTGATAATGCCAAAGAATGAAAATGAGTTTCTAATAAAAACTTATGGAGCATGTTCAAATGGTTATGGTCCATTTCTTAAAGAAAATGTGACTTGTGTTCTTATGGATAAGAACATGTTCATGTATTGTTGGATAAATGTCACATCTCACCTCTACGGGAGGTTTGAGAGATTGAAAGAGATGGTCACCATAAGAATGGTGTTGTGAAATTTGTGGCAGTACACAAACTTAATTAAGAGTTTCGGAAGAACTAATTTGTTACTATCCAGAAATAAAAATAATTCATAATATTGAGGTTGTAGTAAGTCTCAAAAGAAACTTTTTAAGTTTTGGAGGAATTGAAATTTATTATATTGAGACTATAAATTATTGAAAGATTAAATATCTTCTGATTACTACAATCAAAGCAGGTTATGAATATTTAAATAAAAGGTTATCCGCCTTTCTCTTGTTTGTTGTATACAAATATAGACATGATGATGGAATTGCATGCAGAAGTAAACTAGAAGTTTACTAGAATAAATATCAGTTGGCTATAACCGGTTGACCATTCGGTTGAAATGTGATGCAAAAGAATTGAGAATTCATGTGGTTATATGATGAAGAAATAAAAGATTCTTCAAGAATTCTCATGTGTTGCTTGTTCTCATGATGAAATGATCATTGTACCAGCTAAAGTTGGGATTGTATCCCCTGAAATTATTTGGAACATATAAAAAGGTGAATATGGGCCCGTTCACCTGCCATGTGGATCACTTACTATTATGATTTAATAGATGCATCTATGGTATGGTCACATGTGCATTTGTATCAACTTACAAATTGGTTTTTGTAAGGTTGTTTGCTCGAATTGTTAAATTAAGAGCACAGTTCCAAACTATAAAATTATGTTGATAATGTTGGTTGGTCTAGCAGAAATTGTATGCCTCCAATTATAGTTAAACCAATGATTATGAGAACAAATCTCTCAAATAAATTTTGATATGAGATGAGTTTATTTAACGTGTATGCATCAAGCCAACAAGGTTCTCCCATCACAATTGGTTCAGGGTCAGCAATATGATTTTATTGCTCCACCACACACAAAGATGGATCCCCAAATAAGGTTGGGGTGAATGTTAGATTTTCTAACATTAGGGATAGATATGTTTAGCAGCTGAAATTATGTGTGGGGTGAATTATCTAGATCCTCGTTTAAAAACATGTGAACTTGAAGTTCAAGAGATAATTCATTTGCAATATGTTGCAAATAATTTGCCAGATGTATTTACTGACCCAATATTTTAATTAAGCTGCAAATGCTCCAATAAATAGTCCTTGAAGGACAGAGTCTATGGTACGCCAGAAGCGTGACAGACCAATCGATTCCAAACGTAAAACTCCTTGAGAAAGGAGAGGAGCAAATTATCAAAATGGTCATGATAATGAGGTAAGTGCTTTGAAAGAGCACTATGACATAA
>NW_006239064.1:1250564-1269355 GCF_000226075.1 Solanum tuberosum
AGTCAAATGACCGTCGACGGTATCTTTGATATGAAGTATAACTCAATGCTATAAGTGGTTACGAGGATCTTAAATTTGAATCTGTCATATAATGTGGACAGATAAATGATTGGCCAAATAAAATGCACTATTCAAGTATATTTTGTTTCACTTAGAAAAGTGATGTTTTTGAACTTATAGTCATAGATCAAAATATATATCAGTGGGTACAAATGAATCATTGTACGAAAGTATAATCGAAGATATAAAGTACGGTTTGTGCCTCGGGGCATAAAGAATTTTCGCAGAAGTCCTGACATTATTAAATGGAGATATGTTCTCCAGTGGAGGATGCAATAAAATTTATTTCAGTCTGGCAATAGATGAAATACTTGAATATGTATAGTGATTGATTATCATGTCTAACTAGACGATGAAGGTTATATGAAAATTCTTGAAGGATTTAAAATGTCTTAAAGCAATTTCATTGAGTACCCAATGGTTTTGAGACTGAGACACACGAAATTTATGTGAATGGATTGTCATATTATCATTCAAGTTATGATAAGAAACTAACAAAGCAAGTGACTCAACGCATAGAAGATGTGTGATTTTCTTTCAGAAGATTAGACGAGCTTCAATAAAATTGAAATGATCAATCCCCGAGTTAGAAATGATTTGATTATGTAGATGTGGGATATTTATTTGATCTGCATAAAGCTCGATCGCAAATGGACTATTATTTACATATGGAGACACAACAATATCTTGAAAATTCAAAGAATCACATTAGTAACCACTTCTTCAAATCATGCAGAAATAATATTGATCTATGAATTAAGTCGGGAGTGTGTTTGGTTGGAATCATGATCTATCATATTTAGAAAATATGTGATTTTCTTTTGAAAAGGATATTCCAGCCACTATATACGAAAATAATATATAGCTCAATTGAAGTAAGGATACAATCATAGGAGATCGGACAAAGCATATTACACTAAAAGTCTTTTTCACACATGATCTTCAATAAAATGGTGAGATTAACGTTCAAAGACTCATTCAAGTGATAATCTTGTAAACTTATTCACTAAGAATTGCCAACATCAATATTTGAGAAGTTGTGATATAAGATTGGAATGCATCGTCTCCGAAATATCAAGTAAAGTTTTTATCGGGGGAGAAAAATACGTTTTGTACTCTTTTCCTTAACCATGGTTTTATCCCAATTGGATTTTCCTGGTAAGGTTTTTAACGAGGCAACATTCAAAGCGTATTAAAAGATATGTGTACTCTTTTTCCTTCACTAGGATTTTTTCCCACAAGGTTTTTTCCTAGTAAGATTTTAACAAGACATATTATCTATGGACATCCAAGGGGGAGTGTTATAAAATATTATAGTGTGGATGTCCATTACACCAAGAAATTACTCTCACCCATATTGTCCATTACTTTCCTCCATTATGAAGATAACCATAACCTCCATAACCTCCAACTTTATAACCATTATTCTTGTAACCTTTCACTTTCATAACATCATCCATCATATTCATGTTAATGTCATGTTTATGACTAACCTTATGTATGCCTCTATGTTACACTATAAATAGAGGCATAAGGGTTCATATTGTAGACACTTGAAGATTTGGTGAACACTTGAAAGAAATAAAGTTATCTCATATTGTTCCTCTTGTCTTCATCTTTTTATTGTTCTTAAGTTTTACAACATCTATATATAAGAATAAAAAATAATAATTTTAGAGATAAGTGGCAAAAACATACCTAAACTATCTCTTTTCTTTTAGTTTCATACCTAAATCATCACTTATTAGTTTGAGAAAGGGAAAAGGCATAGATTCCCTCTTAAACTTCTCCCCAAAAGTCAGTTACACTCTTAAACTATTTTGACGATCTACTACACACCTTTATTACTTAAAAGTGAATTTATTTACTCCCTAAAACTGACGTGGCAAAAAAATAAAAAACTGGCGCGTCAGAAAAAATTAAAGTTGAAAAAAAATAAAAAAAATAAAAAAATCTTCCTTCCCCTCCCATTACCCTTTAGAGAAGAATTAAAAAATCAAAATCTTCTATCCCCACCCATTACCCTCTTCTTCTTCATTCTTTAATTTTCATCACAACCTCAAAGATTCACAATGACGTGAGTGTAGTAATGGTGTTGTTGGTTGTTCATATTATTTGTTGGTTATTCAGATCTGAAAGTGTGGAGCTTTTTGGAACTTCATCGGAGCCATGGCTGAAGCTTTGAGCTTGCCGACACACCTGTAAAATAAATCAAAAGAATAAAATCGCAAAGGGATAAGGTAAGGGGGTCTGGTTTGGTGTTTGTTGGTGATTGATTTGGATTTTGAGTGGTTGTTTTGTGGTGGTTGTTTGGTGGCTGGTGGTTCGTCGAAAAAGAAGAACAAATGGCGTTGTGGAGGTGGATTTATGGTGGTGATGGGTTGGTTGTTCTTCCCCGGAGAAGACAAAAAAAATTCTTGTATAAATTCAAATGAATGATTTCTCAGATGAGATTAGAGATAAAGTGGGTGGGATTTAGTGATAAAGAAGATATAACTATTAGAAATTTTAATTATTAATTAGAGATTAATTAGTGTAAAATAGAGTTAACAAAAAGAAAGTTAATTAATAAAGAAAACAAAACAAAAAGAATATAAGAAATTATAAAATTTGACGTGGCGCTGATGTGGTGATGACGTGGCAGCGCATGTAATACACTACATGTTGTGAGAGTGGTGTTACACGTCTCATGGTGGTATTAAATTCATTTTTAAATAGTAAAGGTGTATAATAGGTCGTCACAATAGTTTAAGCGTGTAACTGACTTTTCGGGACAAGTTTAGGGGGAAATTTATGCCTTTTCCTTTTGAGAAACACACTTCTTTCTTTTATAACACTCTCATACTGTGTGTACTGCATTCTCTCTTTTATTTTAAAAAAATTGTTTCAACACACTCCACATGGACAAAAACATTTCACCTACAAAAATTAAATAAATTATTAGTATTAATTAAAATTAAAGATTAAAAAATTATTATCCCAAAATTATTATTTTTTTATAAAACAAAATGTAAATTTTGTTTACTTCATCTCCCCCCCCCCCCAATACTAATTTAGATATTATTTTATTTTTCAAAATAATAATAATCTACCCACTCCTTCTAACCCTCCGCTACCATTTTTTTTTCTCGTTTTATGTTAGAGACACAATTGCAGCTCAAAAAAAATTTCACATCCTTTCCACTATATTTGTGGAGGATAATTTTGTAAATAAATATTTTTTAAAAAAAAACTATGCAGCGTATGATCTTTTTAATACATCAAACCAAATATTGCATAAGAAAAATCTAAGCATAACTAATGCAAGCATTAATACATTATATTTTGCATTATTTTACACACTCTACCAAACAATCGAAACAGGTAAATACATATGAGAAAAACAAAAGTAAAGATATAGGAGTATAATATATCCAATTTATTACTCCATCCATTTAATTTTATAAGATATCATTAGATTTGACATGATATTTAAGTAAAAAAATGAAAAAATTTAGAAACTTGCGGTCTAAAATATTCCTTAGATATTTGTGTGGTTGTAATTTATTTTATTAAACGTAAAAATAATAATTTAAAGTTAAATTATTTTATAATTATAGTAAGGTGGAATTATTTTTATGACGAATTAAAAAAAATGCCACATGAAATGACTTGACGAAATTACTACTTTTTATTACTTATTATTTTCTTCGTTTTAATTTATGTGATGTATTTAATTTGACACAAACTTAAAAATGAACTTTTTAAAAAAATCATGATATTAATTAAGTCATAAGTGCTTATATGACTATACATCGTTTTATTAACAGTAAAATAAATATTTAAAACTAAAAACATATTTTATTTTATTTTTTGCTATAATAGCTATCTAAACAAAATCCATTGTCAGTAAAATAAATGCATCTATGATGGCTCACCTTTCTATGTATTTGTCCATTAAAAATTGTTCAACAGTCACAAGCAATTTCTATTTAATTCATGTAGGCAATACCATAGGATATAATATCAATGGTATTGGTAGATGGGGAATTAATATCTCAATCAATGTATATATGTCCCACATAAATTCAATGGAAAAGAAAGAGAGGTTTTAGAAGATATAACAAGTATACATAAAAGTATTTATGAGAGTTATGGTGAAGTGGTAAGTATTTTTTTATTTTTAATTAAGATTTTTGAATTCGAGTCCTCTTATATATAGGTCATCTTTATTAGGGAGCATTTTATCTTTTAATAAATATATAAAAAAGAATTTGACTCAACACAAAATTTAACAGTAAAAAAATCACTTTTAAATAAAAGTAGAATCAAAAGTTTACTCCCTCTTCTTACTATTAAGCTAACAAATTCGCTAAAATGTTGACACGTGTACCAAAGTAAATTGAATAGCCAAATACTCCCTCCGTCCATTTTATATGAGGTACTTTGACTCGGCACGGAGTTTAAGAAAGAAAGAAAGACTTTTAAAACTTGTGGTCCAAAATGAATGATAGAAATTTGTGTGACTGTAAATCATTTCATTAAGGGTAAAATAGACATTTTATTGTTACTTTATATAGAAATGTGTCATTCGTTTTGGGACTGACTAAAAAGGAAAGTGAGTCATATAAATTGGGACAAAGGGAGTATTTAACTATTTTATCTTTGATATATTTTTTTTAATTATCAAAACATATTTATCAAAACAAAACTTCTAACTCTCTATTCAAATTGTATTACCCTTTTTTTCACAAAGATACTTTTAATTTTTTACAAAAGAATAAATATGAAGGAAACTCTAGTTATTTTAACCCCCAAACAAAAGTTCTCTACATTTTTTTTAATCTAACACGTCATTCTTATTAGCAATGTACCCATTCCGTCGTTATGACTTAAAAAAACAGTTGGTCTGGCCGCTATAGCGAAAATGGGGGCCGATTAGACCGTTTTACCGTTTTAGCGGGGTAAGTCACTGTAAATGTAGGGAAAACACTGCAATTGCTCATAATCACCCAAGAACGTTTTGGGAAAGAAAAAGGGCGATTTAGGGCAAATTTCAACAGTTTTTCATCAAAAATTTTCGTAAAGATGAGTAACTCGATTCCCTATTTTCGTAGTTCAATTTTTAGGCCATAGAGAAAATATTTGTGGCCCTAGGGTGTGTTTGAATTCATCATAAGGTGGAGAAAATATGATTTTATGAGAATTTTAGGGTGTAAGACCTTAGATTGTTCTTAAAAGAGTAATTCTTGATTTTATTGACCATAATGCACGAGAGTAACCATGAGATTGGTAATCTTAGGTGAATTGATGATGGAAAAGCTCTTAATTGGGTGGAAAAAACATGAAATTGGTCTAGGCTTTGGGATTATGATATAATTCGGAAAATACTTAGGCATTTGTGATTGATTTTGTATTATATTATTATTTTAGACAAAGAACAAACAAAAATTTCACAAAATGAGTCAAAGTTCGCGATCAGACTTTTGCAGGAGTTGCTTGACGCCCAAGTAGGCTAGGTTTTCTTAACTGAATGATTAGACTTTATATTTTCTAAAGAGATAATAGAGTAAGGTTTTTGGTTGTTTAGTTTGACATTAGATGAGACCGAAAGGGAATTCTATGTATAGATGTTTTGAGATCAAAAGATGATTAGCATAATTGAAGATGACCTAGCTTATTCATGAATGTTCATCACTATAGAGCAGCACAATTACCCTTATGTGACAACGACTATCGATCCCCGCACCCCTAGATTGCTTGTTAACTCTTGAATTCTTCGTTATTTTAGTTTAATTGTTATAATTGATAACCAAAGCTTTTTATTAAATTGGTGGAATCATCCACCCACTTGTTCTTCTTATTACAAATGATTGATCTTAAAATCCAAATTTCTTGATAGAAATTCTCTATGACATACCATTCTCTGTGGGATTAGACTCTGACTCTTCGTTGGATTTTTTTGTTGACTATGATCGTTGTCCCTTTTAATTGATTTTAATGAGGACATTTGAGTGTTATCAGATACATGAAACCACAAGTAATCCTAGGCTAATCCTTGATATACATATCAAAGCATATCTTAAACAAACTAAAGCGGAATCTGAAATTTATGACTGAATAATGAAAACTAGAAATTCGTGAGACCATATTTCTTATGTGTGAAATATGCCTTTACTAGTCCCAACAAAAATATAAATCTGTTGGGAAATGGTCCTCCAACTACCTCAAAACCAATAATAGACTATAAAAACAAAAATTGAGCTAGAGAATTATTTGTGTAGTACATTAATTGACTAATCAACTAATGTACTAGGACCACAAATCAGAGAACGATGGTCTGCAACCACACATGTATATTTCAAGAGAAAATTATCTTATTAGATATATATTCATAGTATATATACTAGTTTTATTTATACTTTCAAATAATCACGTATTTTATTTTATTTTTTCGTCCTTTTTAGGTTGTCATAATTTTCTTTTTGAGAGTTATATGATATGAACTTTGTCTAACATTTTAGGGATAAGGGTCTGAAAAATACCCCAACTTTGGTCGGATTTGCTGTTGCGATACTAAACTTTCATAAGGACCTATTAACTCCCTACACTATTTAATACCGTATTTTTACCCCATGAACTATTTAATAGTGTATTTTAAAGGTATATATGTGCCCACGCGGACACATTACTATTTATAATTTTGCATTATTTTTTATGTCCACGTGGGAAAATATATATGTTTAAAATACGGTATTAAATAGTCTAGGGAGGTAATAGGTCCTCATGAAAGTTTAGTATTGCAACAGCAAGTTCAATCAAAGTTGGGGTATTTTTCAGACCCTTATCCCAACATTTTAAGATGTAGTTCTTTATCATATTGATATGAAAAAAATTGCAACTTATACTATTTTTCATATAGTTTTTAAATATCTAATTTTTTTATTTTAAAATATCAAATTAATGTAATTTAATTTAACTTTGAAGTTAGTCAAATTGACTCTCGAAAAGCGCAAATGACAACTAAAAAGGAACGGAAGGAGTATTAATTAAGAGTTTTCTACCATATATTGAAAACAATAAAATTAGATACATATATTTTTGCTACCAGATACACTAAATGGGAAGAGAGGAGAGCGAGATGGGGAGAGAAGCGAGCAAGATGGGGAGAGAAGAGAACGAGATGGGGAGAGAGGCAAGAGATATGAGGAAAGAGGTGAGTGAGATAGTCAAACTACGGGCCGTAGATCCATATGTGGAAGTCAGACTGAAATTTTAAGTCTCAAAAGTTCATTCTACGAGCCCAAATTACGGTCTGCAGATGGTTTTACGACACGTAATCAGACCAAAAAAATGAATTTTAGAAGTTTGTTTCACGAGTTAACGGTACGGGTCATACTTCAGTTTACAACCCGTAAATGAGGTTTGTATGTACTGACTCAGAAAATTCTGTTGTAGTCTCTAGTAAAACGGTCATAACTTTTTGCTCCAAACTCGAAATGAAATAAATTTGATGACATTATAAAGAAGACTCAAGCCTTTAATTAGATAGGTCATGTGCATTCTAATTCATTATATTCTGAGAGATATAGTCGTTTGGAGTGGACTCATGCATGAATTAATGTGAAAACTTAACTGATAGAATTGCTTTGAACTTGACTTGGTGTTTGAGGTACTCTACGAACCTAAACCACATTTGATACACTTATTACACTTAGTAAAGGGCCTTAACGTATATGTTCAACATAGAAATCATTAGGTTCGGGTTTATACACATACGGAGGATGGTTCAAATATTGCTTAGAAGTTGCGGGACATACCAAGTATATATCAACAAATAATACATTCAATTAAGATCACAATTATTTTTTATGATAGATACTATGATCTTATATATATGGAATATATTATCTGTCGAAAGGGTACATGAAGTTATTTTATTTTAATTGATAAAATGAGATTAAGAAGATAAAAAAAATTCCTACTTTTTTATTTGTTAAAGTGATTTTAAAAGAAAGAAAACAAGAACAATGTTCTTTAATATTATGTTAATTAGGAAGAAGATATGTTTAACAAGAAAGAAATAATATATTTATTCGAAAAAGGGCTATTTGACCCATTTCGTAACTATAGGGGAATTTTTTGACCAAAGTATTGACTGCAAGGGCATTTTTGAACCAAAGTATTGACTACAAGGGCATTTTTGAACCACAGTATTGACGGCAATGACATTTTTGAGCCAAACTATAAACGGAGAGCATTTTTATTCCTTTCACATAGTTTAAGAGCATTTTTTTTTACCCTTTTCCCAAAATAAATTAATAGGGTAAATGTGTAATTTACTATTTTAATACATGTATAACTAATACTCATATAATTTATTCCACTTTCTACCCCGTATAACTTATACATAGATTTCCTAATAAGTTATGTTGGTATTAATTATGTAGGACTACAAAAAACGCAACCAAACGCCGTATAGAATTATACATGAATAACTTTTATACAACATTTAGAATCCTACCAACCAAACATGGTATAAGTTGTGTTGACTTTTTGTAATGACCCGGTAGGCCATTTTTAGAAAGTTTCATGAATTTACCATTTTGCCCCTCCCGATATCGATCCCGAGTATTTGGTAAGAATTTGGTAAGTGATTTTCGATGTCTTTTGGAGTTTCAAGTATCAAAATGGAACTTCGTCGATTTCATCAGTCCCGAAATGTGGAATATGATTTGTGGGGGTTGTCGGTTTTAGATTCAGAGTCATTTTGAGGATTTGAGATCCTAAGTTGGAAAAATGTGAAAATTATTTAGCCTTTGAGAGTCAACATTCGGGGTTCGGATGCTAGGATCAAAATTGAGTATAATTGATTTGCATATATGATTTGTGTGTATTGGGTTCCGAACAAATCTCGAGGGTTCTTTCAATGTTTGAGAGTTTCGTGATATTTCTGGTGTCTGCGTGTTTCGCATTAGCGATGGGTTGCTCGCTTTCGCGAAGAGTGGGTGGCATTTGTGAGAGATCAGTCCCACTGGCCTTCGTGATCGCAAAGTGGTGTGTTGCGATCGCGAGGGTTGGATGTTATCTGGGGTTCACTTTTGAGAATCGATGACCGTTTTTACGACATCGTAAAGGGTTTTGACCTGCAAATTTCAAGGGTTTAACCCCATTTTTCATTTTTTTGAGCTTGGTAAACTTTTGGAGTCGATTTGTGAAAGGATTCTTGTGCTAAATCATTTGGGTAAGCTTTCGTGATACTAAAACTTCATTTCCCTTTGATTATTGATAAATTTTAACATCAAAATTTGAGATTTTGACTTGCAAATGGCAAGGTTTATCAAGAACTCAAGTTCTAAATTAAAATGGAGATTGTGAACTGATTTTGAGTCCTTTTTTGAAATGATTTTCACCAATAAGTTCCTAAGGCCTTAAGTAACATTTTCAAGTTCGAATCAAAACTTTATTTTCGAAATTGAGGTTTGTTGGTTGACCTATTTTTCAAAGTATATGGATTGGGTATTGTTGTTTCTGAAAATTTATCGTGAATATTTGATTGATATAGATTGTGTGGCTTTGGACATTGGTCGGAAGGAGAAGACTCAAGTTTTTGGTGACTAGTTAATTGAATTAAGGCTAATAATCTCGTAAACCTTGTATTCTAGTAGAATTCGTGTATTCCTTTCATTGTGTGTGTGTGTTGGGAGTAATGAGAATGAGATGAAGGGTTAATTGTCCACTTGATAAATCTTAATGAATAAAAAAGAGTTGAAATGAAATGGCTATGTGATGATCATAATGTTTGTGAACTTTCTTGTTGTGACTCTTAATGATTGATTGATGAAATGCTTGATAACATGAATGTGGACTTGAATGGCTTGAATTGTTGTCTCTTTCTAATGGTGTAAACTTGCTTATGTGCATTGATCGTTGTGCATCGTGATGAGACTTGTAATAAAAGCCGATGAAAAATGGTTCCGGCTAGTGAAATGATATAAAGTCGATGAGAAATGGTTTCGGCTAGTGAAATGATATAAAGCCAATAGAAAATGGTTTTGGCTTGTGAAATGATATAAAGTCGATGGGAAATGGTTCCATCTAGTGAAATGATATAAAGTTGATGGGAAATAGTTCCAGCTAGTGAAATGATATAAAATCTACGGAAAATGGTTCCGACTACTAAAGTCGATGAGAAATAATTTCAGCTAGTGATTGGATATAATGTCGATGGGATATGGTTCCTGCTAGTGATATTGAGCCGATGGGAAATGGTTTTGGCAAATATTTGATTATTGTGATTTGATGCATTTTGATGCTTATGTTTGACTTATTGTTAAATGTGATTGATGCACTTGTTATGTGTGATTGATCTACTTGACATTGAGATTGATCCACTTGATTCGTGTTGGTTGTGAATTGTGACTATTGAATTGTGATCATTGTGCCTTATGAGTTGTGTATTGTAGAACTGTTAGGTTGGACTGATTTTTGTGCAGGTTGTAGTTTGAGAAGTTTCGATTGGAATGGAAGGAGTATTCAAATTTCTAGCTAGTTGTTTTGTTTATTTTTAGGTTGCTTGTTGGGTACCGTGTTGTTGGTACTCACTCCTGCTTCTACACTTGTGTAGGTTCTGAGCCCATTATGGAGTGATTGCTCTTCTTCTCCCTTTCTGAGGTTCATTGAAGGAATTGAGAGATAGTTGTTTGTTATCCCGACGGACCCTCTTTTTTCTTTGTTCTATTTGAGAAATAAAGACTAGAACTTGTAGTTATTTCTTAATTCCGCACTTTATGTATTAATGGCTTGTACGCGTGACAATCAGGTTTTGGGGTGTTAATAGAATGAATAAGTTTTTCCGTTTTTATCTTATTTTTGCTTTATCTTTTCGCTTTTCTTCATTTTGTTGAGTTGAGGCTGACTTATCTTAGTGGGAATAGACAAGTGTTATCACATCCATTTTTGGATCGTAACACTTTTATACCTAATACAAAACTTCTACCAAACATAGTAAAACTAATACAATTTTTTATAGTTGAATAAGATGCATCTTATACCATAACCATTGACTAATCGACGAGCTACCTACAACACTGGGACCACAAGTCAGAGAAAGATGGTCTTCAACCACACATGTCAAATTGATTCTCGAAAAGCGCCACATGATAACTAAAAAGGACAGATGAAATATTAATTAAGAGTTTTCTACCATATATTGAAAAAGATAAACTTAGATACATATATTTTTGCTATCAAATACACTAAAATAGGGAGAGAGGTGAGCGAGATAGTCATGTATCTCAGATACATATGATTTATGAATCACATTAGATACGTGTATTTGCATGAATCTTGTGCGATACACATGTATATAAGGTACCAGATCCTTAGAAGAGTGGCGAGCGAAATTTGTTATGTATCACAGATACATGCTGATTCATTTGGATACATTGTATCTAAAAACAAATTAAACTTAATTTTGTTCCCACGTATTCCCAAAATACATGTATCTGGACGTATTTGAATGCACCAAAATCTGATAAGATTCGTAATGTTACAAACTAAAATCTATCTAAATAATTTACTCCTAAATTAGTGAGATTTTTCTAACTTTCCCATTTTTTAAAGTTTCAGGCAAGTGTTTTTGTTGTTTTCATCCTTCTCTCTGACAAGAAATTCTAAGGTAAGACTGTTTTTTTTCTTATTAGAGGATGTATTTGTTTTGATTCATTTGTGCATTAGGCTTTATCTCATGTCTCTTTCTTTATCCCTCTCTCACCCCTCTCAATAAAATTCTTTATTTTCATTCCTCACTTTATATTTTTATAGTTTTTGAGGTGTTATGCGAATGTATTTATTGTATGATATTGTTTGTATCCTCTTTTTCTCTTTTCCTTCCTCACCTCTCTTTTTGAATTTCATATATTCTTAGGTGTCAGACGATTGTAGTTGTTGTATTTATACGTGTATTTAGGTTGTATTTCCTTTCTCCTTTACCCCTCTCTTTATATTTATTGAGGTGTTAGACAATTGTATTCATTGTATTCATACGTGCGTTAGGTTATATTTATATTTTCACCCTTCTCACTCTTGTATTATTTGTATTTTTTTGCTCTTGTATCATTTATATTCATTCGCTCTTGTAACGCTTGATTTCATTCGTTTTTGTATCACTTATATTCATTGACACTTGCATCACTTGTATTGTTTTCTCTTATATCACTTATATTGATTTTCTCTTGAATCACTTATACATACATACATACATACATATTTATGTATCTCCTCAAAGCTACACTTGTATGTCATAGATACACAAATACACAAATACTCTAATACATATATGTATCTTTTAAAAAATGTCCACTCGTCTTTCATAGATACATAGATTCACATATACACATATGTATCTCCTCAAAGATGTCCACTTGAATTTTTCAAAAAAAAGAAAAAAGACACATTTATCAAATGCAAAAATGTGTATAAAAAAAAAGGCTGAAAAGGGAAAATATATATATATATATACAACCAGTATAAATACATAAAAAATACAAAAAAAAAAAAGTTTAAGGCCATAAGATTAAAGAGTATTTTGTATATTTGGCGTAACTTTAATTTAGGACCACAAACTTAAAAAATCTTCTTTATTTTTCTTATACTCCGTATCAAGTTAAATTAGACCATTCTTTTTGAAACGGATGGAGTAATTGATATACTCCTTATGTCCAACAATAGTTGTCCACTATTGACTTGAGACAAGAATTAAGAAACAATATATAAACTGAACACCCTTATTAAATATAAGTCATTTAACATTGAGAAATGAATAGTATTTAATAGCAAGTATAAAATAGACGTAACATGATAAATTATTCAATAATTTTATAAACTGAATAAATATTGTTAGATATCCTAAAATAATATAATGGATGAATAAAAATAAACAGAGGAAGTAAAAAAGAGTAATTTCCCTAGATAGTCACCTATATTTGGGAAAATACCTAGAAATATCACTTATGTTTGTTTTAGGACTACAATATCACTCAATTTTGCCTATTCTCCTCAAAATATACTTGACACAAAAAATACATTATCTCTCTCCTATTAGGATGCCATGTCACGTTTTTTTAATTTATTAGTAATAGTTTTTTAATTCTTTAAATGACAGCTTGTTTAATGTATCTATAAGAGAGCATTAATCTATTCTCTATGAAAATTTATTTACATGAATTTTATAGCGAAAATCTTTATCCTATGTTTCATTTACGAGTATTTGCCGTTATATCCATACAAAAATTTTAGTCTTGCTGTCGAGGAAAAAATTAAACTAGTTCCTTAAAGCTGATGAAGAAGACAATAGATTTAGTTGGATATTTAGAGATAAACTAAATATTAGGAACATTGATTTTTACACAAACTATAAACATTTGTTGCTTGTTCATGGTAAAATATCAAAGGTTTCTTGTTCATGGTAAAAAAAAGATTATTACACAAACTATAAAAATTTGTTCAAAGCTTAGGCAGATTCAAACAATAGAAATATCAAATTCAAAAACAAGCAAGCAAAAAACCCCTAAATTTTAAGAAAATTACTCCAATATCATGTTAAGTATTCAAATTATTTCACAATTTACACTTCAAAAACAAAAGAATCAGAAAAAAACTTGAATTTTACATTGTGGCGATTTCTTTGATCGACATCAAAGGTATAAAGCGGCTCAGGAGACAATTCCTTATGCAAATTCGTTAATTTATTCCTTGAAGAACCGGAGGAAGCCACATATTTTCTTGAAGAATTGGAGGAGCTCATATTACAATTCCTTATATAATTTTTTTTTACTGGGTATAATATATGGGTTGTCTAAACTTTTAAAAAAAATTGTTAATAATAAAAAAAGAAACAATGTGACATGGCATCCCATTAGGAGAGAGATAATATTTTTTTTGTGTCAAGTATATTTTGAGAAAAATATGTAAAGTTGAGTGATATTGTAGTTCTAAAACAAACATAAGTGATATTCCTAGATAATTTCTCAAACATGGTGGCTATCTATAGAAATTACTCAAGTAAAAAATATCTTGATGGAATAGTGTATGACTTGCTTTTTTCTTTGTGGTGTTGGACAGCTGGGGAATCAATATGTCAAATCAAATATATATCCCACATTGAAAATGAGGTAACTAATGAAATCATATGGTACGTAGCTAGAAAAGTTTTTGCATAATATTGTTTTGAAACATATTAAGAAAACGGAAAAAGAGTATCCACATAAAATGGAACCAAAAGTTTACTCCCTCTTTTTTTATTATTATTTTATTTTAGGGAAAAAGAATAAATATACTTTCGAACTATTATAAATGGTATACAAATATCTTTCGTTATATTTTTGGGACATTGGTGCCCCATGCCGTCTAAAAACTAGAGCATATTTGCCCTTTCACTCTAACGGAAGACCAAATAGGGACACGTGGTGCAATCCTACAGAGGGACCCGGTTTGACCAGTTAATTAAACACAAAATTTAAATAACCACCCATATCCGTCCATCGACCCAGTTAATCCACTCGTATAACCCATTACTTACACTTAAATTAATCCATCCAAAAACCTAAAAAATTAGTTGGGGTATATAATGTAATTATTTAGTGGGATATAAATATAAAAGGGTATATGTTAATTATTTTATTTTTATGAGGTATTTGTTTAGTTTCTCATTGAATTTACTTTACTTTTAAATTTTATTTGCTTTATAATATCATGTTTGATTTTTGGTATTAAAATCAACATAAGTAGGCCAATTTTAATATCGAAACCAAATGCATTATATAATTAGTACGGGCATAAGTTAGATTAGGGTTGCATATTGATCAAGTCGATTTGGTTTTGAAGTTTATCAGTTTGGCTTATTGATTGTCGATTTGTAGACATGTTAAACCATTATAGAATCATTAAGATATTGGTTTATCGGTTCTTGATTGTTATCGATATGGTTGTACTTGTGGTGGGTATAACCATTAAGATTTCACACCAAAAAATCACTTAGAAACAAGGTGACCAACCAAATGAACCATGTACATAAGTTTACATATTGCATCTTGCTCAAAAGCAAATAACCGAGAGTTTAGATAGTTAGAAATAAAGGTATGAAGCAGAGACCCTAAGACAAATTATGTCATTTAACTTAGCTCCAGCTGACATTTACTCCCATCAACTTTGGGTGTGCACAAGTAGACACTTAAACTTGTATAAAATTAAACAAGCAGACATATGTATCCTACGTTGCATAATACATGTAGGACACTAAATTGTCATGTAGGATGTCATATAGGACGCATGTGCGTCTTTGATCAATTTTATACAAGTTAAAGTACTTACTTGTGTACAACCAAAGTTAAAGCGTATAAATGTCAGTTGGAACCAAATTAAAGAACACATTTATGTATTATGCCGTTAATTAATCTGCTCAACCAATATTTTATATTTAAATAATACAAATAAAATTGGAAGGTTAAACGGAAACAAAATTATATTGAAGTGTCAAAATAAAATTTAGAAATAAATTTAATATATATAAGTTTGTCATGTGTTCGTCCATTACAAATTGTCCAACAAACGCATGAAATTTCCATTCCAAGGCTATAGCACCCCTTTTCTTTTTTTTATACATCTATATATGTGTTTGTTTGTCCAACAAACACATGCAATTTCATCCATAGAGGCTATAGCACCCCTTTTCTTTTTGGTAGCTAGGGTGTCGATCAAAGTATATATGCCCCACATGCATTCAATGGGAAAGAAATATAACTTTCTTTTTCATTGGAACATATTACTCCCTCTTGCGGTCTTACTTGTCACTGTTAATTTGACACATATATTACGAAAAATAATTATTGATATTTGTATTTTATCAAAACTGTTCATATTAAATGATGTTCAGTATGTATTAGTTTTTGAAA
Organism: Solanum tuberosum; assembly: GCF_000226075.1. Taxonomy (NCBI): domain Eukaryota; kingdom Viridiplantae; phylum Streptophyta; class Magnoliopsida; order Solanales; family Solanaceae; genus Solanum; species Solanum tuberosum. The sequence goes on from NW_006239064.1 coordinate 1,266,557, forward strand.
AATAATTTGTAGAATAAATATTTAATATTGACAATAAAACATGAAATTTCTTCTTTTTTTTTGCTATGTCAAAAATAACAAGTAAAAATAAAAAATTATATTAAAATAAATGACTATTAAAAGTGAACGAAAGAAGTAAAGAATCAATATATTAATTTAATTTTACACAAAAATTAACAAGTAAAGGAGCAAGCTAATTTGCCAAAATGTTGATGTAAATTGAATATTTTAAAAGTGTTTAGATAACATAAAAAATACTTTATTAGCTTTGAGTAGGACAACACTCATATATTTTCTTGAAATATGTATTGAGTTTTTAATTTCAGTTGATAGCAACCCTTTCGCTTGTTGCAAATTGCAATCCATTAGTTGGTTTTAGTTTTGTGAATAATTTGAACTCGAAAAAATAAAAGAGAAAGTGAAAATAACTTTTTTTTTATATAATTTTAAAATTTAACCTTTAAGTTGAATTTTTCAAAATTGTATCAGACGTGATTTTCTGAATTAAACTAAAACTCACTAAGGTTTACCCATTATTAAAAAAAATCAATGAGAAATTTATGCTAGATTACTTGATTTTTCTATTTATTTTCACTGAATCAGCTCATGACTCAGAAAATGAATGGTACATAGAGATTCTCACTAAAATAGTGAGAAGCTTTCTAATATTTTCGTATGAAAATAAAATTTTATTAATTTTTTTCAACATTTTAATTAATATCTATAAAAATAGACCATGAATATTTTTCACGGGAAAATAGTAATTTCTCATTAATGAGCCTATTTTTTTAAAATGTAGGACACTAAATTGATATTTCATTTTTATATAAGTCAAGATGTCTATTTGTGCACATTCAAAATTAAAGAACATAAATATCAGTTAAAATTAAGTTAAAGAACACATTTATCTATTATGCTTTTTATTAATCTGTTTTATCAATATTTTTATTTAAATAATACATTAAAAATAAAATTTGAAGGTCAAACTGAAACAAGATTATATTAAAGTGTCATAATAAAACTTAGGAAGAAATTAAAAAGGCATATAAATGTCCTTTGTCCATTACAAATTGTCCAACAAACACATGCAATTTCCATCCATAGAGGCAATAGCACCCCTTTCCATTTTGGATATTTTTTGGTAGGCCCCACATGCAATCAATGTAAAATAAAGAGAGTTTTCTTTCCCATTGCAACCTACTCCCTCTATTCACTTTTATTTTTACTTGTGACTTGAAATATTTATTAAAAAAATAACTAATAATATATATATTTTATCAAACTATCTTCCTATTAAATAATGTTTTAAAAAGTAATTTAGAAAATAAATATTTAATATTGAAGATAAAATATGGAAAAAGTAATTGTATTTTTTTAATATGCTAAAAATGATAAATAAAAATAAAAGTTTATTTTAAAAATAAATGACAAGTAAAAATAAGCGAGAAGAATATAATAAGGAGATTAGTTGGGCTCGCAGAAAATTTAACAAGTAAAAGAGTAAACAAATTTGTCAAAATGATGACACATCTACCAAAGTAAATTGAATAGTCAACTACAATACTTATAAAGTAGGACCCACAAGTCAGAGAAAGATAGATTTAATTTATAAAAGGAAAAGGGTCGGATATATCCCACAATTTTGCTATTTAAAGCTGATATATTATTTGTTATGAAAGTGACTCATATATACCTTTACTGTTATACAAATGACTTACATGTACCATTTTTGCATCAATGAAAAATTTATGCTAGATTATATGATTTTTTTTAATTCATTTTTTACTTAATTAGGTTATGACGGAGAAAATGTGCGGTGAATAAAGATTCTCACTATTTCTCACTAAAATAGTGAGAAGCATTCTAATATTTCGTATGAAAATAAAATATTATTAACTTTTTTCAATATTTAAATTAAAATATCTATTAATATTAATTTTCCTATTAATGAGCCTATATTTATTTTATATTTGTGAGGATAAGATAGTATGAAACTCTGAAAGGTTGTTGGTAGATCAAATTCTCTCATATGTTGAAGGGTCCCCTATTGACCAATCCCCTAATAAATAAATAGATAAAACAAATGATACAAAAAATTGAAGTACTCCCTCCGTCCACAATTATTTGTCAGGTATATTAAAAATAGATGTCCAAGATTAATTGTCAATTTAAACAATCAAGAAACAATTAATCATATTTTTCCAATTCTGCCCTTAATGATAGTGTAGTTCAAATTGAAAAGTTATGTAGACTTTTGGTATTCTTGGTATAATATGGTTATATTAGTCAAATTACACCTTTCTATTAAAATTTTCCTTGAGGGGTGTGCATGACCTTACCTGAGGACGGAGGGAGTACTACTATAATACTCTATTTACATAATTCCATCCACTGAATTTACTATTTCGAAGTTCTTTACATTAATTATAAATGTAATATGTTATTGTTCTTAAAATATTTTTACCAATGTTAATATTTTCTCCATTTTAAATTAATTAAATTATTGAGGTATTTCACACCCTTTAAGAAAAAGAGATTAAGGGTGTGTTTGGTATGAAGGAAAATGTTTTCCTAGAAAACAAGTTGATTTTTGACTTATTTTCTCAGGTTTGGTTGGTGAGTAGAAAATATTTTTTCGGAAAAGACTTTTAATGTTTGATTTATGAATGATTTTTTTTTTTGAGAAATATCTTTTATTTTTACTAGAGTAGAAAATAATTTTTGAAATTGAAAACATTTTTTAAAAACAAACTTAAATAATTTTTTTTGGGGGGTGGGGTGGGGGGTGGTAGGGGGTGG